>NC_068452.1:3755434-4100434 GCF_023373465.1 Oncorhynchus keta | reverse complement strand
TATGTTTTACGATGCCATCCACATACTCCCTCTACAGCCCTCCTAAATCACAGGCAATCTTGGCAGTGGTTTGTGTTTTGTTCTGTGTTTGCGTAATCAAAAACCTTGGTCCAATGACGTCGTTTTGGCTGTTCTGTATTGTGTCGATATGTTGTGTTGTTGTGTGAAGCCTGGTATCACAGTGCAACATTACTCGGTGAGCCAATTTGCAATGTGTCTTTTTTTGATCTGCCAACCGTACAGCAGGGGAGGTTGTTTGTCCCTTTGTCCATAAACAAAAAAGACAAAAAGGGGAAATGTATGGCGAGTGACTGAAAAAGAAAAGGAACGGCTTCCTGATGAAATGGCCGCGACTCTTTTGAAGAAATGTCAGGAGCCCTTAAGATTCAGAAGGAAAAACCTCCAACACATTTTTCTTTGTCCTTTCAGCCCTCTCTACCCCACTCCTCCATCCTTCCCCTCTACCCCACTCCTCCATCCTTCCCCTCTACCCCACTCCTCCATCCTTCCCCTCTACCCCACTCCTCCATCCTTCCCCTCTACCCCACTCCTCCATCCTTCCCCTCTACCCCACTCCTCCATCCTTCCCCTCTACCCCACTCCTCCATCCTTCCCCCTCTACCCCACTCCTCCATCCTTCCCCTCTACCCCACTCCTCCATCCTTCCCCTCTACCCCACTCCTCCATCCTTCCCCTCTACCCCACTCCTCCATCCTTCCCCTCTACCCCACTCCTCCATCCTTCCCCTCTACCCCACTCCTCCATCCTTCCCCTCTACCCCACTCCTCCATCCTTCCCCTCTACCCCACTCCTCCATCCTTCCCCTCTACCCCACTCCTCCATCCTTCCCCTCTCCTCCTCCTACCCCACTCCTCCATTGTTCCCCTCCTCCTACCCCACTCCTCCATTGTTCCCCTCCTCCTACCCCACTCCTCCATCCTTCCCCTCTCCTCTCCTCCTCCTCTCCTCTAACGGAGGAGGCTGGCACATGACATTGATTTCCATCAGGCTTGCAAATAACCTCCGCCTGCCGTCCGCATTTACCTTTTTGCGTTTTTGCTGCAAGTTTTCCATCAGCGTTGGAGCGGGAGGCTGAGGCCGGGACTCGGAAAGCATATCGTCGGGATGACAAATGCGCTCAGGTGGGGCAATGGCAGGGCTGGGGGGAGAAGGGATGGATGAGAGAAGGGGACAAAGAGAGAAATAGAAACAGATGGGCATACCAGACAGGAGCACCACTGCAGCTCTCTATTCTGTCATAAACTGTGTGTGTGTGTGTGTGTGTGTGTGTGTGTGTGTGTGTGTGTGTGTGTGTGTGTGTGTGTGTGTGTGTGTGTGTGTGTGTGTGTCTGATGGCCTTCCATCTGATTCCGTGGCAGGGAGGGAGGAATAATAAAACACCAGAGCTCTGACACCAATGGACTGCAGCTTCCTAATTAACTCTATATAAGACAAGAGGCAGAGAGGCAGAGACAGCGCGTGAAAGAGAAAGACAGCATATGAGAGAGAGAGCGCGCGCGAGAGAGAGACAGCGCGAGAGAGAGAGACAGCAAGCGAGAGAGAGAGACAGCGAGAGAGAGAGACAGCGAGCGAGAGAGAGTGCGCGGCAGAAAGACAGACAGCGAGCGCGCTATAGAGAGAGACAGCGAGACAGACAGACAGCAAGCGCAAGAGAGAGACAGCACGTGAGAGACAGACAGCGAGCACGAGAGAGAGACAGCACGTGAGAGAGAGTGCGCGACAGAGAGAGACAGACAGCGAGCGGGAGAGACACAGCACGTGAGAGAGAGAGAGAGACAGCGCAAGAGAGACAGACAGCGTGCGTGCGCGAGAGAGACAGCGCTCGCGAAAGAGAGAGAGACAGCGTGAGAGAGAAAGACAGCGCGAGAGAGAGAGCGCGAGAGAGACAGTGAGCGCAAGAGAGAGACAGCACGTGAGAGAGACAGTGCGCGACAGAGAGAGACAGACAGCAGGCGCGAGTGAGAGAGACAGCAGGCGCGAGAGAGACAGACAGCGAGCGCGAGAGAGACAGCACGTGAGAGACAGCGTCCGAAAGAGAGGGACAGCGCCCGAAAGAGAGACAGACAGCGTGCACGCGCGAGAGAGACAGCGCTCGCGAAAGAGAGAGAGACAGCGCGAAAGAGAAAGACAGCGCACGAGAGAGAGAAAGACAGAGAGAGAGAGATCGAGCGCGAGAGAGTGAGACAGCGCACGAGAGACAGTGTGCGAGAGAAAGAGAGAAAGGATAGTGTATGAGAGAGGAGAGAGTGCGAAAGAGACATCGCAGAGAGAGAGAGCGTGAGAGAGAGCGCAAGGAGAGAGAGATAAAGAGAGCGAGAGAAAGAGAGAGAGAGGATTTGTGATGGGATTAAAACAAGGGAGCCTATACCTCTTCACGTCATCCCAACACTGACACATCACCACATCTCATGTTACACCTCACACAAGCGTCTCTTCAACTCTCTGGGGATTGAGTACACGATGTTCCTCCACTCTCTGGGGATTGAGAACACGATGTTCCTCGTCTGAGGGATAGCCTGCAGTATCACTGGCTGTTGTTTTGTGTGGATGTGGTGCCCAGGTCATCTGCAGTGACCTTTGAGTCTACTCTGAGTGTTGATTACATTCGTCTACTGTTGTTGGTCATGTCATACATTGGTCCAGCGTTGAGGATGGGGTTTGGTGGCAGAAGGGTACGTACACACGAGCGCGTGTGTGTGTGAGAGACAGGGACACAAAGTGGGTGGGCAGGGGGGGGGGGGCATAATGGGGTCAGTGAGCCAGCGGAGTGTCAGCCAGGAGGGCTAGTTGCGGTTCACTCGAGGCAACCTGAGAAATCCCTTGACTTCTTCACCTTGTATCAACACCCCAATCAAAGTGCAGCCAGGGAGAAAATTAATTTGTTATTACCGGATTATATTATTGGGTTTGGCTTGGAGTGTCTGATAAATATTCCACATCCGCGTTTCATCAGTGGCAGGGCAGGCAGACCAGGGCTGCATGGGTTAGTGCTGACGCTGGGAGGGGAGGGCTGTAATCACCCCATGAATATAAAGACTGGCGTTGGTAATATGCTGGCAGAAAGTAATTTTCTACAGTGCTATTCCCTCTAGTCTACACTCGGCAGGCAAGCGCACACACACACACACACACACACCCCCGAAATCAATGGCCATTCTTTCACAACGGGTCCGGGGAGTTCAGCTCGAGCATCGAGGTGCACACACCCACACGGACACACACCCACACGGACACACACCCACACGGACACACACACAAACCCACATGAGCCGTGGGCTTTCTTTCAAATAAACTTGAGCTGACTGGATTCATCAAGCCAGCCCTTAGTCCTCCTTTTGTTCTTTCATTTCCCCCACTCCTCTCCTCCAAACAGGAAGGGTTAAAGACATGTGCCTCTGAGCGCCCCCCCGCCACCAAGATTCTTGCCAACATTCCACAAACACACCACCCTCATGATGGAATTTAGAGGCCATTAGAGAGGAGAGAAAATGAAAAATGATATTTTGAAGACCGCCCCTGGCAAGCAACAACCCAACAAAATAAATAAATATACACAGCACAAGAAAGATGGACATTTCTAGCCCTAAATCAAATCTTAGGTTATGTACCCATGACTCAAAATAGACTGATAAGAGCTTTAAGGGGAGGGTAGGGTAAACAAAATGTATCATTACCAAATTCATGAGGTCCAGAAATCCCAAACGTGGGTCTGCATCTTCCTACAGGGCAATGTTATTATTTTTCTCTACCCGGGAACAAATCTGTGTGCTCAGTGACCAAGTCTCGGAAAAGGGCACATTTGCATACAGTCCATAAGGAAACGAAAGTCTGATCATATAAATGTAAATAAGGTGAGCTTAACTTATATTTTCCTTGACAAAACAGTGATACGACGAGTAAGAGAGGGGTGGATGGAGTGGCGAGGGCTCAGAGCGGGCTGATGAATCAGAATGTGCATTGTTGTCAGAAATAAATTAGCTTCAGCCCATGGTGAGGGTAAACAGGCAGGAGGGTGTAATACCACCGACATATAGCAGGGGGCAGTGTAGCAACACTATCAGCAGAGCAATAGCCTATACACATGTACTGGAAAGCATGAGCACGGTCAATAAATGAATCCCTACCAAAACATATGCTGTGAATTCTTAAAATCAATAACTACTTGTCCATTTTCCCCCAAATAAACTTACATTCACTGATTTTGCTCCAAAATAAATATTGCCGCAGCAATTTGCCTTAGTTTCACAAAAAGAACAGAGTTGTTCCGTGCCTTCCTGCACTACAGTATGTGATGTGACTGCCCAGAGAAAAACATCAACCTTCTCAGAAAATGAAAAGGACACAGCCTGAAGCGCCGCTGCCCATCTTAGACGGCAAGAAACAAAAAATACAATCTGTGTGGATGCCAACCTGGTCCATCCGTATAACTGCCTATTTCATTGACATGACTTTCACGGCACCATTTCCTCTGGTTTTTGTTCTGTGGCCACCCTTGTCTTGCACCAGCCCACCCCTTACCAACCCCCTACTCCCTTGTCTGTCTACTTTCATTGTTTGTGATTTATTATGCATCACCATCCCCCCCCATCCCGAATACATTCCACTGGAGCTGGCTGCATGCCAACAGTCCCACCCTCCTACCCTCACCCACCCCTATGGCCTTACAGTGTACACACCCACCCATACATCACCCAGACCCCCTTAGGGGACCCATACACCACCACCTTAGCCCTCAGGGACGGCAAAGAGGACGAACTGAGGAAGACAATACAAGCTCTCCTTAACTTGGCTCAAGGACGGTGAAGCGAAAGCCGCACATTTCACCTGCCAGTGTAACCAAACCTGAGACCTTGCAAAGTGTCTCTGACGTCACAGAACCACTGCATTCTAGCGTCCGTCTGTGTGATTTCACTCTCAATTTGTCTTGCAATCGTCACACAACACATTACTACAGTGTTAGCTTCACCCTCCAACCAATGAGCCAGTGTGGTCCATCACCCCCCAAAGCAGGCCCCGGGCAGCACTTTTGTTCCACTCTTTTAGCTCCCTGTTTCCATCTGAAAACAGCAAACACTCACAACATTCACTAAGCGAAACAACCCTCCACCTCCCTGGAGATGCAGCATGCCTCATCCTTGCTTCCTGTGTGTGTGGTGCCAAGTTGAAACGAATATGCAGCTGTCTTTTAATCAAAACTAGGGTAATTTGTATACCGGCAGGGCGGGGGCGGCAGCCCCTCTTCTCCGAGGGCCGTCTGAGGGCTGGCTATTAGCCAGGAGATGGAAACCAAGGGAGTGTCCTGGCGTGGTTATGAATGCCGGTAATGAGGTGTGTGTGTGCATGTCGAAGGGTGATAACATGGCTGGAAACAAGCAAAATCAGAATTAAGCAAACGAACAGATGGACGATGGGGCATTAACATAGATCAACAACAAACAGGGGTACGGAACGCTCTTCTGTTCGCGGAGCTGGGCTCTCAAGGGTAAAGTGGGCAGAATAAGGGGGCGACTGGGTGTCTGGGGGGGCGGGGTCCCGCTGCCACCAGACGAACCGGGGGTGTCGAAAACCACACAAAACACAGATTTTCAAGCTGCTTATTAACAAACGGCGAGGGACAGAAAAAAACCGAAACATTCATGCTTTAAATGCGATGCCATTAACAATCCCGCAATTAATTAGCGACAAATTACCTTGTGTTGATTATTTGCGTCAGGCGGGGGGAGAGGAGCGGGCGGGGCTGGCGATCTTTTGTTTTGGTGGCGATCGTTTGTTTTGGCTTGAATGGGCTGTTTTTCACAGACGAGGGTGGGGAGTAGTGTCGACAGACTGACTAGACGGACTTCTCCTGTGCTGCGTGTCTGAGCCTCTGGAAGAGAGACTGAGGAGACTCACTGAGGAGGATGTGGGTTAGTTAAACATGGGAGAAAAGAGAAGGAAATGTCCAATACAGACCGCGTATCAGCCTATGAACTCTGCCTAGCAACGACATAGCGAGCAACCAGTACGACTACATGCAGAGTGATTGTAGAGGCACCAGACAGTCAGCACTGTGACTGTATATACGCCATCTTCCCTCTCTACCACCCAAACAACGCTTCCTCTATACGACGACACGTCTGTGTATATACGATGACGGGTTTCAGAAGCGAACCGTCTCGGTGCCAAACGACCATGGCACAATGCCACATTAAAGCAGTGCGTTGTGAATATGGTGTGGCTGGCAGTCTGGCACGCATTGATGCGGTGTATGAGTCCCTATAGACCGAACCCGCTGTTAAACTTGGCATGAGTACCAACGTTGACTCAGCACTGGGGGAAAAAGGTGTGGTTTGGTCAGTTCCCCCTTCCTGAAGGCCACCCTCAGCTCAACATTGGTGCTCAGGACGCCATCCCTCACTTTCCCATTGCATAGTTTCTCATGACAGACTGACTGTTGACATAAACGTTAAACAAAATCTAGATTTAGTTCTGGGTTACCCAAGACTACCCATTGCATTTATGTCGTAACATAAGTATCAATTTCAATGCTTTATTTATGCGCAACGATACTGAATTATCCTACTAACTCCCATCCATTACAAAAGACACAGATTGTCAACCACAGACCACACACTCTGTCAAAAAATAACTGAAACCCTATTGAAACGCTGCCAAATGTGCAATGACGACGTCTGCTGCCCCCAGCCTCCAGCGTGTATACATTAGACTGTGTGATTGTCTCATTAATGCAGACCACCTAGTGTTTCCCAGTGTACCACAGCATGTTGACTCCCCTGGTACCGTGTAACAAACACTGGTACTGCAGCAACATGGGGGCATCGCCCTGACACACACAGCACGCGGGCATACACACAGCACGCGGGCATACACACAGCACATGTGCACACACACAGTGCCAGAGAGAACTGTCTGGGAGAAAAGACTAGGGCTCCCTTGAGCGCTATAAGCTCAATGGGGTTTCTCGCGCTGTCTGACAAGGGTCGCAGAAACATGGTGGAAAAACAAACCAATCTACAGCTGTTTGATTACTAACTAACAAGTATGGCGCTACAATGCCCAGCCTCTCGCGAAGCACACACACACACACACACACAAAACACTCCATCGGGTCTCTGCTCTTTAAAAGTGTCACTGAATGGCAAATTAATAGAATTACACCGTCACACAAAAGCGGTGTTTTGGAAAATAAAAAGTTAGGGGAGGAGGGAGTGTATGTGTTTGGGCACTGAGTGAACACTCTGCTGCTATGGATCTGAGAGCAGCACGTGTCCCTCTCCATCTCTAAGGGATACGCAGGCGGCACTGTGCTGGAAAGAGTGTGAGATAATGAGCTGCTCTTTACCTGGCAGTAGCAGACAGAGCAAAATCCAAAACGTACTAGCCAGAGGAAAGGGTGTGAGGGAGGGAGGGAGCGAGAGCACCCACCCGGCTGGCTGGTTCGGGGGAAAAAGGTGAGAGAAAGAGCCACACATAGCGGGCGCCATTTTGACCCAGACGTCTCGCCATTTTACAAGAGAAGAGAGCGGGTATGAAAAGTCCCTGACCCACACACACTTCTAAACAAAAGCATTTGCATACCAAAACAATAAGCTTCGCTCTTCACTGCCAAGAGGATTCCCTTAATTAGCCAACAGACGACTTGGGTTGAGTACAGAATGTTTTCAAGGTGTCCTTCAACGATGGTTGTGGAGTGGTTGAGATAACTACTAAGTTATTCTGCGTTCATAACAAGTGGGGAACTAAATGTAGACTGGGAGAAACGAGTTGTGTGCGTTCACGTGCTTTGAACTCGTTGAGAATGCCGTTTGGCTAATGGCAAACAGGCTCCGTCAACGAAAAGTACAGCTTTCGTGCTCGTAAACAATTTACAGTGTTTACATACACTATAAATAGATTGTCATACATTTCATAAATAATGTTTTGTTGTTCCATTTAACTGCTGAAAATGCTGTTACCAAGGTAATTTCCTTGGTAGGCTCAGCCTGTGGGAGAAGTTGGAGCTCAGATAGGAGATGAGTTCCCCCTCTAGTAATTACGAGTTGGAGGGGCATATGCTCATATCTGCGAATTTACGAGATGTTTTAAGCACAGCATTTAGGTAACAATCTGTACATATATGTACAAATATATCTACAATATGGCAGGTGTCATTCATATACACAACATTTACACAGCCTGCACACCTTATCAACTTGAACAAAGTTGTGTATAACCCATCACCCACCTCTTTTCCCTAGTAGTAGTCAGCATCTGCATCAATGTCAGCAGAGTAGATGATTAGGCTTATTCAGGCAGGTCTTTCAAAACTAGCCTGGGAGGAGGCAGGGAAAGGCAGAGAGCAACTGTGAGATGAGATAGACTGACCAGCTAGTTAAACATGCCAACATGGATTTAGGAACTGATGGTACTCGGCAGCTGAGAAAAGATGACAGGAGAGGTATGAATGAGTGTACCCAGTGTTGCGTGAACAAGGTGTGATTCGTGAACCTCCGGTTTGATGCGTTGTCACGCCGCAGCTAGTTGCTATTTTCCCACTCTACAGTACCTGCCTGGCGTTGACAAATGTATAGGCTACTGTGAAATTAATACATCCGTTCTAGAAAACAAAAAGTAGCCTATAGACCTACACATTTGCCTTGGAACATTTTGGAATAACATTGTAGCTTCTCTACTGTAGTTTATTATCCAACATTGTTTATTAGGCCTATGAATGCAGGTAAATACAATGACCACCTTCCAATACTAGAATGTTTCCATTAATTATATTCGCCAAAGATGTGACTGCAACGGTACACCTACATCACCAAACTTTAACATATTTACAAGTTGTTGACTTTTTCATTGCAATTTGGTAGGAATATTTTACCCCCATCAGACCACTTCCAGTATCATATTGTTTTCGAAATACCTTGTAACTTGGCTCTCCTCATTTCGACATTGAAAAAATACTTTGTTATGACAATGAAACCCAAACTTCAGTGGTAAAAGCTTTGGCAAAAAGCCTTTTTGGTAGTTTTTCCGAAATGAACACGTGAACTTGTTTCGCAGGGTTTCAGACACGCCAAATTGCGTATGAGGAAAGGGGCTTTTGTGATTGGTTGAGTCAGGTCAATAATTGGCCATCAATACTGAATAAGTGTAAACAATAAAAGTCTTTATTTCTTTGAGGTAGGTTAAGATGCGTCTTTGATATGCTATCATACCATAAATTACACAACAATAAACATTGCAGTAACTTTTGCCATTTATGTTATGCGAGCTACATGGCTGAATGAATAGTACTCTCGGTTTTGACCTCAGTCCATGAGTTTTTAGCTGAGTGATGAACTGTGTTTGGCTGAATGGCACATTTATAACTTTTTGGAATAAATGTTTAGTAGGGAAGATAAGGGAGTTATAGGTCGACTACACCCAGAATGCAAAACTGTCAGGGGAACTAAATATGATTTCAAACTGTGTATACAGGCAACATATTCTTCCTCCCTGTCGTCCTGCATCATGTCCAAAAAGACAGAATATAAATCTAGATTCATACAATTCCCTATAAATAAAGGGGACATAAAGTATGGAGATACTGCTAAATACAACCAAAGAGGGTCTACATAGGTTTTCCTTGCCTGGCTACCCAGACTCAAAGGCTACGCCAACGGATGTTAGTTTCTTCTCCGTAGCGAACGACAGAGCGGGAGAATGTCAGGAGAACAAGGGGTGTGTTTTGAAGCTTATGAGCGTCATCTAACTCAAAAGGGTACATAAGAAGCATAAACAGAAAGGATATTTATTTGGTTTGCAGAAGAGAAAACACATTAGGGAGAAAACAGGTGTGTTCCCTACACCCAAATCTAGCTAAAAAAAACAACGCAATAATATTATAATAACAACAACACAACAATAAATGTCACAAATATGACATTGGCATATTGGTACAGACGGGATCATTTGGCAAGAGGTCTTACTGCTCCACACTGCATTGCTGTTTTACTGTGCAGCGCAGACGTGTCAAAATTGACAAAGAACCTACACCCTACCTCCCAATATCTAGACAACACAACACTACGTAGACCAGGTCATCTCAACCAGGTCTTTCTAGTTTAACTAAATGTTGGTCTGCTATACTTAGATAGCTGGTCTGTACACTTCTTCTGTGTGTTAGAATACAGTGGCATCCCGTCTCCCTTGGGGACATCTTGTACTGTTTACCCAACAGCTCTGACCGACAACGACCTACACTAGAACTTCCAGCTAACAGAAACTCTGTTTTGGCAGTTGATCATGTAAAAATGGTTGTACAACTTGATATTGGTATGTACAGTCCTTTATGTCACGTCAGCCAGTGATGATGGGGAGGTGTCAAAGGAGGTTCAGTGTGAGTGGATGTGTGTGTCACGTGGTGTTTGCATATTTGGGTGTATGTGTGTGTGTGTGTGTGTGTGTGTGTGTGTGTCACATTAGTTGCCAGCCATTAAAGTGATGGGTTGTTCCACAAAATGAGTCCCTTTTGCATCCCTTTGATATTTAAAGTTGAAATTGTGCACCAATTAAAAAACCTGTTTAAATGAATGAAATCAAATTAGATTTTTTAAAATATGAATAAGACTTGACAAAGTGCCAACATTCTGCATTTTGACATGTCTCATAATATTTAGACATTGATCAGCTTCCATACTCATTGCATAGACTACCTAAATAACGTTGAATAGTTGAAAGTAGCCTAACTAACTGTTCTTACACAAGCTGTATGTGAAAGTACATTTGGAGTGAGATTGGGTTTATGTAGGCTATTGACATCTGATTTGCCCAAAGGTATACTATCATTCATCCATGGTTGATTGGAACTTATCATTAGCCCTATGAATAGGATGCCATATTCATTATATTAAAACTAGAATCCGCAGTTGAAACCACAACAAAGCCGCAACCCCGCCTCTGTTTTGATTAAAAGCTGAGGGATGGGCCTCTAGAAATGTAATCACTTTTAAATGCATAGACCGAGCTATGGCTTGCAAGGACCATTATATCCATTATATCAAAAAGATAGTTTTAACCATGTTTTGAGGCTATACAGTGTTGCATACATGTATGTTGTTTACAAATATTGGAGTAAAACAATTTTAGATTTAGGGTTCTGATGGGGTACAACAGTTGAACTAAGCTCATATAAGTTGTATTCTCGAGGAATCAAATTGGTCCAAAAATGTATCAAACAACTGCAGATTGCCACTTTAATATGACACTTTTACATTTAGATAGTATTTTATGTGCATTCAGCAAGTATTAACACCCCAACTTTTTCCTACGATGGAGGTGCAGACGTGCCCAGCAGCTCTCTTCCTCTCACTCACTCTCTCCCGTCATAATAGTTTGTAGCTCAAAGTGTTCAGATTCTACAGACAAAAGTTGCCACAGTCAGTACAGACTTCAGACGAGTCCCGTGAAGCTAGTGGGGTCGTGAAGCTAGTGGGGTCGTGAAGCTAGTGGGGGTCGGGAAGCTAGTGGGGGTCGGGAAGCTAGTGGGGGTCATGAAGCAAAACATGCCCAGACTCTTTGGACTCTGCAGACGTTTTAGTGAGAAAAATAGATTTTCGGGGATGTCTCCTGGTCTGACAAACACCGCTGTAACTCTGACACCATCCAGCGCAGATGCGGAAGGACGATTGAGAAGCAGGCGTCTAGCTTGAATAGAAAGAGTTGTATTGGTATGCTAATTAGATTGAAGCACAGGCACGTCAATCGACTATGGGGTAGGAGACCTTGACAGTTCCAGTACAGCAACTAAGTACCAGAACACTAGAAAGCTATGTATGCTAAGCTCTGGTTGGTTGGTTCTTTGAACAGACCTAACAGAAATAGAGGTCCAGAATAATATAATTGTTCTATACAAGTGTGGAGTGATGAAAGGAGCATTCACCAAGGGCCAAGAGGGGCCCTGAAGGGGCCAGGTGCAATCTGGGAAGGAAACAGTCGGTCCTCCAGTAAACAGGTGCTTTGACATTCCTCTCTTTCCCCCTCCTCTCTCTTTTCAGACCTCCTCCTCATATTTGTTCACCCCCCCCCCCTCCCACCCCCCTATTCCCCCCAGCAGTGAATCAAGGACGCTCACTTGGTACGACCCCGAACTTGGCAGTAAGAATGCTCAGCGCAGTCCAAAAACCATAAACACTACGATAGCTCGTGTGAGCATGCTCTCAACTACAGTATAGTACACCCGTGTCTGTCATAGACATTCAAACCAGTAGATGGTGAATTGCGCTGACGTCATCCACGTATTCCTATGGAAAACTCCCGATGGCACATGAAGCCGGAAATATCAGACTTTGAAGCGCCGCCATATTGCTACATGGGGCTGAACGGCACCAACAACAACATAAATCAGCTAAGGATCACGGTGAAAGTGACCGTAACTAGCAAAGGAACATGGCCAATGTAGTTGTTTTCATCCTGCCTGAGAGAGTCAACCGTAATGTCTACGGCATGGGGGTGCAAGCCTCCTCGTAGCCTGCCGGCCCTTCATTTTGGTCTGTGTCAGCACCTGGTCCTGTGTGGACAAACGTAGTAGTCAGAATGGATCACTACATAAAATATATATCTCGATTTGTAGCAAACTTTAAAATAATTCACAGTGGGGATTGAACTCGATCATAATAAACACATATTAGAGCCCAAAACGATTTTTTTGGGGGGGGGGGGTCGTCCTGGCAGTTGTAATTTACATAGGCTTTCTTCGGCAGACCAGGGCTTTTGGCACCACTAGGTTGCTATGCAGTAGCCGACCAGCAGAGCTCATGACCTCACGCTCCAACCCCATTGTTCCCCGGATTCAGACGGTTCGGTAAATCGTCGTCCTCGCGTCTATTACTCCTAAATCTGTTTAGTCAAAGACAGACCAGAGAAATGTGAATGAGTGAGGCGGCAGATGTTAAAATCAGTTGGCTGGGATTTAAACATGTACTGGCAGGAGTAACATGCATGATTGATCCGCTGTACTGTGCAGTCCAGTCAGGCAATGGCAAATCTGCTTCAACCCATTTGACATGATTCGTTTGACAGGGATAGTAAGGGTTGTGTGTGTGTGTGTGTGTGTGTGTGTGTGTGTGTGTGTGTGTGTGTGTGTTGAATTACCTTCTATGGTTCCCCACTTAGTTTTTCTGCCCAGAAGCCTCTTTCCATTGACCTGGTACTCCTGGTTGCTCTCCAACACAGCAAATGGGATCATCTCCAGACGATAATGAATCCATGTGTCGGTCGGTTGGTGTGTGTGTATTTACAACACTGTAAACTCACCTTTATTCATTCAGTCATCAGAATCCTCGTCAAACACCTTCAGAGGGTAGACGTCGATCCCGTTGGCTCACAGTCCTTCCCTGATCTGCACAAACATAAAAACAGAAACACGTCACAATCTGACACCATGTTGCAGTGTCACATCAAATGTACTGTAGAACAGCAGTCAGGGCAAAACAATGGCTGTTTCCACCTCATGTCATCTACCAAGTCATCCTGGTAGTCCGGGAGGTGGAGGAGTGTGTGTCCTGCCCAGTGCATCACCTTTCACTCACCACCAGGGGAAAGCCCGGGGGAAGGGAAGCTGAGACTTGTATCACGTCAGAATCCATCGACAGTAAATAAGCCTACCGGTACTCATTCTTCCAACTCAACTTTCACTGGCTAACTGCCAACAATAAAAACAGAGGGAGGCTTGGTGACGTCATAAATATTCTTCATGTAGATCTCCAGATACACTGGTCCAAACAATCAGGGTAAGGTCACCATTACTGAAACGATAAATATACAAGTATTTAATCTCAGAGAATATGAAATGATTGACTACATTTCGACCGTACTGTAGCTCACTCGGATTCCACCATAAATACTCTATCATGCTGTTAAGGCTGGTGATGACCTTAAACAATGTGATGTGGAGGTTAACAACCATTAAACAAATATACAGCCGGACACAAAATGGCCGCCTTTTTTATAATGACAAACACAGACAGGCTTCTCCTGCTAGCGGTGATGGCCTTTAAATGAACGAATGTTCCGCTCACAGTTTACACTTGGCCGATGATCAAACAGATTTTCTAAATTTCTCTGTTTATACTTTTTGAAAAGTTTAAACTTGTAACTTTTTTAACTTTCTCAGCCTTCGGCCTACATTATAGGATGAAATGTAAACTGACTACATTTTTTTTTTTAAAGCTACAACAGAGCACGCACCCACACACTGTTGGACACAGATGGCAAAACCATAATAAAAAGCTCTCTAGTTCCCTTTGCTTGCAAGTCAACTGCTGCAGGGAACAAGAAAAAAAACGTCCAAAAAATGTTAATATCACAATCCCAGGGTCGTACATTGCCCAGCCCATGCAGCCAACCAAAACAAGCAGGGTTACAAGCCCCAGAGCTTCCACCTCGCTCGGCCTTGTTCTCATTGGCCGTTGTCGTGGGAACGGTAGTCAAGTCGCCCAATGTGTATCCTCCTCCAGAATTAATAAAGCTGTCGCAGGATGCCAGAGAGTGGAGACTAGCGTCCCTCTAGAGAGTGTGTGCGCGTGTACCTGTGCATGTTCCTTTTCTTCTCTGTGTGTGTGTGTGTGTGTGTGTGTGTGTGTGTGTGTGTGTGTGTGTGTGTGTGTGTGTGTGTGTGTGTGTGTGTGTGTGTGTGTGTGTGTGTGTACATGTTCCTTTTCTTCTGTGTGTGTGTGTGTGTACATGTTCCTTTTCTTCTCTCTGTGTGTGTGTGTGTGTGTGTGTGTGTGTGTGTGTGTGTGTGTGTGTGTGTGTGTGTGTGTGTGTGTGTGTGTGTGTGTGTGTGTGTGTGTGTGTGTGTGTGTGTGTGTGTGTGTGTGTGTGTGTGTGTGTGTGTGTGTGTGTGTGTACATGTTCCTTTTCTTCTCCCAGGCTGACTACTGGCCAACAGAAACAGAGGGACAGAGGTGGGGTGCAGAGGCCTCTTTAGACTGAACTAAGCAGGTAGTTTAGGCCTGTGTATCCTGGTATGGTGTAGAATGGAAGTGACAACAGGAAGAGAAAGCAGCATTTGAGAATTCCAAATAATATAAACTGCATTTAAATCGGCAGAGGGCCTCTCGTCTCTATACCACAAGCATGACTCAGTCATCAACAGAAAGGGTTATGCTTTCTATCGTGGAGGAGTAGCTACTAGACAGCCTTTACCACTAGACAGCCTCTACCAAGTAGCTACTAGACAGCCTCTACCACTAGACAGCCTCTACCAAGTAGCTACTAGACAGCCTCTACCACTAGACAGCCTCTACCAAGTAGCTACTAGACAGCCTCTACCACTAGACAGCCTCTACCACTAGACAGCCTCTACCAGTAGCTACCAGACAGCCAAGTGCTGCATAAACCTTACTCTAAACTCTGGAGGTGAACTCCTCATCTTAGGTCCTGTGTGGTTTCTCCATCTCCTGTACCCAGTAGCTTATTGCTAATAAGAGACTCGCCTGCTACAGTAAACTGGCATCTGTGCAGACGTCAGCTGCCTCTAAGGTTTACAGAAAGCTGCAATACTGTAAATAAATCACTTCTTAAAATGCTCCTTTCTGGCTAAAAACATCCGTTAAGTTTTCCAGAGATTCATACCACTACTCCCCAGACTGGGCAGAGTACAGTAGTTTATCCAGATGGCTGCTGTTTGTAATGCCTGGCATCGCTTCATACCGGCCTGTGTGTGATCTTACCCTCTCGTTAAAAAGCAAATCTACTGATCAATGTCATAGGCTTTTTGTGTACACACACGTGCATGTATACACATCACACACACACACACACACACACACACACACACACACACACACACACACACACACACACACACACACACACACACACCTTACCGTCTGTTTGAAGAAGTCCCTCTCCTCCAGGGTGAGTGTGTCTGCCTTAGCGATGACAGGGACTATGTTGACCACTTTACTCAGACGACTCATAAACTCCACATCCAGGGGCCTCAGACTGGAGAAACTGGAGAGAGAAGAACATGGAGAGAGAGAGAGGGGAGGGAGAGAGAGAGAGAGGGAGAGAGAGAGAAGAGAAACAACATGGAGAGAGAGAAGAGAAGAGAGAACAACATGGAGAGAGAGAAGAGAGAGAGAAGGGAGAGAGAGAGAAAGAGAAAGAGAAAGAGAAAGAGAAAGAGAGAGAGAAAGAGAAAGAGAGGGAGAGAGAGAGAGAGAGAGAGAGAGAGAGAGAGAGAGGGAGAGAGAGAGAGAGAGAGAGAGAGAGAGGGAGAGGGAGAGGGAGAGGGGAGGGAGGGAGAGAGAGAGAGAGAGAGAGAGAGAGGGGAGGGGAGGGGAGGGAGAGGGGGAGGGAGAGGAGAGGGGGGAGGGGAGAGAGAGAGAGAGAGACAAGGGGAGAGAGAGAGAGAGAGAGAGGGGAGGGAGGAGAGAGAGAGAGAGGGAGAGAGAGAGAGAGAGAGAGGGAGAGAGAGAGAGAGAGGGAGGGAGAGAGAGAGAGAGAGAGAGAGAGAGAGGGAGAGGAGAGAGAGAGAGGAGAGAGGGAGAGAGAGAGAGAGAGAGAGAGAGAGAGAGAGAGAGAGAGAGGGAGGGGAGGGGAGGGGAGAGTATGAGAGAGACAACATGGAGGGAGAGAGAGAGAGGGGAGGGGGGAGAAGGAGAGAGAAAGATGTTAATAAGATAACTTCCAGAGAAAAGGAGGTATTTTCTGATTGGTAGGTTATATTGTAATGCAGCACTGTGGTATAATTGAAAACATGTCCAAAACGTGTATTCAATCACAAAGGACATTTCTTTTGAGTATGATAGAGCAGTTGTGGGGCAATGAATGTCACATCCACTGATTACTTTTCAGTCATGGATGTTATGAGACATATATACCACTAGGGGGCAATGATGGTCCATTGTCTATTATTTTCTGATCGATGAGCAGTGTGCCAGTATAATCCTAATTCTCAAATTTAAAAGATGAATCTTTCCAAGGATAAACACAAAATGCACAAAACTGTTAAGTTTTAGGAGGTGAAATGTGGGGATAATGCAACTGAATACATATCTATATTGAGCATCATGTGATGAGAGATATTGTCCTCAACTGTTGCTGAATGTGTAATCCTAAAAGGTGGGATGTGATTGGTTAATGACCTATAATGTTCATTTCTATGTATAAAATGGGTCGTACCAGAGAGCCAACTCTGGAAATGTGATGTGTATGAAGACTATAGTGTCCCACACAATAGGTATAAAATTAAGGGATAAAAGCTAGGTCAAAAACGGTAGTTTGGAGAT
Organism: Oncorhynchus keta; assembly: GCF_023373465.1. Classification (NCBI taxonomy): domain Eukaryota; kingdom Metazoa; phylum Chordata; class Actinopteri; order Salmoniformes; family Salmonidae; genus Oncorhynchus; species Oncorhynchus keta. The sequence goes on along the minus strand of NC_068452.1, from coordinate 4,083,149 downwards.
ATTCCTAGTTTTAATGTTGAATAAATGAATGTGAAAATGTGTATTTCAGAATCTGAACATAATCCATGTCAGAGCACACTATAAATTGTATAAATTACTTCAAGATGCCTGTATCATGTACTGTTCACAGATCATTGGTCTTACAGGAGGCATGTATAGGTCTAAATATGGCCTAAAATGGCCACTTTCATCATGATTTCCTAAGAAATAGTTTGTGATTCGAATGTAAAAAGCATTTCAAAGCAGCCATTTTGGATGCAACCATAGTCATGTGTATTTATCTCAAACCGCTCTAGCTGGGCTTTACAGAAGGGTGGCCAAAAAAAGCCATTGCTTAAAGATAAAAATAAAACACTTGGTGTTCACCAAAAGGCATGTGGGAGACTCCCCCAAAATAATATAAGGTACTCTGGTCAGATGAGACTAAAATTGAGCTTTTTGGCCATCAAGGAAAGCTCTATGTATGCTGCCATCCCAACACCTCTCATCATCCCGAGAATACCATCCCCACAGTAAAACATGGTGGTTTCAGTCTTCCAGAGATTTGATACCGGGACGAAGGTTCACCTTCCAGCAGGACAATGACCCTAAGCATACTGCTAAACAACACTCACGTTCTTCAAGGGGAAAGATTTAAATGTCTTGGAATGGCCTAGTCAAAGCCCAGAACTCAATCCAATTGAGAATCTGTAGTATGACATAAAGATTGCTGTACACCAGCGGAACCCATCCAACTTGAAGGAGCTGGAGCAGTTTTGCCTTAAAGAATGGGAAAAAAAATCCCAGTGGCTAGATGTGCCAAGCTTATAGAGACATTTCCCAAGAGACTTGCAGCTGGGATTGCGGCAAAAGGTGGCTCTACAAGGTATTGACTTTGGGAGGGTGAATAGTTATGCACGCTCAAGTTCTGTTTTTTTGTCTTATTTCTTGTTTGTTTCACAATAAAAAAAATATTTTGCGTTTTCAAAGTGGTAGACATGTTGTGTAAATCAAATGTTACAAACCCCCCAAAAATCCATTTTAATTCCAGGTTGTAAGGCAACAAAATAGGAAAAATGCCAAGGAGGGTGAATACTTTCACAACCCACTGTAGTTCACTACTTTTAACCAGATACATAGGGGCTCTGCTCAAAAGCAGTGCACTACAGGGAAAAGGGTGACATTTGGAATGCACAAATGGCTTTGGCATCAAGTCTATGTAATTGATTACAGGCCCTTCTTTCAAACCTCAACCGACTGATGATAATCCATTTGTGAAAGCAATGAATAACGAGGGAAGAAAAAGGGAGAAAGAAGAAATGGGGAGTATTTGGGTTTTGGGGAGAATTTTTTAAATAATTCCAGAGCTTCTCAAGTCTAGACCATAAACCAGGTTCCACCCACAGTAAGATAGTAACACCAAAACACCAGAATTCAGAGTTATACCCTCACATTGCTCTAAAGAGCAGCATCGGCTACTCAACCCATTATTTTAGTGTCTCTCCCCTCATCGCCTGTCATGCCAGCTGTTTTGTGACTAAGTGTTTTGTGACTAAGTGTTGCGTGACTAAGTGTTGCGTGATTAAGTGTTGCGTGACTAAGTGTTGCGTGACTAAGTGTTGCGTGACTAAGTGTTTTGTGACTAAGTGTTGTGTGACTAAGTGTTGTGTGACTAAGTGTTGTGTGACTAAGTGTTGTGTGACTAAGTGTTGTGTGACTAAGTGTTGTGTGACTAAGTGTTGTGTGACTAAGTGTTGCGTGACTAAGTGTTGCGTGACTAAGTGTTGCGTGACTAAGTGTTGCGTGACTAAGTGTTTTGTGACTAAGTGTTGTGTGACTGAGTGTTGCGTGACTGAGTGTTGCGTGACTAAGTGTTGCGTGACTAAGTGTTGTGTGACTAAGTGTTGCGTGACTAAGTGTTGCGTGACTAAGTGTTGTGTGACTAAGTGTTGCGTGACTAAGTGTTGTGTGACTAAGTGTTGTGTGACTAAGTGTTGTGTGACTAAGTGTTGCGTGACTAAGTGTTTCGTAACTAAGTGTTGTGTGACTAAGTGTTGTGTGTTGTTTCTATTCATGTGTGTGCCTCAACACCAGAAAGGCCCAACCACCACTCACCCCTGTCCACACTGCACCAAAATATGTGACTTCCGGCTCAACCTCTACAGCCATCTGAAGACCCACAAATACTAGACCCTACGGGCACGTGTGAGACTAACCGGGGTGCACACAAGGACACTTTCCTCCCGGTTAAATGAATCTAACAAACTGCAGACGTGAGTAATGGGAACATTTGCTAAGTCACTAGCAGAGCGGCATGAGGCAATGTGGTTGGTATTACTGAGACATTAAGAGTGTGTGTCCATGCAAACGTTATGAAAAATTAACAAAATAGCCACCACCCGGGTGTTTAATCTGATTATATTTGCTGCTAGTTGCTCACTAAATTAACTGTGATGATTCACATGCATGCTGATGTTTTGAGGTTTAATGATCCATTCCTGAAATCACAAGAAACAGCACATTTTAAGCATTTAAATGGTTGTGGCCCCGTTCCTAGTCATTTTTAGGCACCTCACACACTATTCCCACCTGAACATATTCCAATGTATTCTAAATGCATTGTCATACTCATTGCCTAATGTTTTCTAGACTGGGTACTATAGTCTACAAAAGTATCTGCAGTCAAAGGGAGTCTTTGTGAAACTTGACTCCTAAAACGATACCTCAGTGTCTCTGTGGACAGAATGAGTTCCACATGTGGTCGAAAGAGACAGGGAAGGAGAGGAAGGGGGAGAGGAGAGTGTAGGAGTGAAGAGGGAGGGGAGGAGAAGGAGGGAGGGTAGGAGAGGGGCAGTTTAAAGGAAGTGGTGAGGTGCATCTCATTTGAAAACATTTCTACGGTATTAAAGTTATAATTTGTTTCAATTCCACAGGGAATTAAGTTCTTCTCTTTCTTGTGATGCAAACGTGTCGACATGATACGTTAAAAGCAACGGAAAGACAATATTTGTTTTTTTTAAAAGTTGATTTTTTTTGTACTTCCTTGAGTGTTTGACAGGTCATTACAAACATTTCCACAGTCGTAGCGTTAACGTGAAGAAAAAAAACTACAGGCACAAGCAAGAGCATGAAAGAGTCGCAGGAGTAAAATTGAAGCAATCAATCCAAGATTTAAGTGACAATTAGATTTTGCACCCCTCAAACACAGGAAATAGATGGCTGAAACATACAGATCCTCAGGTGGGCATGGAATGTGCACTGCTAGTATAAGATTTATGCCATATTTCATTGTCGCCTACAGTATGTATATCTGTATAAACATTTGAGAATACTGTTCAAAATTACCTGATCCATGACTTGGAGGTGGGGAGAGGGTATTCGTAGCAGGGGTGTCTTCGACCCAACTCTATGGTCACGTGAGTACAGAGGGCACTAGTGGCAGGTGTGCCCTCTATATTACTCAGGTATTTATACGGGCAGCCATTGAGGGTGCCTCCTTTTCAATCCGGGTGTTTCGCCCAGACAGAGTTGAGCAGTTGAACATGCCAAACAACTCCTTCACAAGAAACATAAGGTTATTTGCATAACCCCGGTTCTCAGGTATTATGAGTGAGACATCGCAGTGGGATTCACCAGAATCTAAGTAGCTCGAAGGACCAATCCTACACATCTGTCAGAGACAGACAGGTCAAGTGGTGAATGAGGGAGCCCCTCCCCTCATACTAAAGAGCCACTCGCCTTCTCTCTGATCATTCTTGAGCGTGCTGAACTTCCTCACATTCGGGTGAGTAGGGAAATGTGGCTAGATGTCTCTCATCATATCAGACAACCGGGGTTACGCAAAGTAACCCCAAGTTCTCTTTAAGTATTTCTTTTGACATCGCATAGTGGGCTTTGGCCAACTCCCATATCACACATCGTCTCTGGAGCCAAGGAGCACACAACCATTTCTCTTGAGGCAAGCCGAAGTTCGGTAGCCGAAGTCTACGCCCCTACGTTGGTGATTGGTCAACAGTAGGGATTCTTCAATTAAAGTGTTTGTCATTCAACGACAGACGTCTAGTTTAAAACCTCCTCTGCAAAAACGTCAAAATGAATGACATATTTCTTGACTAATCTTTGATTAATTATAACTATTTTGAGGAAGTGTTACTGTATTTTGTTTTGTATGGCGTCTCAAGAGCGACTAACAGTAATGTTGCTGTTTTAATCTTTTTTTAATCGAATGTCTATCTAAACTCAGCAAAAAAAGAAATGTCCTCTCACTGTCAACTGCGTTTATTTTCAACAAACTTAACATGTGTAAAATGTGTATGAACATAAGACTCAACAACTGAGACATAAACTGAACAAGTTCCACAGACATGTGACTAACATAAATGGAATAAAGCGGAGGGGGGTCAAAATCAAAAGTAACACTCAGTATCTGGTGTGGCCACCAGCTGCATTAAGTACTGCACTGCACCAGATTTGCCAGTTCTTGCTGTGAGATGTTACCCCACTCTTCCACCAAGGCACCTGCAAGTTCCCGGACATTTCTTTGGGGAATGGCCCTAGCCCTCACCCTCCGATCCAACAGGTCCCAGATGTGCTCAATGGGATTGAGATACCCCGTCTTCGCTGGCTATGGCAGCAGACTGACATTCCTGTCTTGCAGGAATCACGCACAGAACGAGTAGTATGGCTGGTGACATTGTCATGCTGGAGGGTCATGTCAGGATGAGCCTGCAGGAAGGGTACCACATGAGGGAGGAGGATGCCTTCCCTGTAATGCACAGCGCTGAGATTGCCTGCAATGACAACAAGCTCACTCCGATGATGCTGTGACACACCGCCCCAGACCATGACGGACCTTCCACCTCCAAATCGATCCCGCTCCAGAGTACAGGCCTCGGTGTAACGCTCATTCCATCGACGATAAACGCAAATCTGACCATCACCCCTGGTGAGACAAAACTGTGACTCGTCAGTGAAGAGCACTTTCTGCCAGTCCTGCCAGTCCTGTCTGGTCCAGCGACGGTGGGTTTGTGCGCATAGGCGACGTTGTTGCCGGTGATGTCTGGTGCATTACAACAGGCCTACAAGCCCTCAGTCCTGCCTCTCTCAGCCTATTGCGGACAGTCTGAACATTGATGGAGGGATTGTACGTTCCTGGTGTAACTCGGGCAGTTGTTGTTGCTATCCTGTACTTGTCCCGCAGGTGTGATGTTCGGATGTACCGATCCTGTATAGGTGTTGTTACACGTTGTCTGCCAGCTGTCCGTCCCTGTAGCTGTCCGTCTCCCTGTAGCGCTGTCTTAGGCGTCTCACAGTACGGACATCGCAATTTATTGCCCTGCCCACATCTGCAGTCCTCATGCCTCCTTGCAGCATGCCTAAGGCACGTTCACTCAGATGAGCAGGGACCCTGGGCAGAGACCCTGAGTCAGTAGAAAGGCTTCTTGTGTCCTAAGTCTTCACAACTGTGACCTTAATTGCCTACCATCTGTAAGCTGTTAGTGTCTTAACGACCGTTCCACAGGTGTATGTTCATTAATTGTTCATTGAACAAGCATGGGAAACAGTGTTTAAACCCTTTACAATGAAGATCTGTGAAGTTATTTGTATTTTTATCTTTGGAAGACAGGGTCCTGAAAAAGGGCCGTTTCTTTTTTTGCCGAGTTTATTTAAGTGAGTGTGCGTGGCACAAATCTAATCTCCTTTTAATTGTATTTTCAACCTGTGTCTGTGGATGCCTTGATACAGCAGAGGCTTTATTAGTCAGAAAAAAAAGAGTGAATGCATCAAAATGGGTGGCTGCACAAAGGGAAGGGTTTTAGGAACACAGGTGTGCCCCTCCCCCCATAGTGGGTTGAACTGTTGGTTGTCCCTCTCTGCCGTGTACCCCCAGGTTGGGCACCCATTCCCCCCGGGGGAATCAAATGAGCGGGACCTCGATGTGGCTGCAGGGAAGGAACATTTTCCTCACTGTCAGCCCCTGTTAGGGGATCCGAACGGTCGAAGACCGCTGTGTCGCTGGGGGGCTTCACGCAGAAAGCTCTGGTGCCAGCAAATTTCCCTCTCTCTGGCACGAAGCCTTGGCTTCTGGAGGGGGTTGGCCGGGTAACCACGATTCCCAGATCTACAGAGTTTGCACTTCTTCCCGAATGCTGGCGACAGGTGGTCCAAACAGTCCTTTCATCTCGACAGGAAATGTGCTTTTCTCCTTGTCTGTTAGCCACACCTCTCCCCTACCACGGCAAGGCTCATGGCACAACCACAGGCTTGAATGGCACAACCTGGAGGCTCGGAGGTTGAGGTTTGTGACCACATTTCTGAAAGGTTTGGGTTAGGCTTGCCAATCAATAGGAGATTATGCATCTCCAGCATCAAATTGGCCTGGTAAGCCAGTAGTATGGGGCGTAACGTTCAACGCCCGTAAATAATGTGCAGCAGACACTTACACATTTTGGTAGATAGATGCTGAGACGCTGTTCGTCTTAACTGGGATAGAAGTATCCATCTTTGACAAGGTACTGGGGTTAAAGTGGTTGGCCAGTGACTGCTCAACCACCGGTGGCTTGTCCTTGACATTCATTTTGGCAAAAAGTCTGGTTTGGACATTGCCAGTCAAAGGTTTTCAAAATTGCATTTGGCTTCAGCCATGCAGACTGAGAGGAGTTGTTTTCCTGGGACAGTGCTAGAGGGGAGTTTACTCCTGTCATACCAGTCCCTCTCTGATGCCACCCCCCATGGCTTCAGGCCACTCAATATGCTGCCTGTTTGCTGACATCAATGAGCGAATATCTTATCCGCCATCGATGCCCAGCTAAGCTAGCAGGTTCTATGGCTCCAAAAAACAGCTAAAAAAGTTAAACGTAACTAGCGTTCACCACTTGGGCTAGTAGCCTAGCGAGTTAAGACAGTGTTGGCCGGAAAAGCTAATCCTTTTACAATGTGAACATAGCTAGCGTTTGCCATGAGGGTTAGTAGCCTAGCTAGTCAGCAAAGTTAGCGCTAGCTTTCTTTGGCTATGTTGGTCTTGCAAAGTTATCTCGACCGATAAGCAGTGACGCTAGGATGGTCGGTCTAGCCAATGCCGATGAAGGGTCGACCTAAACGAGAGAGCAAACTAGTAATTCTACCCTTCCAAGTAGAAAAGCTAGTCGTAGGATAGCTAGCCATGTCTCCGCAGTTAGCCGTGTGATGCTAGCTACAAAAGGAGACAAAGGAATAAAGGCACTGAAGCTAATTCTTACCCGAAATGCACATGTGAACAGTTAAACAGGAAAAAGTATCAAGTCGAGGTGAGCTGGGAAGAGCCAAGTAGAACTCTTCTGTTCTAGAGAGAGAGGTGAGAATGAGAAGAGGGAAGGTGAGTGGCTCTTTGGTATGAGGGCTCCCTCACTCGCCACTTGACCGGTCTGATTAGTCCTTCAAGCTACTTATGTCGAAACAAGTAATTGAAAGAGAACCAGTCTTTGTCATTTAAGTACCTGCCCTTTTTTCATGTAGAAGAGGATAAGAAGAGAACTCCCTCACCATTGTTGTTCATAGGCCAAAGAGCTACCTTATATTTTCCTCTCATCCAACAAGTGTAAACAGAGTTTGCATGGAGTTAAACTTGAATTTTCAAAACAACATTGGCATTGAGTAGAACAGGTTAGTCAGATGACATGAAAATAGAGCTCTTTGGCCACACACAACAGTGGTGGGTTTGGCATCAAAATGAGAATGCATGAGCAGAAATGAATCCCATACCAACTTTAAAATATAGTGGTGAATTTGATTGAACTTTTATTTGATCAGGGAGTCATACTGAGACCAAGGCTTCTTTTTACAGAAGAGGCCTGAATTACACAAATTACAGAAAATAAACATCAATATAAATACGAAATGCAAGAAGGAAACCAGGCCACAAAATATAAACACATGAATCAGTAATACTGTCCTCAAATCAGCTTCCTGACTTAGAGGCACCACAACATCACATTTAAGAACATTTTGAAGATTGTTCCAGAAATAAGGTGTAAGAAAACTAAAAGCTGATGTACCTAACTCAGTAGAGACCAAAGGAGTTTCCAGAGTTAACCATCCCGGAGACCGGGTGTTGTAACTTGTATGTCTAAAGTTTAGTAATGATGTTAGGTACAGTGGGACTTTTTGTAAATGAAAACATAGCAATGCATCAACCTACATGTTTGGGCCATTATGCTTCCACTGGTCCTGGGGCCCTTGTTAAGGTCAACAGCATAGGGAACTTCACCATGTACCAGGACATTTTAGCCAAACAGCTGGTTATCTCTGCCAGGAGGTTGAAACTTGGCCACAACTGGCTCGTCCTGCATGACAATAACCCCAAGCACACATCAAAATCCACTTAGAAATGGTTAATTGGCCACACATCAACATTTTGAAATGGCCATGTCAGTCTCTGGACTTGAAACCTATTGAAAACCGGTGGTTTGAATAAAGAGGGCAGTCCATTGGCGCAGACAAAGGATATCAAGGATCTGTAAGGATTCTGTAAGGAGGAATGGTATAAGATCACTCCCAATGTGTTCTTCAACTCATAACATGTTTCCAAAAAAAGCTCAGTGCCATTATTCTCAGTAAAGTAAGGTATTGACAAGGTATTGAAAACAGGGGTGTCAATCACTTTGATCCCTACGTTTTCAGAATAAAATGTATTGTTAAAATAAATTCTCTCTGAGACATTGTATTAGTATAAAACAATATCATTTCCACATTTTTTGAACATACAATATAGCTCAGTATTAGAATTATTTATTTTATAAAGTAATTTTTTGCTCATCTTTATCAAGGGTGTCAATATTTTTGGGCACCACCGTATGTGTGTGTGTGTGTGTGTGTATGTGTGTTACCGTGACTGATGGGCTTGATCTCAATGGTCTTGGGGATCCTCTCCTCGGGGGTGGACACCACACCCAGGGGTTAGTTAGCCCGTCTGCCCGTCTGTCCGGAGCCGCCCGTCTGTCCGGAGCCGCCCGTCTGTCCGGAGCCGCCCGTCTGTCCGGAGCCGCCCGTCTGTCCGGAGCCGCCCGTCTGTCCGGAGCTGACCGTCTGTCCGGAGCTGCCCGTCTGTCCGGAGCCGCCCGTCTGTCCGGAGCTGCCCGTCTGTCCGGAACTACCAGAGCCGCACGTCTGTCCGGAGCCGCCCGTCTGTCCGGAGCTGCCAGCGCCGCCCGTCAGTCAGGAGCTGCCAGAGCCGCCCGTCTGTCCGGAGCTGCCAGAGCCGCCCGTCTGTCCGGAGCTGCCGCCGCCCGTGTCAGGAGCTGCCAGCGCCGCCCGTCTGTCCGGAGCTGCCAGAGCCGCCCGTCTGTCCGGAGCTGCCAGCGCCGCCCGTCTGTCCGGAGCTGCCAGCGCCGCCCGTCAGTCAGGAGCTGCCAGAGCCGCCCGTCTGTCCGGAGCTGCCAGAGCCGCCCGTCAGTCAGGAGCTGCCAGAGCCGCCCGTCAGTCAGGAGCTGCCAGAGCCGCCCGTCAGTCAGGAGCTGCCAGAGTCTCCCACCTGTCAATTGTTGTCTCTGATTGAGAACCATACTTAGGTAGCCTGTTTTTGTTTGTGGGTGGTTGTTTTCTGTTTTGTGTGTATTGCACTTTGCAGAACTGTTCGTTTGTCGTGTTGTTTTTTGTTCAAGTATTCGTATTCATTAAAAGTATTATGAATACTTACGACGCTGCACCTTGGTCCTCTTCTCCTTCTCCCAACGACAATCGTTACCCCACCTAACATCAGGAAAGCAGAGACCCTGCCCATCTTCCCGAAAACATCTGAAACCCTACTTCAAATTGTTAATGTCACTTGCGCCAAACACAACAGTGTAGACTTTACCGTGAAATGCTTACTTATGACCCCTTTCTCAACGACGCAGACTTAAAAAGAAAAATTAACAAAATAAAAATTGAAGTGGTAACAACAAGATAGCAATAACAAGTAGCTACTCGTTCCCTAGCCTCGGGCTCTCCTCTGGCACACAATTAGCTCATACTACAACCAGGGTGCCCCAACTGGGGCATTTTATTTGGCCTCCCAAGTTTGTTATTGGACATAAGACTAAAAACACCAGCAAATCAGCTCCAAGTGATTTTAATTCAGGAAATGTGTTACGAAGTATTCCCAAGCATAATAAAAATAGATATATGCAATCGCATACAAACGTTAGCAAGGTTTGAAATTATGTTTTAGTCAAATATTATATCCGTTTGGGCTTTTTGGGGTCAATTTGCAGTCTACAAAGGATTTGTAATGATGTTCCAGCCCCCTGACCATCCACTTAAAAAAGGTATAATTGGCCCGCGGCTGAATCTAGTTGATGATCCTGGTCATACACACACACACACGCAGACGCCCACACACCCACACACCCACACAAGAAGTGCATGCAACATTTAAAAAAGGCGAAGCTGTAAGAGCCCCTATCATGTGTATGTGAAGGGCACAGATTTGGTGGTGACTTTTAATTGGCCCTTTTGAGCGGTTGATGTTCTCTTAACGAGAGTCTGCTAGAGCTTGTTACAGTATGGGCATCATTACTCCACCATATCTTTGCCTGACAGCTTTCTTTCATCTACTGAAGGATGCATGCCACAATGTGTAGTGTGTACCAATCTCAGGGGCACTCGGGGTAAGGGCTCCATGCGAGTACTGAAAGAACAAACTGGAGTGTGTGTGTGTGTCTACGTGCATATTAAATGCCACTCAGCCACAACCATGTCGAACAAGAATCCAACTGTAGCCACAGGACTAAACACTCATACTCCAACACAAAACATTGAATCAAATGACTCAGACGCCCCCCCCCTCCTTTAACCGACTAAAATGGAAGATTCCAGATCCCCGAGGGATCAAACCGAGCCAACAACCTGTTAAAATGGAAGATTCCAGATCCCCGAGGGATCAAACCGAGCCAACAACCTGCAGAGATCAGTAAATCACACAGAGCAGCTTACGAAACACATCCGCTCCCTAAGCGTCGCATCAATCTGAAGATGTATATTCAACTCGTCATGCCTTACAATAGCCATTCATTTTGTTTGGATTCAGACTGTTGCGTTCCCCAGGAGGACATTTGGTGAACAATGGATGGGAAGCTGTAAAGTGGAGCGTGTGCGTGTGTGTGTAACTGGCTACAATGTGCGTTGTGGGTGTGCGTGTACACACGTGACTCGGCGTGTGGCACTAGGAGGTGGAGCAAGGTCCCCTGCTGCAGTGGTTCTCAAAACCTCTCCTGGGGAACCGCCAGACGTTTCACCATTTTGCTGTAGCCCTGAACTAACTCATCTGATTCACCCACAAGTCAAGGGCTTGATGAGTAGTCAACAAGTTGAATCAGGCGTTAAAGCTCTCGAATAGTTCAGATACATGGAACGGCTGGGGGTCCCCGGGGAGAGGTTTGAGAACCCCTTTGAAAACGGAGAAAGAGACAGGATACAAATAGGCACTAATGATGATAAAGTTCTATCTATAGCCCTGGATACCACGACGGTGCCAGTCAGCTCCCCCTGTGCCATCTGCTGGGTTATGTGACATCTGTGTTCTCCAAGAACACACTTTACACATAACACACAATACTGTATTCCCAGCCCTGAACATTCAACTGTCTATGGCAACATTTCCCAAACTCGGTCCTGGTCGACTCCAAGAGGTACACGTTTTGGCTTATGCCCCAGCACAACATAGCGGATTAAAATAATCTAAGTTTGATGACGAGTTCTTTATTTGAATCAGCGGTGTCGTGCTAGGGGCAAAACAAAAAGTTCATCCCTCTGGGGTCCCAAGGACCAAGTTTTGGAAACGCTGGTCTATGGGCCCTTGGCTATGAGCTTGTAAACATGAAAAACATTGGCATTTAAAGATCCAATCACCTGATTAAAACAGACCAGTGAAAATATGACTACTACTCATTCTAAACTAAGCTCATGCTAATGACCCTAATTTGATTTGATTTTACCTCAATTCACCCACAGATTGTTTAAAATAACTTGCAGCTTGGTCTTCCCCATTATGACTTTGCAAAGATACTTTGACACTAAAACCTAAACTTTGATGGCACACTAAATAAAGGGGTACCCTTCTTCCAAATTGCACTTGCGCAAAGGGTCTTTTGTGATTGGTTAAGAGAGGAGTCACCTGCACAGGTGAAATGAATTGGCAATCAAGACAATTGTAAACAATAAAAATATCAATCTTTATTTCTTTGACATAGCATATCAAAGATAAACCATACTCTCATCATACTATAACAAGTCACACAATAACTATACAACAATAAACATTGCATTAACTTTTGTCATTTATGTTATCGAGCTACATTGCTGAATGAATAGTACTCTCGGTTTTGACCTCTGTCCATGAGATTTTAGCTGAGTGATGAATAGTAGGGAAGATAAGGGAGTTATAGGTCGACTACACCCAGAATGCAAAACTGTCAGGGGAACTAAATATGATTTCAAACTGTGTATACAGGCAACATATTCAACCTCCCTGTCGTCCTGCATCATGTCCAAAAAGACAGAATATAAATCTAGAATCATACAATTCCCTATAAATAAAGGGGACAAAGTATGAGGGCAAGCAAATACAACCAAAGAGAATCTCTGTAGATTTCCCATCTCTGACACAACTACTCTCTGAGAACAATGGGAGTGTGTAGGCTATGTGAATATCAAACTCAATTAAAAAGTGAATACATAACAAGCATAAATACCTATTTATAAATCAATTCTATATATTTGCTTCTCTTTAAAACAGAAAGGACATTTGATTTGGTTTAGAGAAAGGTCTGAGCGCATAGGGATGTCTGTTCCCTGCGTCCCCACCATCCAGACAATAAACAATACAATAATATAACACAACAGTAAATGTAAAATGCACTTTATGCATTAACGTGATACGTCTAACAACATATGACATTGGCATATTGGTACAGACAGGATGGTTTGACAAGAGGTCTTAAACATATGAAAACACAATGGAAAAAGACAAAAGGGATTTCAAAGCTGCTCCACACTACATTGCTGCTTTTCAGGGCAGTGCAGATGTGTCCAAAAATATACAAAGAACCTACCTCCTAATATCTCCAGTATCTAGACAACCTTATACAGCACAACCCAAAACGTAGACCAGGTCATTTCGGCCAGTTATTTCTAGTTAAGCTAATTGATCCGCTATACTTAAGATAGCTGGTCTATACACTTCTTCTGTGTGTTAGAATACAGTGGCATCCCATCTCCCTTGGGGACATCTTGTACTGTTTACCCAACAGCTCTGACCTACAACGAGCTACACTAGACCTTCCAGGTAATAGAAACTCTTTTGGCAGTTGATCATGTAAAAAAATGGTTATACACTTGATAGTGGAATCCTCTTTGGAGTGTGTACAGTCCATATCGGCCAGGTAGGATGGGTGGGTGTGTGTGAGTCATGTGTGTGTCACTTGGTGTGTTTGCAGTTGCCAGCCATTAAAGGTGTGTGTGTGTGTTGTGTATGCGTGTGTGTCTGTGTGTGTTGTGTATGCGTGTGTGTGTGTGTCTGTGTGTGTGCGCAGATGGTCAGATGTCTACATCTCATGGGTCAGGACTTGGTGCTGCGCTGCCACCCCGTTGGCCTGCTGTGGCTGTGGGTTGACCAGTGTGTTGGGTGGCTGGCCGTTGGGCTGGGCGCCGGTCTCGTTTAGCCTGCGGACACGGTACACCTCGTAGTGGATGCTACTGGTGATGTCCTTGATGTTCTGCATGTGGGTCCTGACAGAGAGGAAACACAGATGAAGATTAAGTGAGCAATGTAACCCAGAGAAACGTCACGCGTCATCCAAACACTGCTCAAACACAGTATCGCCATCACTTCAAACCCCGTTAATATTCACCTGATGAGAAGGTCTCGCAGGTGGGCAAACTCACAGTGCGCAATGTTCTCAACTGCAAAAACAGAGTAAAGAAAATGAAATTGCATTCTATGGGATAAACAGCAAGTGTTTTCTATTTATCTATTACACAATAGCCACGTAAGCATATATGTTGTGTATCAGGGTGTGCGTAACAAGTTTAAATGCCACGTGCTATTTTACACTCTGCCACAAGATGGGAGGGTTGCGCCAAAGACAGGTCAAAGGTGTCATCTTAAATCAAGATGACACCTTCCACTACAAGTAATTTAACACATCTCAGCTCCCTCGGCAAGTCAGACATTTTAACATGTTTGAACGATCGATTATGTCAAGTAGACTAAATGAAAAAGGAGCGTTATTTATGTGAAATCGCAGCGCAGGAAATTCCATTCCATTTCATCCCTCTTAGGGAGGGACGGGGGAGAGGAGGGGGGGGGAGAAGAGGGTGCTGCTGTGTGACCACCACAGTCTGTGGGTGGGTGTACTAATTCACGTGGTGGCGAGTCTCCCTCAACCAGGCTGGTTTTTAAATGTTTCTCGGGCTAACACTTTCCTCCACCCATTGCAAACAGGGGACTAACACATCAAACCACACACACAGAGACCGACACGTTGTATATGTTACCGTATTGGGCACCAGCCCTCTCTGACTTAATGGAACGAGAAGGAGCCGGAGGAAGAACGGTCGATAGTGAGAAAGAGAGAATGACATTGGGGCAGTGGTAGAGGAAAAAGAGAACGTAAGAGACGACAGAAAGAAAGGAGGAGAGAGGAGGAGAACGAGGAGAACCAGGTCCTGGCTATGAGAATCCTGGGCCCACAAGCCTCCCTCCTCTTGTGGCCTAATTTATGATATCGGTGCAGACGTGCCCAGCAGCTTCCTCTCCGATTGCTCCCTCCCTCTTCATCCTTTCCTCCCTTACGCCCTCCTTCACTCCGCCTGAGCACACTGACTGCCTGGCTGGGTTAGAGTCATTGTTCCCACAGCCAGGGGACAACCACATTACTCACTCTTATCACACCCGTGCTCGCAAACACACCTTTGTCTTAGAGTTCAATTACAGTCCATGGGTGTTTAAAGAACACATTGACAGTTCCAGAACAGGAACTAAGTACCAGAACACTAGAAAGCTATGTATGCTAAGCTCTGGTTGGTTGGTTCTTTGAACAGACCTAACAGGAATAGAGGTCCAGAATAATATAGTTGTTCTATACAAGTGTGGAGTGATGAAAGGAGCATTCACCAAGGGCCAAGAGGGGCCCTGAAGGGGCCAGGTGCATTCTGGGAAGGAAACAATCAGCCCTCCAGTGAAAAGGAGCTGTGACTCGCTCTCTCTCCTTTCCCCCCCACTGTGTTTTTGATAAAGATGGCTCAGTAAATCCTCCTGGGGTCTGTGATTCAGAAATGTCTTTAGTCACAGACCAGAGAAACGTGGATATGAGAAACGCGTGCTCATAGTCACAAAAGACTCAATCATTTGGCCGGGATTTAAACATGTTCTGGCAGCAGTAACATACGTATGCATGGTTTCTCCACTGTACCGTGCAGTCCAGCCAAGTAAATCTGCTTCAACCCATTTGACATGATTAGTTTGACAGGGATAGTAAGGGTTGTGTGTGTGTGTGTGTGTGTGTGTGTGTGTGTGTGTGTGTGTGTGTGTTGAATTACCTTCTATGGTTCCCCACTTAGTTTTTCTGCCCAGAAGCCTCTTTCCATTGACCTGGTACTCCTGGTTGCTCCCCACCACAGCAAATGGGATCATCTCCTGAACCCACACACACAGTTTAAGACCAACAATTGCTTTGTAATGAATCCATGCGTCAGTGTGTGTGTGGGGGGGGGGGATTCTGCATGCCTATACACACACTGTAAACCCACCCTGATCTTATCATTGATCATCCTGTCATCAGAATCCTCGTCAAACTCTTCCTGAGGGTAGACGTCGATCCCGTTGGCTCGCAGTCCTTCCCTGATCTGCACAAACATAAAAACAGAAAGGCGTCACAATCTGACACCATGTTGCAGTGTCACATCAAATGTACTGTAGAAGCCCGGGGGAAGGGAAGCTGAGACTTGTATCACGTCAGAATCCATCGACAGTAAATAAGCCTACCGGTACTCATTCTTCCAACTCAACTTTCACTGGCTAACTGCCAACAATAAAAAAGATAAATGATTCATGCAGATAGCCAGATTGTTAGACCAGTATGAGGTCAACGTGACTCAAAATATAACAGAACAGGAAATGACTGACCTCAATTCTAGAGGAGCTCACTCCGAGTCCACCGTAAACACTGCTAAGGCTGGTGTTGACGTTAAATGATCTTTAATTATCCTTAACATGGAGAGTTGATGTGGAGGTTAACCACTATTACACAAATATACAGCCAGACACCCAGGATGACAAAATGGACGCCTTCTTCTATGTCTTTATAATGGCTGGAAGACAGACGAGAGAGTGAGAATGACAGGCTTCTCCTGCCAGCGGTGATGGCCTTTAAATGAATGACCGTTCCGCTCACAATTACTATTTTGACAGTTTCCACTTGGTCGACGATGAACAGGTTTTGTAAATTTCTTTGTTTATACTTCTTGGAAAGTTTAAACTTGTAACTTTCTCAGTCTTAGGCCTATATTATAAGCCTACAAAAGTTGGGGGAATGTGACCAGAGCACACACACACACGCCCCCCAACGAACTGTGGACACAGAGGATAAAACAATAAAAAGCTCTCTGGTTCCCTTTGCGTGCCAACTGCTGCAGGGAACAGAGAACAAGGAAGAACCGTCAAAAAATTATAATTAAGATCACAATCCCAGGGTCGTACATGGCCCAGTCCATGCAGCCAACCAAAACAAGCTGGTTACAAGCCCCAGAGCTTCCATCTCGCCTGCCCTTGTTCTCATTGGCCATTGTCGGGGGAAATTGTAGCCAAGTTGCCCAGCGTGTTTCCTCCTCCAGAATTAATAAAGTTCTGTTTCTGGATGCCAGAGAGGAGGAGACTAGCGTCCCTCGAGTGTGTGTGTGTGTGTGTGTTCTTTTCTTCTGCCAGGGAGGGGTGGGTCATTGAGGCCTGTGTATCCTGGTATGGTGCAACTTTCAAGAGAAAGCAGGAAGAGAAAGCAGCAACGGAGAATTCCATCAAATTCTAAATCAGCAGAGATGGCCTCTGTACCATAGACATGAGCCAACAACAGAAAGGGCTGCGCTTTCTTTCACGGAGGAGTAGCTACTGACGGACCTCCACCAGACAGCCTCTACCGCGCAGCTACCAGACAGCCTCTACCGCGCAGCTACCAGACAGCCTCTACCGAGCAGCTACCAGACAGCCTCTACCGAGCAGCTACCAGACAGCCTCTACCGAGCAGCTACCAGACAGCCTCTACCGAGCAGCTACCAGACAGCCTCTACCAGACAGCCTCTACCGAGCAGCTACCAGACAGCCTCTACCGAGCAGCTACCAGACAGCCTCTACCGAGCAGCTACCAGACAGCCTCTACCGAGCAGCTACCAGACAGCCTCTACCGAGCAGCTACCAGACAGCCTCTACCGAGCAGCTACCAGACAGCCTCTACCGAGCAGCTACCAGACAGCCTCTACCAGACAGCCTCTACCGTGCAGCTACCAGACAGCCTCTACCAGACAGCCTCTACCGAGCAGCTACCAGACAGCCTCTACCGTGCAGCTACCAGACAGCCTCTACTAGACAGCCTCTACCGAGCAGCTACCAGACAGCCTCTACCGAGCAGCTACCAGACAGCCTCTACCGAGCAGCTACCAGACAGCCTCTACCGAGCAGCTACCAGACAGCCTCTACCGAGCAGCTACCAGACAGCCTCTACCGAGCAGCTACCAGACAGCCTCTACCGAGCAGCTACCAGACAGCCTCTACCGAGCAGCTACCAGACAGCCTCTACCGTGCAGCTACCAGACAGCCTCTACCGTGCAGCTACCAGACAGCCTCTACTACTAGACAGCCTCTACCGTGCAGCTACCAGACAGCCTCTACCGAGCAGCTACCAGACAGCCTCTACCGAGCAGCTACCAGACAGCCTCTACCGAGCAGCTACCAGACAGCCTCTACCGAGCAGCTACCAGACAGCCTCTACCGAGCAGCTACCAGACAGCCTCTACCGAGCAGCTACCAGACAGCCTCTACCGAGCAGCTACCAGACAGCCTCTACCGAGCAGCTACCAGACAGCCTCTACCGAGCAGCTACCAGACAGCCTCTACCGAGCAGCTACCAGACAGCCTCTACCGTGCAGCTACCAGACAGCCTCTACCGTGCAGCTACCAGACAGCCTCTACCGAGCAGCTACCAGACAGCCTCTACCGAGCAGCTACCAGACAGCCTCTACCGAGCAGCTACCAGACAGCCTCTACCGAGCAGCTACCAGACAGCCTCTACCGAGCAGCTACCAGACAGCCTCTACCGAGCAGCTACCAGACAGCCTCTACCGAGCAGCTACCAGACAGCCTCTACCAGACAGCCTCTACCAGACAGCCTCTACCGAGCAGCTACCAGACAGCCTCTACCGAGCAGCTACCAGACAGCCTCTACCGAGCAGCTACCAGACAGCCTCTACCGAGCAGCTACCAGACAGCCTCTACCGAGCAGCTACCAGACAGCCTCTACCGAGCAGCTACCAGACAGCCTCTACCGAGCAGCTACCAGACAGCCTCTACAGTGCAGCTACCAGACAACCTCTACCGAGCAGCTACCAGACAGCCTCTACCAAGTGCTGCATAAACCTTTACTCTAAACTCTGGAGAGGAACTCCTCATCTGAGGTCCTGTGTGGTTTCTCCATCTCCTGTACCCAGTAGCTTATTGCTAATAAGAGACTCGCCTGCTACAGTAAACTGGCATCTGTGCAGACGTCAGCTGCCTCTAAGGTTTACAGAAAGCTGCAATACTGTAAATAAATCACTTCTTAAAATGCTCCTTTCTGGCTAAAAACATCTGTTAAGTTTTCCAGAGATTCATACCACTACTCCCCAGACTGGGCAGAGTACAGTAGTTTATCCAGATGGCTGCTGTGTGTAATGCCTGGCATCGCTTCATACCGGCCTGTGTGTGATCTTACCCTCTCGTTACCCTGTCTGTGTGTGTGTGTGTGTGTGTGTGTGTGTGATCTTACCCTCTTGTTACCCTGTTTCTACCTTGCTGTAAAGGCCTAACGTCAACCCAGGTCAGGTTGTTGTAGTACAAAAGGGACTAGTTTAAAAGCAAATCTACAGATCAACGTCATAGGCTTTTTGTAATGCCTGGCATCGCTTCATACCGGCCTGTGTGTGATCTTACCCTCTCGTTAAAAAGCAAATCTACAGATCAACGTCATAGGCTTTTTGTGTACACACACGTGCATGTATACACATCACACACACACACACACACACACCTTACCGTCTGTTTGAAGAAGTCCCTCTCCTCCAGGGTGAGTGTGTCTGCCTTAGCGATGACAGGGACTATGTTGACCACTTTGCTCAGACGACTCATAAACTCCACATCCAGGGGCCTCAGACTGGAGAGAAACAACATGGGGGGGGGTATAAAAAGTATAAAAAGTGTTAAGTATAAAATAGATAAGTAGAAAAATTTAAAATAAAAGTAACAAATAATTAAACAGCAGCAGTAAAATAACAATAGTGAGGCTATGTACAGGGGGTACCGGTACAGAGTTAATGTGCGGGAGCACCGGTTAGTCGAGGTAATATGTACATGAAGGAAGAGTTAAAGTGACTATGCATAGATAATAAACAGAGATGAGCAGCAGCGTGAAAGAGGGGTCTGGGTAGCCCTTTGATTAGCTGTTCAGGACTCTTATGGCTTGGGGGTAGAAGCTGTTAAGAAGCGTTTTGGACTTGCACTCCGCTACCTCTTGCTGTGCGGTAGCAGAGAGAACAGTCTATGACTAGGGTTGCTGGCGTCTTTGACAATTTTTAGGGCCTTCCTCTGACACCGCCTGGTATAGAGGTCCTGGATGGCGGGAAGCTTGTCCCCATGCACTACCCTTAGTAGGTGCCTTGTGTTCCGAGGCCGAGTGGTTGCCAAACCAGGCAGTTTTGCTCTCAGGATGCTCTCGATGGTGCAGCTGTTGAACCTTTTGAGATTCTGAGGACACATGCCAAATCTTTTCAGTCTCCTGAGGGGGAATAAGAGTTGTCGTGCCCTCTTCACGACTGTCTTGGTGTGTTTGGACCATGTTAGTTTGTTGGTGATGTGGACACCAAGGAACTTGAAGTTCTCAACCTGCTCCACTGCAGCCCCGTCGAGAATGGGGGCGTGCTCAGTCCTCCTTTTCCTGTAGTCCACAATCATCTCCTTTGTCTTGATCAAGTTGAGGGAGAGGTTGCTGTTCCGGCACCACACGGCCAGGTCTCTGACCTCCTCCCTATAGGCTGTCTCATCGTTGTTGGTGATCAGGCCTACCACTGTTGTATCATCTGCAAACTTGATGATGGTGTTGAAGTCGTGCCTGGCCATGCAGTCATGAGTGAACAGGGAGTACAGGAGGGGACCGAGCATGCACCCATGAGGGGCACACGTGTTGAGGATCAGCATGGCAGATTACCTACCCTTACCACCTGGGGGCAACCTGTCAGGAAGTCCAGGATCCAGTTGCAGATGGAGGTGTTCAGTCCCAGGGTCCTTAGCTTAGCGAGGAGCTTTGAGGGCGCTATGCCACTGAACGCTGAGCTATAGTCTCACATAGGTGTTCCTTTTGTCCAGGTGGGAAAGGGCAGTGTGGAGTGCAATAGAGATTGCGCCATCTGTGGATCTGTTGAGGGGGATATGTGAATTGAAGTGGGTCTAGGGTTTCTTGGATAATGGTATTGATTTGAGCTATGACCAGCCTTTCGCAGGACTTCATGGCTACAGATGTGAGTGCTACGGGTCGGTAGTCATTTAGGCAGGTTACCTTAGTGTTGGGCACAGGGACTATGGTGGTCTGCTTGAAACATGTTGGTATTACAGATTCTGTCAGGGAGAGGTTGAACATGTCAGTGAAGACACTTGCCAGGTGGTCAGCGTATGCTCGGAGTACACGTCCTGGTAATCCGTCTGGCCCTCTGGCCTTGTGAATGTTGACCTGTTTACAGGTCTTACTCACGTCGGTGACGGAGAGTGTGATCACACAGTCGTCCGGAACACTGATGCTCTCATGTTACTTGCCTTGAAGCGAGCATAGAAGTAATTTAGCTTGTTTGGCACGCTCGTGTCACTGGGCAGCTTGTGGCTGCGCTTCCCTTTGTAGTCTGTAATAATTTGCAAGCCCTGCCACATCCGACGAGCGTCGGAGCCGATGTGGTACGATTCAACCTTTGTCCTGTATTGATGCTTTGCCTGTTTGATGGTTCCTTGGAGGGCATAGCAGGATCTCTTATAAGCTTCCGGGTTAGAGTCCCACTCCTTGAAAGCGGCAGCTCTACCCTTTAGCGCAGTGCAGATGTTGCCTGTAATCCATGGCTTCTGGTTGGGGTATGTACGTACAGTCACTGTGGGAACAACGTCATCAATGCACTTATTGATGAATCCAGTGACTGATGTGGTGTACTCCTCAATGACATCATTAGGATCCCGGAACATATTCCAGTCTGTGCTAGCAAAACTTCCTGTAGGTTATATTGTAATGCAGCACTGTGGTATAATTTAAAACATGTCCAAAACGTGTATTCAATCACAAAGGACATTTATTTTCAGACGTATGATAGAGCAGTTGTGGGGCAATGAATGTCACATCCACTGATGACTTTGCAGTCATGGATGTTATGAGACAGATATACCACTAGGGGGCAATGATGGTCCATTGTCTATTATTTTCTGATCGATGACAATGTGATTGTGCAGCAGTGTGCCAGTATAATCCTAATTCTCAAATTTAAAAGACTAATCTTTCCAAGGTTAAACACAAAATGGTTAAGAACTGAAACTGATATAAGCCTGCAAACATATAAAGGTCGTCTCAAGATTTGTCACGGACGGCAGTTTTAGGAGGCGAAACGTGTTGGATAACGCAATTGAATACATATCTATATTGAGCATCATGTGATGAGAGAGATTGTCCTCAACTAACCACTCACACAAAGCTTGTGCATCCTACTCCCAAATGGTCAAGTCTTCAGAGCTTCTCTACTCGTCTGTCCTCCTTATAAACCTTCTCTCTTCCCCATCCTATCTCTTTCTATCCTGTACACACGCTCCTCTCTGTTCTCTATCAGAGGAGAATGCATGGGAATGTTCAGGCAATAGCTAGCCTGGCAGGGCCTCTGGTTGTTTCGTACGTCTAGATTCTGAAATACACATTTTCACATTCATTCATTCAACGTTGAAAATATGAATATGAATATCTAAACACTCCCCTTTTTTGAGATGTTGTTCATTTTAAGACATACCGTGTGGAACAATACTCTATACAAGTACATCACATTTACAGAGTGGGCTCTCTGCTAATTCTGCATTTCTGCTAATTGTATGAGCACCGCCATAGCTCCCTCTCTTTTCCCCCCAAATCTCTTTTCAGTCTCTCTTTCCTATGGCATCACCACTCTCTGCCTGGCTGGCAGTAATGCCTCTGGTTGTTCCCCACTCCAGCTCCTCTCCTTCTGCTCTCCTCTCCCCTCCAATTATCCCAGCCATGCTGGGTCACCCTGGTTCAAAGACCTGGAGCAGCTGGACTATAGAGGGGCCCCCTCAGGAGAGAGGAGAGACAGGCACACTGAAGGGGGGCGGGAACAGAACACAACATGTGTCAATGCACGTCATACTAGGGTGTCCTGAGAGAGACCCGCGTGACACGGGAAGAGAGAGAGAGAGACCCACGTGACACGGGAAGAGAGAGAGAGAGGAGCGACAGAGACAGACAGTCAACACCACTTCATGGTATAGGGAAATAAAAAGAAAGAAGGAGAGTGTGAGAGAGATCCCCTCCCACGTAGGTCAACGATCCCCTGCTGCAGCTCTCCTTGGCTCCGCCTATAATTTGATCTCCTGTCCCCTCAGGAACCGTGACCTCGGCTTTGTGGACTGTAAGTCAGACACACACGTGCTTCATGTGCATCAGTGGTATGTAGGCCTACTGTACACAGTGTAGATGTTCGACTGAGAAAATGTTCACGCGCTCTGGAACAAAAAAGACGAGACCGAGGTTCAAATTGACGCACAGCACGTGTGAATCACATATCGGTCAACACACACACATACCACAGATAGACACGCACATGTCAACACACACACACACACACACATAGACATGCACCATGTGCACACACAATATAGCTAGACTCCAAGTTCTTCACTTAAAATGGGAAATTATCAACAAAAAGGTCAACACACAAAAATCTACACACTAAACATATGTACCGTACATATTTATGCACACAGAGAGATGCCATATGCTCAAATTCTCCACTTCAAAAAGGGAAATAGTCAACTTGGTAGCTGTGTCTGCAGAGGGAGGGCTGAGCTGTCAGTGCTAACTCTGTTCTGTGGTCAAAATGGAGGCAACCATGTAGAGGAAGGGGGGGTGACCGCACCGTAGACTGCTCTCTTCCCTCCACTTTCTCCGATGCCTTTAATAAAAACCCCTCACGGGTCAAGAGAGTCCAAGTGCAACATTGCCTGGCGTAACCGCGGGTTACCCTGGTAGTTCTCAAGGAAGGCATCATTCACGAGGTAACACGAGGACAGCTTAGAGGGGAGGAGTGCCGGTCAACCATTCAGTCAACGGCTGCTATGCACTTCCATTGAAAACAGGTGTGGCCAAAATGGCATCTTATTCCCTATACAGAGCACTACTTTTGGCCATAGCCCATAGACACTCAAAGTACTCTAACTAACCCAAGGGGCAATACCTTCAAATTGAAGTTTGACAATAAAAAGAGCCACCACCATTGGGCTATAAAACTTGATGTCTCTGCTATTATTTGGTGATATGGGATGCCAGGATTACTGAATATTCAGCGTAGTGTCCATTACGGACATAATGGCACCAAAGCATGGAGCTGTCCTAGACACATGGGTTCATTCCCAAATGGCATCCTAATCCCTATGTAGTTCCCTACTTTTGACCAGAGACATAGGGGCCCTGATCAATAGTAGTGGACTAAAATAGGTAACGGGAGGTCATTTGTTACACAACGCAACAACTTTAATGGGGCACTCAAGGTCAAGGGGGTTAGAGAGGGAGGGGACTGGCAGGAGAAGAGAGGCATTTTAGCTTTTGGGACGAGAGAGAACGAGGGAAAAAGCCTTGGCTCGTGCTTTGCGAAAGAGGGTCTGGACAATGCACTGACTGTAGAGCTCACACACACACACACACACACACACACACACACACACACACACACACACACACAACAATGCAGCTGTGGTGTCACAAGGAGGTGAGAGAGTGTGTCAAACAGTGGGATACACACACTCAATACACTCCTGAGAATAACTAATGGGCAAACAGCCACCACCTGGGCGTTTAAAAACTATTCTATTAGTAATGCATACACATCTAGAAGACTGCAGGACCTTGACAGAATCTTCACATGCTCTGAGACAGACTGAAGCCACTTAACGACTTCCCCGCGTCGATTAGAATAAAATGCTTTTAACTTTGCATGAATGTCGAGGATTTTGATGTTTATATTTCAGTTAGTTAATATGAAGTAATTCTCTAAAATTTGCCACGGCCGCGGTTCCTGGTCAAATACACAAATGTATCCTAAACGCTTTGTTGTACATACATGGTCTTAGTCTCCCTGCCACTCATTGTTTTGCTTTCACAGTCTATACGTTTGGGTACTATAGCATCTGAGTCTTTGTGAAAGCTGATTCCCAAAGCGTTACCTCAGAGTCTCGGTGGACAAGATGACGTCTACAAGCGGTCGAGAGAAAAGGGGGGCAGTCTAGAGGAAGTGGTGAAGTCCCAGACAAACAGAGAGTGAGTGAGTGAGTGAGTGAGTGAGTGAGTGAGTGTGTGTGTGTGTGTCCATAACTCACCAGTGTCCAGTAGGTGGTATGAAGTACATGCAGCAGTGAACCCGTGAGTCTGGGATCCTCTTCTTCCTGTTGATGTTGATCTCCTCCTGTAGGTACTGCTCATATTGGTCATTGATGAACTTCATGATTGGCTGCCAGCTGATGGGAGGCGGGGGCGCACATGGGAAATGGAGTTCAGACAGGCGACGACCCAGTCATTCACTCTGTGGTAGGGATTAAAAAAGAAAACTACAGCTCACCAGTTCTCGTTGTTGATGTGGTCCCCAAAGCCGGGAGTGTCGATTACCGTTAGTTTCATCCTCACGCCTTTCTCTTCGATGTCTAGACAGAGAGAGACACAGGAGAAATCCATGACATGTATTACATTGCTAAATGTATACTGATTACCACAGATCCGTATGTGTGTGTGTTTGTGTGTGTGTTACCGTGGCTGATGGACTTGATCTCGATGGTCTTGGGGATCCTCTCCTCGGGGGTGGACACCACAGACTTCCTGCTGACCTTAGACTTGAACAGGGTGTTCATCAGGGTCGACTTCCCCAGACCACTCTGACCTGTTAGAGACCAACACAGGGGGTGAACTATAGGTCTGGACACACAAACAGAGAGGGGCTTCTCCTCAACCATGAGGCTCTTCTCACCTGTCGTGAATGTGCAATAGCTTTCCTGACTCTGAACAGATTGCACACAAATTGTGAAAGACGAGAAAAATTCTAGCCTGCTGTAGGGCCATTCCAGCCTGCTGTAGGGCCATTCCAGCCTGCTGTAGGGTCATTCCAGCCTGCTGTAGGGTCATTCCAGCCTGCTGTAGGGTCATTCCAGCCTGCTGTAGGGTCATTCCAGCCTGCTGTAGGGTCATTCCAGCCTGCTGTAGGGTCATTCCAGCCTGCTGTAGGGTCATTCCAGCCTGCTGTAGGGTCATTCCAGCCTGCTGTAGGGTCATTCCAGCCTGCTGTAGGGTCATTCCGGCCTGCTGTAGGGTCATTCCGGCCTGCTGTAGGGCCATTCCGGCCAGCTGTAGGGTCATTCCAGCCTGCTGTAGGGCCACACACTCCTCACCAAGACCCAGAAGAGGACTGGCCACCCCTCCCTGCCTTTCTAGGGAGTTTTTCCTAGCCACTGTGCTTCTACATCTGCATTGCTTGCTGTTTTACTCTGGGTTTCTGTATAAGCACTTTGTGACAACTGCTGATGTAAAAAGAGCTTTATAAATACATTTGATTGATTCCGCCATCTCCCCATAGGCATCCATTAGCAGCAGGCATCGGCAGCCCAGACGTGCCAGCTTAATTAACCTTTACGCATCGGGGACACTGCTGCGGTCTAAGGGGCTTTAGGGCTGGGATTAGGGTCATACATCTCACAGAGAGGCCTTACGAGTCTGAGTTACATCTCCACTGACCTTTCACACAATGCCTTTAGAGAGGGACAGAGAGTACTGCTGCTGTGTTAAACTCTGTTTGGCCCACTCCTCCATACAGACCTTCTCCAGATCCTTCAGGTTTCGGGGCTGTCGCTGGGCAGTACGGACTTTCAGCTCCCTCCAAAGATTTT
Organism: Oncorhynchus keta; assembly: GCF_023373465.1. Taxonomy (NCBI): domain Eukaryota; kingdom Metazoa; phylum Chordata; class Actinopteri; order Salmoniformes; family Salmonidae; genus Oncorhynchus; species Oncorhynchus keta. The sequence goes on along the minus strand of NC_068452.1, from coordinate 4,056,736 downwards.
CTATTGGGTTCAGGTCTGGAGACTGGCTAGGCCACTCCAGGACCTTGAGATGCTTCTTACGGAGCCACTCCTTAGTTGGCCTGGCTGTGTGTTTCGGGTCGTTGTCATGTTGGAAGACCCAGCCACGACCCATCTCCAATGCTCTTACTGAGGGAAGGAGGTTGTTGGCCAAGATCTCGCGATGCATGGCCCCATCCATCCTCCCCTCAATATAGTGCAGTCGTCCTGTCCCCTTTGCAGAAAAGCATCCCCAAAGAATGATGTTTCCACCTCCATGCTTCAAGGTTGTACTATGTGTAGTGTGTACCAATCTCATTTCAAATGCAGTGTTTAGAAAAGAAAGTCTCTCTCTCTGGGGATGGGTGGATGTAACAGATGTGATGGTGAGGACGTGTGTGTGTGTGTGTGTGTGTGTGTGTGTGTGTGTGTGTGTTTAAAACCATTCACTCACATCCATGATCTCAAAAGGGTGTGTGTTGCACGCGTGTGTGTTTTGCTTGTGTGTATTCACTGTTCAACACCACTCACCGACGATCATGATGTTGAGCTCAAAGCCCTGTTTCATGGCCTTCCTCCTCATCTGCTCCAGGATGGCATCGATGCCCACGTAGCTGAAGTCACCAGCGCCATGTGACGCTCCCTTGGCAGGGGGTTGCGGGTGCGGCGGGGTGGACATGTTGCTGTGGCTCGGCTTGACCTCTGACCCTGATGATGTGAGAGAGAGAGAGACAGAGAGAGATATCAGTGTTCAGCATGGAACATTTTATATAGGGGAGTTCCATCTCACTCATCACTGTAGCTGCTGATCAATGAGTAGATATCACGACAGTTCACTGAATTCCAAGCTGGTTATATCAAACTGTACTGAACCCAAACTACACCGGACAAATGTAACTTATCAAACTGATTCTACACAACGGTAGTGGCATGTTTGGTGAATAACATGCTCTGGGTATGACGGTTAACACCTCACCTCACACAATAACTCAGACTCTTATCAAGAGTCCAACTGTAGCCACAGGAAAATATACTCATACACCAACACTGCATACACCAACACTGCATACACCAACACTGCATACACCAACACTGCATACACCAACACTGCATACACCAACACTGCATACACCAACACTGCATACACCAACACTGCATACACCAACACTGCATACACCAACACTGCATGAAATGACTCAGAACCCACAGGAAAATATACTCATACACCAACACTGCATACACCAACACTGCATACACCAACACTGCATACACCAACACTGCATGAAATGACTCAGAACCCACACCAACACTGGCATAAAACACTGCATACACCAACACTGCATACACCAACACTGCATACACCAACACTGCATACACCAACACTGCATACACCAACACTGTATGAAATGACATAGAACACCCCCTCCACACCCAACTGTGAAACACGGATCCCTGAGGAATTAAACAGAGTGATGCAGCCAACAACCTATAGACTACAGCCCAATAAATTACACACAGAACAGTGGACAAAAACACAACTGCTCCCCTACGTCACATAAATCTGAAGACGTACGTGTGTGTGTGTTACGATAACCATTCATTTTACTGTGTTGTGGTGAACAGTGGTGGCAAGCTGCAGCTGTAAAGTGGATGTAGTGCTCACAATATTTCAAACAACAAAAAAATAGATAAAAAGTACACAGACTCGTGTTGTAGAATAGTAGCAGTTACAACTCACCTGAGTGAGTGACTGGGAGGCAGGTAGATGAAAAGTACAGTGAAGGTGACCTCAGATAATCCAAAGTCGTTGAAGAGAAGGTATGACTGCCTATCGTAGCAAGGCTAACTGCCAAAGCAGTGTCTGGACGAGCCTAATGAACAGACAACAAGCTACTTTCAACTGTTACGCACGCGCACACACACACACACACACACACACACACACACACACTTAGCCCCGGCATGGTGGGAGGAGACAGTTGGGTGTTTTTCCCTTTTGACAGCGTGCTCTGGTATCATCTACTGCTCGAGGTTTACAGACACTCCAAAACCACAGACAGAGGCGTAATCACAGCCAGCAAAATAGCTGTGAATAAATTCAAACATGTGATCAGAAGATCCACAGACAAACCTCAAGACAAAATGTCCATATCCTGTAAACACGGACCACTCTCAACGTGCTCCAGATAAGGGGGTTACTGTGGCTGTCGTTTCCAGTGCTTCACATTCTAGTTTGTGTCCATGCACTCACAGTAGGAGAGAAAGTGGGACTCCCTTTCGAGTTTGACAACGTCAGCTCTAGCGGCCTGTGACAGGTCATTGTAACCACCTCACCCTGCCCCTGGTCGCGGTGTGCCCGTTGACCTGATGAATATGGGTTGAGCATCAACAGCCACGTCTGTCTTTACAGCGGAATCTTCAGCGCAGTCTCTGGGTTTCCTGTTCATCACACGAGCATCCACATCCTCTCGCTTTAGCTCGCCGGGCCTGATGATTCAAGCCTTGCGTTTTGTTCCACCTTGCACACCGGAAGTCATTGTCACACTGCGCCTCATGTCCTGTCCATGTCTGATAACGACAATTGTGAGCGTGCCCATAAAACACGCCGCCTCCGATCTGACACTAAATTCAATGTCACGTGTAGAAACTTCTCCAATGTCTTTCTGCACAATGCGTAAGCATGTTGTGGAACCATAACAGCAGGAGCTTTCGTTTATTTGGATTGGGAACTACTAGACTTTCCACATGGAAGCCCTGGGAAAAGTGCTGCTAATAAACTTTTAATAAACAGTGTTCCCAACTGGTCTATCGGAGCTAGAATTTCAGTGCCAAACGGGACCCTCGCCCAGTAACTACCACACACGCATACGTCACCTACACACACTTCCCACCCACACACCCTTCAAAAACCCACACCCCAGAATGTAGGACTCCCAGTAGAATAATCGGAACGCCTGGGAATCTCTGAACGGAATGCCCGTTTCTTCTCCACTAATAGTCAGAGCGAGACGACACAATAGAAGGGAATGAGTAGGTGGTGCCGGTGAGGATGGACCACACCTTCACTAGCCGGCATCTGTGTGGAGCTGCAGTCTCGACCTTCGGTTTCCCAGACCCTGTGATGATTGATGGAGGCTAAGACACCGCAGAGCGGCTTGGCTGAAACGTCCTGGGAGCATGAACTTCATAGACGAAAAAGCCGCGCCTCTTTACCGTCATCAATCAACACACACCACCGTCAGAGTACTGGGTTTGGTTTTTATGTTCCCTCAACACTCAGCACTCTTCAACTTCTTTACGCGCCTTCATTAAGCTCACATTAAACATTCGATCAAATGGGGAAATGTGAACCCTTTGGTCGGATGAAACCGCCCCTACTGTATGTAAGAGCAGATGTGCGGTGCTGCTATCCCTGTTGAACAGACAATCCCCTGTAGTGGGAATAAGATGTAGAAGTACACACAGAGTGCTCATTTGATGTTAAAGGGGGAGGAAAAGCATGACACAGTGGCATGTACGGGGCCTTTGTTGATGTTGTGGCGCCTCCCTGCCTCCCTGCCTCCCTGCCTGCCTGCCTGCCTCCCTGCCTGCCTCCCTGCCTACCATTGCTGGTTTGCCTCTGAAGCTAAACAGGGTTGGTTCTGGTCGGGACCTGGATGGGAGACCAGATGCTGCTGGAAGTGGTGTTGGAGGGCCAGTAGGAGGCCCTCTTTCCTCTGGTCCCCCCAAAAATGTATATCCCAATACCCCAGGGAAGTGTTTGGAGAGATTGACCTGTGTAGGGTGCTGTCTTAAATAAAGACTCTCTGTGGTCACTAAAGATCCCATGGTACTTATCGTAAGAGTAGGGGTGTTCACCCCGGTGTCCTGGCTAAATTCACAATCTGGCCCTCATACCATCATGGCCACCTAATCATCCCTAGCTTCCAATTGGCTCATTCATCCCCCTCCTCTCCCCTGTAACTATTCCCCAGGTCATTGCCATAAATTAGATGTGTACAGTCAACTTATCTGGTAAAATAAGAGTTAACTAAAATACATTTTTTTAAAGAGTAAGGAAGTGCAGGAAGCAGCCTCTCTAAGAAAGAGACAGGATACAAACTGGCACTGGTGGCATATTAAGGGTCTATGAGCCATCCCACCCCTGGGTACCACAATGCCAGCTCCCCCTGTGCCATCTGGTGGGTAACTTCTGTACACACACACACACACACACACACACACACACACACACACACACACACACACACACACACACACACACACACAGAGAGAGTAAGGAGAAAATGGGTGCTGAAGGCAGTTACATTACTCAGGCCTGAGAATCTGCTGCCTGAATTCTTTGTTCCTGTTTGACTGACACAACAGATGAGAACGATCAGTTTCACTCTCAGTGACAGTGACCACTGATCAAATCTCATTTTATTGGGTCAAATATACATGTTATTGTGGGTGTCGCGAAATGCTTGTGTTTCGAGCTCTAGCAGTGCGGTATTATCTAACAAGGCAATATCTAACAATTTCCCAACAATACACACAAATCTAAAGTAAAGGAATGGAATTAATGTCCGCTTCTCGTCTCTAGCCTAGTCAGGCCATAGGCCTAGTCAGAAACATTTCACCTTCCAAGGACCCTTCCTCCTCATTCATGAGCTACCAGAAAAACAACATTGGGGTTTGAGGATCCAGGCTTTTATAGAAAGCCTTTGCCTTCCTTTTATGAGTCAGAATAGCGGCCAGGCGTAAACATTGTTCTACAGAGCACTGGCAGCCTTCTGAAGCCTGCTGGGCCTCTGGCTGAGTCACCTGATTAAAACGGACCAGTGAAACTATGACTACTACACATTCTAAACTTAACTCGCGCTAATGACCCTAATTTGATGCGAAAGCCCCTTCAACACACGTTGCATCCAAACTGAAGACGAAGGGCCCCAAAGCCCAACAAAGCAGCTGTTGCTTATCCAAACACAATGAGATGTTTGACCTGTAAAAACACGTGCCTAGCTGACCCCAGAATGAACCCCTCAAACACAACATCAAAGTATTTGTTCCACGTATTAACACTTCAAACTGACTATCAAACACAGCGTTTACCAGAACTCTGAAAACAGACAACTGTTATGACTGGGGTTGAAAAAAAGGCTAACTGACATTTCTGACTTGAGTGTGACAAGAGATTTAAGTACTAAGGGAAAGCATGTGGAGCTGCTTTCCTTGCATGGATGAATGAATCAAATGGATGGATGAGACCCTAACAGCTGCTGTTTCCAGACTCCACATCTAGATTTGCTCCATTGGGAACCACTGGTTCGTTACACTCATCCTAGATCAATGGGGACCATGTGGACACTCATCCTAGATCAATGGGGACCATGTGGACACTCATCCTAGATCAATGGGGACCATGTGGACACTCCTCCTAGATCAATGGGGACCATGTGGACACTCCTCCTAGATCAATGGGGACCATGTGGACACTCCTCCTAGATCAATGGGGACCATGTGGACTCCCAGCACATTGGTCAAATGAGGAGGATTTGATTTAAAAAGACATGAACGAACAAGGGTGGAAATAAGATGTTTAGAAGTTGAATTATCTTGTGTAACGAAAGCTGTTGAGATCTAAATTCTGAAGGCTAGTTACGCTACACGGTCTCATAGGAGACTGCATTGGTGGCGATTATGGTATGGGATAGCACCCGTGTCTGCGTGCCACATCTAACCTCTCTACTGCCATGTAGAATGAATGCGGGCTCATAGAGAGATACGTAAATCAGTGATCTCTAGTAAAGATTGAGCACGAGCTACATCGCTCCACCCCACACGTGAGGTTTCAGGCTCGGCGGTAGATTGACGGTTTCCTGTTTGTCAGTGGAGACACAACGGAAGAGGCCTAGACGAGAGAGCGAAAGAGACATCAATGAGAAATGTATCAACTCGTACGCCACCTGAAGACTATAAAAGTCAACATGTTAAAAAAGAAGAGAAGAAAGAAGAGAAAAGCACTTCTGATTCATTTCAAATGACAGCTACACGGACCATTTCAAGACCTTTGACAGGGAATTTGGGGGTTTGTGTTAATCATGCCAGCTGACAGCAGTGTTGCACTAGTACTACTATATAGCGTATCAAACCACAAACCATCTTAAAAAGCATAGCCACCACATTCCCCACTTTCCCCAAGGATTGGAGTCAATTCCGATTCAGTCAGTAAACTGAAATTCGAATTCTCCTCGTTGAAAAGCAATCCCCTTACCCAACATGCACCCTGTGCCCACCCGGTGCTCCTGGCCAGCCTACACGGCGTTCTCAAAGGAATGTTCCCCCTCTCTCTCTCCAGGAATCTCTCCCACATCCCATTCGGATACAATCCGCCCAGTCTGCACCGGAGGATCCCTTACTGATTTACATGCAGCCATAACCAAACACTGTTCTGCTTTCATTCTGACATTCATAATATCAGGCACATCCTGACCCAAATACAATATTCAAGGACTGTAATTCATATTATGAATTTCATTCAAACATGTTTGTAGAGTTATGAGACAATAGGTTGGTTGTCTGCGGAGAGATGTGCTTTCGGTTTGTTTTGGTTTCGATATATTAAATAATGCAATTTGGCGGAACCTTATTCAAAACGTGTTAACTGTCAGAACCTTTCCAATTTAAACCACAACCTCTTTAGTTGCCTTTCTGTTGTGTTTTTCTTCCTCTCCGTTCTTTGAGGCACGATACCAGAACTCCGGACACCACAGAGAAGGGAAACATGGGTGAGTGAGACCATGACAATCATTCATCTCCTGCACAACGAGTAACTTGGCCTGATGTTGGGCCACGCGGTTTGAATTGTGCGGTCAATGATTGAGCTGGTCCATCCGGGACTGGTCTGGTCCTCGTTTCTTCACAAGACAACGGGTCATAAAGAATGAGAACTCCAGCACCAGTCATCCAATCCAGTTTCAAGGTCTCTGGACTTCTGAGGAGATAACACCAGTTAAGCTGCTTCCTCATAATTGGTGCAACACACATTGTGACAGATCCTATTTGCATGGCTGGGATAAGAGACAGTCTTCTCTTCAACCCTTTAGCACATGGATGCCAAGGATGTCATGCCTCTCCGTTTGGGCTTTGGGAGGAAGCATCGGCATCCTCTGCTTCTTGGTCACACACCGTTACTGATCCACTTAACAACACGGTCTGCTCTTTTTAAAGTCCCAGTTCCTAGGGGGTGACCTTGTGTCCCAGTAGCCTGGTCCCAGATCTGTTTGTTCCGTCTCGCCAACTCCATTTGTGTCAATTGTCACACCAGGACTTGGAGTTGGCAAGACTACACAAACAGATCTTTGATCAGGCTAGGGTCTCAGCCCAGCACCAACCAAATGGTCACCCCCCATCTCTCTCACTCACTCCCTCTTCCCCCTCTTTTACAGGAGACGAAGAGATCGTTAAGTTTCATGCCTTCTGCTCTCTTGAGCGGATATGTGGATGGTAGGATTACAAGGGGCAATGTGGGAGAGGGCTGACGGACGGGCACGGCAGGATGGCACCGGATCCTACTATTGGACATAGAGCAATAGTGACTACTGCAATGAGAGCAACTCCTCCTCTGTATAGCTTACAGTACAAGACACGCATGCAAGAGGCATTCTAGAATACATAGAGTACAGTATTGTAAAGTAATTCTAGAATACATAGAGTACAGTATTGTAAAGTCATTCTAGAATACATAGAGTACAGTCTTGTAGAGTCATTCTAGAATACAGTATTGTAAAGTCATTCTAGAATGCATAGAGTACAGTCTTGTAAAGTCATTCTAGAATACATAGAGTACAGTATTGTAAAGTCATTCTAGAATACATAGAGTACAGTCTTGTAAAGTCATTCTAGAATGCATAGTACAGTATTGTAAAGTCATTCTAGAATACATAGTACAGTCTTGTAAAGTAATTCTAGAATACATAGAGTACAGTCTTATAAAGTAATTCTAGAATACATAGAGTACAGTATTGTAAAGTCATTCTAGAATGCATAGAGTACAGTATTGTAAAGTCATTCTAGAATACATAGAGTACAGTATTGTAAAGTCATTCTAGAATACATAGAGTACAGTCTTGTAAAGTCATTCTAGAATGCATAGAGTACAGTATTGTAAAGTCATTCTAGAATACATAGTACAGTCTTGTAAAGTAATTCTAGAATACATAGAGTACAGTCTTGTAAAGTAATTCTAGAATACATAGAGTACAGTCTTGTAGAGTCATTCTAGAATACATAGAGTACAGTATTGTAAAGTCATTCTAAAATACATAGAGTACAGTATTGTAAAGTCATTCTAGAATACATAGTACAGTCTTGTAGTAATTTACAAAAGTTCAATCAGGAAGGCTGGTCTGAATGCTGGTTTAACTTCAAGCAGCATAACACAATTCACTCTGTTTCCCATTATTCGGGCATAGTGGGAATGGATACAAATATATCATCATCATAGCGTTTTGTTCTGCTCTTCCTGTGTGGAATATCATTCGCCTGCTTACCTTATAACCTATAAGTGTGGCACAATAATGCTCATTCCACATGTTTGCAAATTTAACCTACAGGTTCACTCTTGGGCAATTTAACCTACGAGCTGGGCTCAATCTAGGGCAATTTAACCTATGAGCTGGGCTCAATCTAGGGCAATTTAACCTATGAGCTGGGCTCACTCTTGGGCAATTATCACTTTCCTCTCTCTCAACCAAGGGGTGTAAATCTTGGGATGCATTTATGCCAACTTACCAATGTTCTCTCAGTCCCTGTTTTTCAGCATCAGTTTGACAGCCATCCGCCTCCCCACCACCAGCTATAATAACCTCCAGGCTCGTCATTGCAACTCCTTTCTGGGTTCCCGCTGCACAGCAAAGGGCTACCTGTCATCGGCATGTGGCTCGGAGACGAGGCCATACCCCAAACTATTTAATAAACACTCCACCCTCGGCTGTTGTGTCAGTTAGACCTGTACTTGATTGAACTCGGGTATGAAGAAACATTCCGATTGTAAAGGTCGGAGATTATCTGGTCACTCGTCCTGTTTGGTTAAACCCATGCTGGGTACTGTAAAAGTCCTCAAGCAGAAACAAAAGAGTGGAGAGCAATGCTGGACGCCCTGTTTCCCAAGAGGACCAAGTCAAGTGCTGGTGGTATGTACAGGATAAACATGGAATACGCCGTCCAACGTAAGGCTGACGTGCAGGTTCCGCCGACAACGCAGCAATAACAACTAACACAACATGGGAATAAAGTAAATGGCCCAGTAGAATAGAAGAAACATTTGAGCAGTAAGTATAATACAGGAAGGGTGAACTGTTTTGATTGAGATAAATGTGGTCATTTTTTCCCGGTTGGTCAACAACTTGGGGGTCAATGGAAGGCTGGAACAGTCCGTTGAGGTGAAGCTAGGTACAGTAGGGGGACATACGTAACTGCCCTGTAGTGTACATCCAAGAGGATATCCCACTCACTCGATCTCTCATCCGTCCTTTGAACCAAAGGGAACCAGCTGATTAAGGAAGGTCAACGTGCCACTTCACTGCAATAACACCATAGCATGCGATACAGTGGGCTTGAAGAATAGAACACACACACACACACACACACAGAAGCACTCCCCCCCTGCCTCCTCACACACGCTTCAGATGGCGGTGGGTGACGAATGCTACTGGCTCACTTCATCTTTCACTACAGCCGTCGCTCGTCAAGCCCCCTGAGAATGTGACCTTTGGCCCTGCGCGGCCCAAAGCAGATGGTGTTAAAAGACAGCTTTCCAAACGGGAACTTCTGGAACACAAAGATAATGACCTGCCCCCTTTACCCACCACAGAGACAGCGGCAGAGAGAGAGAGAGTGAGGGATGGAGAGAAAGAGAGAGAGAACATGAGGCAGGCTGTAAATACAGCGACAGAGTGAGAAATACGGAGAGAAGGAAACACAGTTGAGGATGATATAAGGGAGGAGAGAGGCCCACGCTACAAAGACAAGGTGAAAGACAGAGAGCGAGAGAGAGAGAGCAAGATGGAGTATATGAGAGAGGAGAGGAAGGCCCAGCATAGGTGCGGCCATTATTGTGTTGTTGAGTGCCATGTCGGACACTGTGTGCGAACCAGCTGCTTTAAGTCATATACCTACCACAACAATATAAAACCCTCCAGGCCTCTGAGAAAAAGGGAAGAGAGACTGAAAGGAAGTCATTCAGAGCAGCATTATAGGGAACTGGGGGAACTGGGGGAACTGGTGTATGGCAGTCACACGACCACCAAGTATGAAGTGGGAAGTTGGGTGGTTTAAAAAAATATATTGGATCCTTACTGAAAACTGTTACTCTTCCTTATGAGAGGAAAATGTAATTACGTTGAGAGTGGAGGCCTCAGACAATACGGTGCCCTGAGAAGATACGGTGGGGAATATCATTCCGAGATATTTGTTTCATTTCGTGCCTGCGTGTGCTGCAATTAGCTACACATAAAAATGTTTCCAATTAGTTGTATTAGCCAGTTACCCCCTTTATATATTTCCACACATTGTGTTATTGGAAGATATGCAATTATGAGCCAAGAACAACCACAAGAACAAAGAAGTCAAATAAATGTTCCTTTGCGCATTAATAGGGGGCTTCAATAGACTTAAGAGAAAAGGGTTTACAGATGTCTGGGCATTAATCAAGTTGTTTTGCTCACATCTCCTAAGTAGTGTTTTCTACAGGGCCAGAAACATTGATCTCATTTCCCTGTTAACGACCTGACCGTGCTCCTCTACGTGAGAGTCATCACACAACAAGGTTCAAACAGGCTGGTACCCTTCAGGCAGCACAAACAGGCTGGTACCCTTCAGGCAGCACAAACAGGCTGGTACCCTTCAGGCAGCACAAACAGGCTGGTACCCTTCAGGCAGCACAAACAGGCTGGTACCCTTCAGGCAGCACAAACAGGCTGGTACCCTTCAGGCAGCACAAACAGGCTGGTACCCTTCAGGCAGCACAAACAGGCTGGTACCCTTCAGGCAGCACAAACAGGCTGGTACCCTTCAGGCAGCACAAACAGGCTGGTACCCTTCAGGCAGCACAAACAGGCTGGTACCCTTCAGGCAGCACAAACAGGCTGGTACCCTTCAGGCAGCACAAACAGGCTGGTACCCTTCAGGCAGCACAAACAGGCTGGTACCCTTCAGGCAGCACAAACAGGCTGGTACCCTTCAGGCAGCACAAACAGGCTGGTACCCTTCAGGCAGCACAAACAGGCTGGTACCCTTCAGGCAGCACAAACAGGCTGGTACCCTTCAGGCAGCACAAACAGGCTGGTACCCTTCAGGCAGCACAAACAGGCTGGTACCCTTCAGGCAGCACAAACAGGCTGGTACCCTTCAGGCAGCACAAACAGGCTGGTACCCTTCAGGCAGCACAAACAGACTGGTACCCTTCAGGCAGCACAAACAGACTGGTACCCTTCAGGCAGCACAAACAGGCTGGTACCCTTCAGGCAGCACAAACAGGCTGGTACCCTTCAGGCAGCACAAACAGGCCGGTACCCTTCAGGCAGCACAAACAGGCCGGTACCCTTCAGGCAGCACAAACAGGCCGGTACCCTTCAGGCAGCACAAACAGGCCGGTACCCTTCAGGCAGCACAAACAGGCCGGTACCCTTCAGGCAGCACAAACAGGCCGGTACCCTTCAGGCAGCACAAACAGGCCGGTACCCTTCAGGCAGCACAAACAGACCGGTACCCTTCAGGCAGCACAAACAGACCGGTACCCTTCAGGCAGCACAAACAGACCGGTACCCTTCAGGCAGCACAAACAGGCCGGTACCCTTCAGGCAGCACAAACAGGCCGGTACCCTTCAGGCAGCACAAACAGGCCGGTACCCTTCAGGCAGCACAAACAGACTGGTACCCTTCAGGCAGCACAAACAGACTGGTACCCTTCAGGCAGCACAAACAGGCTGGTACCCTTCAGGCAGCACAAACAGGCTGGTACCCTTCAGGCAGCACAAACAGACTGGTACCCTTCAGGCAGCACAAACAGGCTGGTACCCTTCAGGCAGCACAAACAGACTGGTACCCTTCAGGCAGCACAAACAGGCTGGTACCCTTCAGGCAGCACAAACAGGCTGGTACCCTTCAGGCAGCACAAACAGGCTGGTACCCTTCAGGCAGCACAAACAGGCTGGTACCCTTCAGGCAGCACAAACAGGCTGGTACCCTTCAGGCAGCACAAACAGGCTGGTACCCTTCAGGCAGCACAAACAGACTGGTACCCTTCAGGCAGCACAAACAGACTGGTACCCTTCAGGCAGCACAAACAGACTGGTACCCTTCAGGCAGCACAAACAGGCTGGTACCCTTCAGGCAGCACAAACAGGCTGGTACCCTTCAGGCAGCACAAACAGACTGGTACCCTTCAGGCAGCACAAACAGACTGGTACCCTTCAGGCAGCACAAACAGGCTGGTACCCTTCAGGCAGCACAAACAGGCTGGTACCCTTCAGGCAGCACAAACAGGCTGGTACCCTTCAGGCAGCACAAACAGACTGGTACCCTTCAGGCAGCACAAACAGACTGGTACCCTTCAGGCAGCACAAACAGACTGGTACCCTTCAGGCAGCACAAACAGGCTGGTACCCTTCAGGCAGCACAAACAGACTGGTACCCTTCAGGCAGCACAAACAGACTGGTACCCTTCAGGCAGCACAAACAGACTGGTACCCTTCAGGCAGCACAAACAGACTGGTACCCTTCAGGCAGCACAAACAGGCTGGTACCCTTCAGGCAGCACAAACAGGCTGGTACCCTTCAGGCAGCACAAACAGGCTGGTACCCTTCAGGCAGCACAAACAGACTGGTACCCTTCAGGCAGCACAAACAGGCTGGTACCCTTCAGGCAGCACAAACAGGCTGGTACCCTTCAGGCAGCACAAACAGGCTGGTACCCTTCAGGCAGCACAAACAGGCTGGTACCCTTCAGGCAGCACAAACAGGCTGGTACCCTTCAGGCAGCACAAACAGACTGGTACCCTTCAGGCAGCACAAACAGGCTGGTACCCTTCAGGCAGCACAAACAGGCTGGTACCCTTCAGGCAGCACAAACAGGCTGGTACCCTTCAGGCAGCACAAACAGAGGAGGTCAGCAAAGAGGACGTACGGGAATCAAAGAAAGAAATACTCTCCAAATCCGATCTAGAGACAGAACTGCGAAATGAATGACGGCTGCAACGGCTGGCTAATCCCGACCGATGTTAGTTTAAAACGCCAGGCAACGGTGACACGTAAACCCAGAAGCTATTCCTCTAACAATCATTCGGATTGATACTGTAAACGGACGTCAATCATGACGGACGTCCTGTCATGTCGTCGTGACTCTGTGTAGCTGTCATACGGCCGACGGGCCCATAGCCGGCTGTGCACATGCTGCCACGGGCCCCTCGCCGGCACACCAACAACAACCATCACCTCTAACAGGAAGTGACACGTCTGCTGTTCCTCCCTGCTCACGTCCTCCCTTCCCCAGTCTCGTCCTCCTTCCATCCTCCTCTCATATACACTCTACAGTTAACCTCCCAGTGTGGTCTGGTAGATAGAGGACTAGAGGAGTCTGTCATTGGATGAGAAAAGGAAAGGCTTCGGAATACGATTCGTTATGGTGTTTATGGCATAACAGACCACAGATCCACCTCTTAAGAGCGCTCTACCTCCAGGATTATTAGGATAGTCACCTGAACAGGGTCGGTCTCAGTAGGGAGAAAACACTTAAGAAATAGAGTGAAATGGGACAGATATTTGCTTTCCCGAAGTGTTTCGCCACAGAGTGTGACCCACGTTCAGTCCTGCCATCTGGCCTGTGAGCGGAGAAGTAACTAAAAGCATGAAACAAATGATGGACGCAGTAGCGAACAGCTACACTGTGATCACAATGCATCTACTCCCTTGTGGGCTAATGTAGCTAATTAGCGGTCGGTTTCTTGTGTTGATGGTTAACAACTGTAGCCCAGCAGCTGTAAAAACGTTACAGCTTAATATTCTTTAATATAACGTCAGTGTCTGTTACTCTGAAAACGGTGGTGAAATAATGAATGATGGACTAAACACCTGTAACAGAGTTGGTTATGTTTCCTCTTGACACTGCAGAAATATGTAGTCAATGTTTACGTATTCCTATTGGTTGGTTGAATTTACATGTCAATGAGGTGTTATGACATTGGTCAGGGGGAGATCGTGAACGTAAATTCTTCCCGGTAGTGACACGCAAGCGGTAGGTCAAGTTCTGAAATGCTATTTTTTAAATGTTATATTTACAATGTGTACGAGTTCATTATGTACATATCCTGACGTGTATATACACCGAGTTTACAAAACATTAAGAGCACCAGCTCCTTCCATGACATAGACTGACCAGGTGAAAGCTATGACCCCTTATTGATGTCACTTGTTAAATCCACATCAAATCAGCGTAGACGAAGACAGGTTAAAGAAGGATTTTGATTCATGGATTGTGTGTGGGTGTGTGCGCCATTCAGAGGGTGAAGGGGCAAGACAGAAATAACGTAAGTGCCTTTGTACAGGGCTTGGTAGCACTGGTTTGTGTCAAGAACTGCAACGCTGCTGGGTTTCTCACACTCAACAGTTTCCCGTGTGTATCGAGAATGGTCCACCACCCAAAGGACATCCAGCCAACTTGACAAGTTTGGGAAGCATTGGAGTCAACATGGGCCAGAATCCCTGTGGAACGCTTTCGACACTTTGTAGAGTCCATGCCTCCGACGAATTGAGGCTGTTCTGAGGGCAAAAAGGGTGCAACTCAATATTCCTAACGTGTGGTGTACTCAGTGCGTACGTGTACGTTACCTGTTCGATACTGGCCCGAAGTGTGGGATGTGCTTTCGTATGTTATTGCGTGTAAGAGTGAGTTAGCTCGCTCGAGAAAGGCCCCTGCTAATTCACAATTATTTCCATGCCAAGAGCGGAATCACGAATCTACAGCCATCAACAGACTGTTGTCCTGCACGTCTGATGTGCTTCCTTGTATCCAACGTCAGAATAAACACCAATCGACTGGGGCCTCCGGCTGGACAGTCCTTTCTTTAAAAACACTAAACGCAAGAGAGCTAGAAGTACGGTCACATCTGTTACACTGGTGCTGAGACTGGTGCACACACACACACACACACACACACACACACACACACACACACACACACACACACACACACACTGCAGTTTAAGCTAACAGTATCCCTCCTTGGCCGTATAGGGATACAGTGTGGCGGACACTCCGAGGCAAGGACATCTAGAACATCTGACGTGTACTATGGTGTGACGACTGGAGCAGAAAGCTACACTGCTGCGTCTTGTTCATCTGTCTTCAACGGTCGCTGTCTATTGGTGGATTGTGTACAATTACAACCTGTCGAACGCTGGGTAAAATGGAGGTCGTGTGGCCAAGAACTGGAACTACTGCAACTAGAAGCCATATGGCTGATATGTTCAGCAGCAGAAACAGGGAACGGAACATGGTCAGTCACATGAGACGGGGCACAAACGTGGTTCTTTCTTGAGAGGCAGGTGAAGCGGAGGGGCTGGGGGTGGGTTGGGGGCTGGGGGTGGGTTGTAAAGGAATGGGCCGCTCTTCCATTGAAGAAAGTCTCATGCAGAAAATGTGGCCTGACGCTTCGCCTTG
The DNA here is from genome assembly GCF_023373465.1 of Oncorhynchus keta. NCBI lineage: Eukaryota > Metazoa > Chordata > Actinopteri > Salmoniformes > Salmonidae > Oncorhynchus > Oncorhynchus keta. The sequence continues at coordinate 4,041,039 of NC_068452.1, read as the reverse complement.
AACTTGCAACAGCAACCCACCAGAGAGCAGATGCATGGGGTTGCCAAAATTAAATCATACTTACTAATCCACTGCAATTGATCAAAGTCAAGCTAGAACATTCGACACAGGGAGCAATTAGGACTAACATGATTGGTCAATAAATACTCCCCACCCATTTAAGCAGATTGATTATTCAAGCTGAATGGGGCCGAGCACAAAGGAAAGAGGGGGTAGAGAGAGGGGGATGAGAAACAGATAGAGCGAGGGGGGTAACCTAAAAGAGAGGGAGCAGTAACCCCCCAAACTCTCCCAGAGAGCACAATGGAACAAGAGAAAGACCGATTGAAAAAAAAAGGTCTGGTCTGAATATTATTATGACACCGTTCCAATCCCTGACAAATACAGCTGTCACACACACACACACACTACACGGTTCAGCTCCAAAACCCCATCCAGACAGGACACACACACACACACACACACACACACACACACACACACACACACACACACACACACACACACACACACACACACACACACACACACACACACACACTGAACAACCCCACCAGCCCTCTCTTTCCTTTCTATCACTCCTCCAGCCTTTCTACAATAGGAAATCACACACACAAATCAGAGAAACAAGAAGCCGTAGCATGTTATGAATGAACAGAAAACCAGAGACACTCACCCTAGCCTCTCTCTCGTCCCTCTCAGCCACCCTGATCTCTGCTCCAGCTGGGCAGGCTCTGCTGCTGCTCCCAGGCCCCGCCCCCACAGCCTGGACACATGACCCACCACTCTACACCCAAGCAGGCCAGCCAGGCGGGCCAGCAGCAGGCATGCCACACCCCTCATTCAGGGAGAGTTGAATGGGGAGCATTGTGAATGTGCTGGACACATTGTGTGTGTGTGTGTGTGTGTGTGTGTGTGTGTGTGTGTGTGCAGGGGAGGGGGGCAGTTGGAAATGGGAGGAAAGGAGTGTGTTATAAGAGTACATATGTTTAAGGAATGGAGAGAAAAGGGTGTATGTGTTTGACAGGAAAAGGAAAAGTGAGTGTGTGTAAGAGGTGGAAACGGAAAGATTAAAGAACATGTGACAGTTTGTACGAGCTTAAAAAGGAGAAAAAATATGTGTAACAAATGTGTATTCAGTGAAAGAGAGTGTGTGTGTGTTGATGTCCATCTGCCCCTTCCCTCCCAATGCTCAGCGTCTCTCCCTGTATGTGTGTGTGTGTGTGTGTGTGTTGATGTCCATCTGTCCCTTCCCTCCCAATGCTCAGCGTCTCTCCCTGTATGTTTGTTTGTGTGTGTGTGTGTGTGTGTGTGTGTGTGTGTGTGTGTGTGTGTGTGTGTGTGTGTGTGTGTGTGTGTGTGTGTGTGCACACTGTGTGTGTACAGTGAGGAGGCCACTGGCTCTTTTCCTCCTGGGCTACAATGAGTCTCCATCCATCACATTAATGCCTCATACAGCCCCATGACTAAAGGAATATGTCCCAGATAACAAATGAATACCATCCCACAGTCATCAGACTCCGCATGAAACATTCTATGGGAAACAGCTCTGTCGACTCTACTTCAAAACACTCTGAACGGTATAAGAGTACAATGTGTGACTTCCTTTTGGTCTCATACGTTCCCTTGTTGCCTGCAATAACTGCGGAGCTCGGTCATGTCTACATACAGTGAAATAAGTCAGCGTGGTCTTTTCCTTGGGTTTCCTAACTGCAGTCACCTGCTACGTGGGCGTCTCCATGCAACGTCTGTGGAACTGTGTCTATCATAAATCTGTATTCATACGTCTGAAAATCACAATCCTTTCAATGCCGAAAACACTCTTCCTTCTTATCCGATTACTGGAATTAAGAGAGAAGTGTGTTTTTATCACAAGCGGGTGGAAAGTTGGAAAGAGAAACATCTCAGTACTGCACTTACCTAATCAAGCTTTTCCCACCACATTTGCAAGCTGATGCGAGGCCCAAGAGACGTTTTCTCATATTCAGCACAAACGCTTCCTTCCTGTCATGGTGTTGGTGGTTTGTGCACCTGGTCCTATAGGCATCCGGTCTCAGTGAGAGATAGATATGAGCGAGCAGGTCGTCTTCTCCTGAACTAATACAGATCGTCACCCGCAGGCTCGTCGGGTTGAGGCTGTATTTGGAATACATTGGTAGCATGTCTGTTTATTCCCACCCCCCCACCAAAAAAAAAGTAATATTGAAGCCAGACAAGCTGCATGTGGTTTCTGATTCAATGTAGGGCAGGTTATGCAGTATTCCCTGCATTGTCAATGATTTGTTCATCTGCAGCATAAAAACACTGCAGAACAAACGTTTGTTTGTTTGTTGATCTCCCTCGTCTTGTGAGAACCCAGAGATCAACTGGGACTGAATCAATGACCGCCATACATTTAGCTGGTCCTGTGGAATAGCAGCTAGTTCGGAAGGATCATCCTTGTCACGATGAGCGAATTCTAAATTGAAACTCAAGCTTTGCTCATTGACTGAGTCTATTTCAGTGCTCCAAATGGTCGCAAAATGACTAAGTCGCCGGCCCATAGAAATAGAAGTCCTAGAACAGGCATCCTCCGATTACTACTGTACGCTCATGACCATAGCAACTGATCTGAGTCCAGCCCTTCAGCCCTTTAGCTAATAGACCTCAGAAGACTTTTTTGGCAAAGAGAAGTCTGTGGGTGAGAGATCACATTCAGACTTCCTTCCTTATCTTGATTGCATGCCACGATAACGAGATGGGACCCTGGAGCCACGTCGTTGTTTTGCAGTTGCAAACAAACATTTGAATTATTGTGCCAGAACCTTATTAAATGACCCAGTTGTTAGGCGGCTGTTGCTCTGTTGGCTGAACGTCTCGCCAGAGCTTTGTTTGTCATTCTGTTTGTTTTGTCATTTACCCCACTTCTGGAGGCCATTTTGAGGCCAGCTTCGTATAATCACATCAAACTGTGTGGGCCGAACAGGCAACTGGAGACCCATGCAGGCACAACCCCAGAGGGGAGCTCTCTGATTGGACTAGAGGTCAGATCTGATTGGAGGAGGCCCACACAGTGATTAGAACACATGGAGCTGATTAACCAAGTCACCTCAATGACTCAGCAGAGAGAGTGACTCACACAGACATTCAGCCTCCCACCCAGAGAGATGGAAGAAGGGATAAAGAAGGGATGAAGAAGGACAGCGGAGGAGGAGGGAGAGAACATCTGGCCGAGCTTATCTGGGAAGGAGAGAAACAAGCGACTTCCTGTTGAGCTGTAGCCGAGGCTGCTCTGCTCCCCTGTGGTGCAGATGGAGACAGCATGTGAGGATGCATGCAACCAGATGAAAACAGCTGAGGCCTGGGTGCATCTCTCTAGTCCAAAGGGGCTTCCTCTCCTCGTCTCCTTCTCGTCGTCCACACTCATCCGATAGCAAATTCCCACCAGGATTAGATCAGTGCAGGTGAAGGAAAGCAGACGGAGAGAGGTAGCCCCTTTACACTATTGAGATGAACCCATAATCTCATGGCACCACATGGGAGACATGGTATAGACAGAAAAAGGCCCGTTTTAGAGTTAGGGACCGACTTCTGACTGTGTGACCAGACCAGGATAAACTCTGACCTTAGTCACATGGTCAGGAAAACCCCCTAGCCCTACTTGCTCTTCTCTCTCCACCCTGAAGACATGATGTTTGTGCAGTCCATTTCTAATCCTCCTCCATATACACACACTGTACTACTCCCTCGGGGACTGTGCTGCACTCCAGCAACGCTACACGATCCCTCCAACTCTGCTGCTGACTCATCGCAGACCTCCGCTTGTATGTTGCTCTTCAAGGTTACAGTAAACCTGGCCTAGTTTGCTTTCATCTGCACTTTTCTGCACTCGAGGCACACACACGCGCTCTCTCTCTCTTTTGAAAGACCCATGCGCCTGTTGTTTGAACAGCGGCCGCAAAGTAGATTAACTGTCGGAATTTGTATTCAGAGGTTTGTTTTAGCCACGGTGTTTATCTAATGGATTGTTTCCTCTCAGTTTTACAGTGACACTTCCCAACTGCGTTACATAACAGAGCCAAATAACTCCCAGATATATACATACATACAGTTCAAGATTACATACACCTGAGCCAAATACATTTAAACTCAGTTTTTCCACAATTCCTGACATTTAATCCTAGTAAATATTCCATGTCTTAGGTCAGTTAGGATCACCACTTTATTTTAAGAAGGTGAAATGTCAGAATAACAGTAGAGAGAATGATTTATTTCAGATTTTATTTCTTTCATCACATTCCAAGTAGGTCAGAAGTTTACATACACTCATTTAGTATTTGGTAGCATTGCCTTTAAATGGTTTGACATGGGTCAAACGTTTTGGGTAGCCTTCCACAAGCTTCCCACAATAAGTTGGGTGAATTTTGGCCCATTCCTCCTGACAGAGCTGGTGTAACGGAGTCAGTTTTGTAGGCCTCCTTGCTCACACATGCTTTTTCAGTTCTGCCCACAAATTGTCTATAGGATTGAGGTCAGGGCTTTGTGATGGCCACTCCAATACCTTGACTTTGTTGTCCTTAAGACATTTTGCAACAACTTTGAAAATATGCTTGGGGTCATTGTCCATTTGGAAGACCCGTTTGTGACCAAGCTTTAATTTCCTGACTGAAGTCTTGAGATGTTTCTTCAATATATCCACATAATTTTGAGCGGCCTTTCAGGTTATGTTGATATAGGACTCATTTTACTGTGGATATAAAAACTGTTGTACCTGATGGCTGGTATGACGGCTGTGTGGTCCCATGGTGTTTATACTTGCGTACTATTGTTTGTACAGATGAATGTGGTACCTTCAGGCATTTGGAAATTGCTCCCAAGGATGAACCATAATTGTGGAGGTCTTGGCTGATTTCTTTTGATTTTTCCATGATGTCAAGAGGCACTGAGTTTGAAGGTAGGCCTTGAAATACATCCACAGGTAAAACTCCAATTGACTCAAATGATGTGGTTGAAAAATGAGTTTTAATGACTCCAACATAAGTGTATGTAAACTTCCGACTTCAACTGTCCATACAGTAGATAGAGAGAGCGTGCTAGAGAGCACTAGAGAGAGGGAGAGAGAGCTAGAGGGGAGAGAGAGCTAGAGTGAGAGAGAGCGCAAGAGCGAGCGAGAGCGAGAGAGAGCGCAAGAGCGAGCGAGAGAGAGCGCAAGAGCGAGCGAGAGAGAGCGCAAAAGCGAGCTAGAGCGTGAGAGAGCGAGCTAGAGTGAGAGAGAGCGCAAGAGCGAGAGAGAGCGCGAGAGCGAGCTAGGGTGCGAGAGCACACTAGAGCGAGAGAGCACGCGCGCTAGAGCGAGAGAGCGAGAGAAGGAGAGAGCTAGAGAGAGCGAGAGCTAGAACTAGAGGGAGCCAGAGCTAGAGAGAGAGCTAGAGAGAGAGCTATAGCGAGAGCTAGAGCGAGAGCTAGAGAGCGAGAGCTAGAGAGCTAGAGAGAGATCTAGAGAGAGAGCTAGAGCTAGAGAGAGCTTGAGAGAGAGCTAGAGAGCTCGAGAGAGCTCGAGAGAGCTAGAGAGAGCTCAAGAGAGAGAGAGAGCTAGAGAGAGAGCTAGAGCGAGAGCTAGAGAGAGAGCTTGAGAGAGAGCTTGAGAGAGAGCTTGAGAGAGAGCTTGAGAGAGCTAGAGAGAGCTAGAGAGAGCTAGAGAGAGCGAGAGCTAGAACTAGAGGGAGCCAGAGCTAGAGCGAGAGCTAGAGCGAGAGCTAGAGAGCTAGAGCGAGAGCTAGAGAGCTAGAGCTAGAGAGAGCTAGAGAGAGCTTGAGAGACAGAGCTAGAGAGAGTTCGAGAGCGAGAGAGAGCTAGAGAGAGCTCAAGAGAGAGAGAGAGCTAGAGAGAGAGCTAGAGAGAGAGCTAGAGTGAGAGCTAGAGAGAGAGCTCATTGAAAAATGAGTTTTAATGACTCCAACATAAGTGTATGTAAACTTCCGACTTCAACTGTCCATACAGTAGATAGAGAGAGCGTGCTAGAGAGCACTAGAGAGGGGAGAGAGAGCTAGAGGGGAGAGAGAGCTAGAGTGAGAGAGAGCGCAAGAGCGAGAGCGAGCAAGAGCGAGAGAGAGTGCAAGAGCGAGCTAGAGCGTGAGAGAGCGAGCTAGAGTGAGAGAGAGCGCAAGAGCGAGAGAGAGAGCTAGGGTGCGAGAGCACGCTAGAGCGAGAGAGCACGTGCGCTAGAGTGAGAGAGCGAGATAAGGAGAGAGAACGAGAGAGCTAGAGAGAGCTAGAGAGAGCGAGAGCTAGAACTAGAGGGAGCCAGAGCTAGAGAGAGAGCTAGAGAGAGAGCTAGAGCGAGAGCTAGAGAGCTAGAGAGAGCGAGAGCTAGAGAGCTAGAGCGAGAGCTAGAGCGAGAGCTAGAGCGAGAGAGAGCTTGAGAGAGAGAGCTAGAGAGAGCTCGAGAGCGAGAGCTAGAGAGAGAGAGAGAGAGAGAGCTAGAGAGAGCTCAAGAGAGAGATAGAGCTAGAGAGAGCTCAAGAGAGAGAGAGAGCTAGAGCGAGAGCTAGAGAGAGCTTGAGAGAGAGCTTGAGAGAGCTAGAGAGAGCTAGAGAGAGCGAGAGCTAGAACTAGAGGGAGCCAGAGCTAGAGAGAGAGCTAGAGCGAGAGCTAGAGCTAGAGCGAGAGCTAGAGAGAGCTTGAGAGAGCTAGAGCTAGAGCTAGAGCGAGAGCGAGAGCTAGAGAGAGTTCGAGAGCGAGAGCTAGAGAGAGAGAGCGAGAGCGAGAGCGAGAGCGAGAGCGAGAGCTAGAGCGAGAGCTAGAGCGCTAGAGAGAGCTAGAGCTAGAGAGAGAGCTAGAGCTAGAGAGAGCTAGAACTAGAGAGAGTTAGAGAGAGAGCTAGAACTAGAGAGAGCTAGAGAGAGAGCAAGAGAGAGAGCTAGAGAGAGAGCTAGAGCTAGAGAGAGAGCCAGAGAGAGAGCTAGAGTCAGAGAGAGCTAGAGCGAGAGAGAGAGATAGAGAGAGCGCTAGAGAGAGATAGAGAGAGCGCTAGAGAGAGATAGAGAGAGCGCTAGAGAGAGAGTTAGAGCGAGAGCTAGAAAAAGAGGGAGCTAGAGCGAGAGAGCCTAGCATGCACAAGGATTCCATCAAACCCACATTAGAAGCATGCAGACTCAGACATAACACATACTGTGTATATGCAAACTATTCAAGTCCACTTTCGAATCAAGGAAATTCTTAGTGATACATAACTCAACTGTGGACATGGAGCCTTAATGCAACATACAAGAGTAGCACGAAACAGCACAGATGATAAAACAAAACTTCAGGGAGAGAGAAGTCAATGTAGACCCTATGCGGCCTTACCTCATCTAAACTGAGGTTTTAGGGGGAGAAGAGGAACTTATTAAAAAGCATCTTGGGATGTCCCTGATTGCCTTTCCATTTCCTCAGCGTCTAAAGTAGAGTTAAACATCATGTAGCCCCCTGATTGGCCTTAATAGAAACCAGTTGTCTCAGTCACACCAGTTGTCTCAACAGCCCTCCCCCTTCCTTCAAGTTTGCATCTCAAATGACACCCTATTCCCGACATAGTGCACTACTTTTGACCAGAACCCTATGGACCCTGGTCAAAAGTAGTGCACTATAAAGGGAATATGGTGCCATTTGTGACATAGCCCATCAGCCATACTCACAGAAGACCTCCATCTCAGGGTTAATGTGCATCTCTGCACCACATGCAGCCATGTCTTCCAATCAAAGTCCCAGTCGAAGCACCACAGGACAAACTATTCCGACGTGGAAGTAAAAATAAATCCCAAATAAAATTCCCAACTGCTTCCCAAACCTAAACTCTTCACAGTGACAGCTGGGAGCGACTGGGATCTAACGTACAGTTTCTGTAACGCTCCCTCTTCCCGATGTTCCCAACTCGGCGTTCCTTACCCGGAGCCTCAAGACTGAACAATAAACAGAGCTCCACCGATCGGATTGCGCTTCCGGGGGAATCCCTGCCCCTAATTCCAGCTGGAATTCTAGGGGGGAGCCGGATGACTCAGCTTGGAATGGAGGAGAAGAAAGAGAGGAAGACGGGACCCTGATTACATACTTTCTCCCAGTGCGGTCGTTCCAGAAAACTTCCCAGAGTTATGATGATAATTATCCTTAATAGAAACTTTGCCGTGTGCTGAACTGGGAGAGACAGAGTGCTTATCAGTGTTACAGTAAATGAACACCAAAAGATCTAGTCGTAACGTAAGTAGTCAACGGTTTTTCCCCAATTATAGCTTTACTGTAAGTTGGATGATTTAAATGGTGTATCCTGTTCCTAAAAGATATGTCAGTACAGTCCAGAAAGGGAGAATAGGACTAACCGTAGACGTGTGTACTACTGTACAACACCACATACTGTCAGAGACAGTACCGTTGCCCTTTCCCCTACATCTTCAGCTACTCTTGCTTGTTCCGTCTTCTGAATAATGAATAATCAAAAATATATTTCATTCATAATGATGTATTTTCTCATGATATTTGAATAGCAATATACAAATATTTTGTATTTTATATTAACAAACCTTTTTATTGATTCATGTCTCATCACTGAGCACAAAGCTCCAACGCTTCGCACATCGTGAAGGTGAAAGTTCACGCAGAGTTCCCCGGAGCCGAGCTACTTTAGCTAAATTGACAAAGCTAGCTACTTCCACCGGATAATGACTCCCAATGTAGCGGTGTTAGCTGTGTTTAGGCAATAGAGGACTCCGTGGAGGTGAGAAGCCAGTCGGGCAAGAAAGCAGTGCTAACCAGTGTTGTTTGATCTAAGGCTGTTCAGAGGGGATTAGGGTTTAAGTCTAGTCATATTACCCCTGTCAAACACACCTCCAGGCACTGTGCCGTGCGTCAATGGGTGCGATGATGACTCCATTACGAAGAGTGGTCTCATTCACCTCAATGTAAAGTGAGCATCAGCTCGGAAGCAGTTGCCGCAGCTATAATCAGCATGGGGCCCCAGCCTGTGCAACTGGACACCATTTTGTGTCAAAAGCCCTACAGTACTTGCATTTTGTCCTGAGGAAATGTATTGAATGACAGGTCAAAATCACGTAAACCTGGGAGGGGCCTATACGACCAAATCGATGAGGTCTGCCAGTGAGACATTTAATTAACATGGAATCATGTCTTTACAAAAAATATATGATTGAAGATGAATTAACAATTGATCATAAAAAGTAACCATCTTCCTCTTCTATTGAACATCTAAGGGTCAATAACTCCCTGCAGTACTGTGCCTCTAACACCCCCCCAATTGACTGGTGGCTGATAGAAATAGAATCACAGAACATTGACGCCGTTCTAGTAATTCTATTTCTATGGTGACTGATTACTATTATTTAGGTACCTCCTTAGGAGAGGTCCAGCAGGGAGAGGGTGTGTACTGACCCCACACATACCCTGCCCTGCCTCCCATCTGCCCACTGCCCGGCCTAGCAGATGGCACAACAGTGGTACGTATGGCCATCTGTCCAGTGCCCCCTCACAATTCGTGTGCACTCACTGAATCTTTGGCCACACAGCAACAACTGTTGGTTGCGAGGCACTGCACTCGACAAAGACCTGTACATGACGTCAATATCTGGGAACCTCGTATTGTTATGGTGAAAGAGAGAGTTTAATTACAGCAAAACACCATTATCATTCCAAACATGGCCCTTATCAGCCAGGGATGAGGAAAACCTCATTAGCAGAGGGTGTTGAGAGCTGAGGCACTGACAAAGTGGACCTTCTCTTTGTTAACCAGCTGTACAGTTGGCAAAACTAAGAAATAGTGAGCTCATCCTGGTCAGCCCGTAGCAGCTGGGTGCAGTCTATAAGCAGGATCAGACAGGACCAGACAGGACCAGACAGACACCTCTTCAAGATAAACCACAATAAACCAGATAAAAGACTGTGGTAGAGTCAGGGGAGGGTCCAGACACTGGTAGTGATGATAGTCGTTGGCTGGTGGTCAGGAAAAGGTCCTGGCCCTACCTATTTTGTACGGTTGTGACTAGTGTCAGGCCAGCTTGACCAGCATTCAGAGAACTCACTAAGGAAGAAAAGGGTGGGGACTGGGAGATAGCAGCTCGGGGAGACTGGAAATAGGAGGAAGGGGGAACTGGAGTTGCTTTAGTGTAGTGTGTGCGTGTGTGTGTGTGCTGCATGGGAACCTTGTTTAACCCCTGACTTCCACCAGGCGGAGCAGAGTAAACAGAAGCTTCCGGAAACCTTATCTGGGGGACCCTGTCCGGTTTCCACTTCACTCAGCTCAGCTCTCCCTCAGTGGAAGCGCTCAATACACACAGACAGACACAGGCTTTCCACTGACCCAGTCAGAGTCCACAGCCTCCAAAAACACTTTAAATCACATCAGGGATAAATCCCACATAACACAACCAGACACATTTATTCAGTTTGAGTGAGATACAGAACAATGTGTGAGTGAGAGAAGAGAAAGGGGTGAGAGAAATGAAAGAAACACCGAGTGGATAAGAGAACAAGAGATGTACTTCGAGATGCACCTTTACTGTCTATATGCCCTCAGCAACGTCCTGTATAAGATGCAATCAGTACCTGCAAGCCAGGTCCCACAGCCATCTCCCCTAAGCCAAACCCTCCACATGTGATACTGCACCTCCTGCTGGCCTCTCTGAGCTCTGCACCCACAGACATGATGATGAGCTAACACCGCTTGCCCTCAGGGGAGCTGAAAGCGAGTGGCCGACACTGCAGTCGAATGACCTCACTCTGTAGTCTTCCTAGCCCGCTAACGCTAACCCTGAGAGGTTTGGAACCTGTCAACAGTTTAAGATGAGCCACGATGATATGCTCCAGCAGACGGCCTCCTCTACTCAATTCAAGGGCTTCATTGGCATAGGAAACGCATGTTGTTGTTGCCAAAGCAAGTGAAGTAGATAATAAACAAAAGTGAAATAAACAAAAAATGAACAGTAAACATTGCACTCACAAAAGTTCCAAAAGAATAAAGACATTTCTACTCTCTCTTTCTACTCGCTCTCATAATGACACAGCAGGTCACGCCGAGTGCAATTAAACTGGGAGACGCCTGACCACTGTCTGAGGTGGTGTGTGTGTGTGTGCGTACATGCATGAGTGTGTCATAGTCCTCCCTTGCCATCAAGTCCCTGCTTGCTGGCTGTGTAAAAGCTAAATGTACACCAGCCCAAACCCTGCAGCGCTCCCTTCTCCCCTAAGGTGTTGCCCCATTCCTAGTCCTGTCCACAAACTGAAAACAAATGTGGCTTGAAGTGTCAGAACTGATGGCATAACCAACCACCCCCCAGGACAGAGTGGTCGATTTGAATCTCAATGGGAATTCCTGTCTGTATTGTGACAGTATAATATAACAGTCATTTACAGTATAATGGACCTCTGGTTGTAGTGAGGTCAAAGGGCGGCAGGTAGCCTAGTGGTTAGAGCGCTTGGTTGCTCTAAGGTTGCTAGATCGAATCCCCGAGCCGACAAAAGGTTTTAAAAAATCTGTCGTTCTGCCCCTGAACAAGACAGTGTTCAGGGGCACTGTTCCTAGGTTGTCATTGTAAACAATAATTTGTTCTTAACTGACTTGCCTAGTTAAATAAATGTTATAGGGAAAAAATTACAAGGGCAGTCAACCGAGGCAAATCATAAACATGTCAATCTGAATGGGAGCAACACTGATTCTGCCTCCGGGTGGCGCAGTGGTTAAGCTGTGCCACCAGAGACTCTGGGTTCGTGCCCAGGCTCTGTCGCGACCGGGAGGTCCGTGGGGCGGCGCACAATTGGCCTAGCGTCGTTAGGGAAGGGTTGGCTGGTAGGGATTTCCTTGTCTCATCGCGCACCAGCGACTCCTGTGGCGGGCCGGGTGCTGCGGGCCGGGCGCTGTGGCGGGCCGGGCGCTGCGCCCTTAACCACTGCGCCACCCGAGAGGCAGAGACTGACATTTTGATCCCAGAAATGAACTAAAATACTTGGCAATGTCACTAATAGCGACACTGTGTGTGATCTCACCACAATAGAGTACAACTGTCTGGAAGGGCCACTGACTCTTATCCCATGACCCAGGCTGAGAGAGGAAGAGAGGCGAGGTCAGGACGAGGGGAAACAATCGCCCTGACGGACAGCACACGGAAGGAAGGAAGCCCGGGAAACCAGAGTGTGTGTCTCTGATGTCATTACCTGTTTGAAAAACTGAATGGACAGGAAAACGGCTTATCACTCACAAAAAACACAGCTGAGAGTAACTTGGAAAACTTCACACGAGGCACGGAGTCAACAATCTGTACGCCAATGTAAAGAGTTTCACATCCACCAGTATCTAGGTAATATCTTGTCATGAAAGAGAATCAATATCACTTTTAAGTCACTTGTGAAACCATCACATCTATCACTCATAGTCACCTATTGAAATGAATTAGGGCCTACTTGTGTGTTATGTTGGAGCCAATTTCTCCTACTTGACACAAAATCTGATGGAAACAACCCACTAGCAGTCCACTACAGTGCTGTGTTCACGTTTCTGCTCCACTGACGCCATCTCCCCACATTGACAGACGGAGCAGGGGTCAGAGTCACTCAGTCAGTCAGGGTGGGCCCCGGCCTCAGGCCCTCCAGACAGGTCACCCTTCATTGAGAGCCCTAATAAGGCCCTCTCCCTCTGGGCAAATAACGAGCCCAGACCTCCGTGGCCTGAGTAGGAACCAGACTACAAGACTCCCAGCTCCAGAGCAGGAAAGAAAACACTCACTCGCTCTCTATACCGTCCCATCAAATCTGAGCTCTTAATATTGGAATATAGCCGACAAACTCGTACCGAATGATAAAGTATGTTCATTTATACCAATACGGTTCCAATCCATGAACACCTAATGCTAAAATGGTCTGTGTCCACAGGGGGAAAAGCCTACAGAATTATAGCTAATTAAAGGCCAAGTAAGCCATGAAATACTTGGCAATGTCACTAATAGCGTCACTGGAACATTCTGGCTTATTAAATACTGAAAGCCGTGAGTCAGTTGATAACTGCGGAGTTGGAGTTTTGAGGAAGCGAAACAAGCAAAAAGTGGAATGCTTTTCTGCATGTGGCTGTGTCCAAAATGGGAATTACCCTATTCCCTATGGCACTAGCTTTGACTAGAGCCATAGTTCCAATATATAGGGAATAGGGTACCATCTGAGATGCAGAATGTGTGCCTTTGTCCACCTGATAAACAAAAACCAACGCGTCTAGCAGCTGCAGTTTCCCTGCAGCTGGCCCCATGCTGTGGGCTCCCTCAGTCTCAGGTCTGAAACGTTGTCGAAACGTTATTTATACATTCTCTAAAACGCTCTCTAAACATGGCGTGAATGCTGTCTAAAGACTGTAAATGCTGACACATTAGGTCATATTTGGCTCCGGGTTTTATCCCTCAGTTTACAGGAATCTAACTTGGCTCGTGTCGGGCGCCCTATGGGGGCCTGAGACACGCTCAATCTGCAGAGGGAGGAAAGAAGAGGAGTGTCTGTGCGCGTGTTGTAAGAAAGAGAGAAGAGGAAAGAAGAGGAGTGTCTGTGCGTGTGTTGTAAGAAAGAGAGAGTAGGAAAGAAGAGTAGTGTCTGTGCGTGTTGTAAGAAAGAGAGAGGAGGAAAGAAGAGGAGTGTCTGTGCGTGTGTTGTAAGAAAGAGAGAGGAGGAAAGAAGAGGAGTGTCTGTGCGTGTGTTGTAAGAAAGAGAGAGGAGGAAAGAAGAGGAGTGTCTGTGCGTGTGTTGTAAGAAAGAGAGAGGAGGAAAGAAGAGTAGTGTCTGTGCGTGTTGTAAGAAAGAGAGAGGAGGAAAGAAGAGTAGTGTCTGTGCGTGTTGAAAGAGAGAGGAGGAAAGAAGAGGAGTGTCTGTGTGTGTTGTAAGAAAGAGAGAGGAGGAAAGAAGAGGAGTGTCTGTGCGTGTGTTGTAAGAAAGGGAGAGGAGGAAAGAAGAGGAGTGTCTGTGCGTGTTGTAAGAAAGAGAGAGGAGGAAAGAAGAGTAGTGTCTGTGCGTGTTGAAAGAGAGAGGAGGAAAGAAGAGGAGTGTCTGTGTGTGTTGTAAGAAAGAGAGAGGAGGAAAGAAGAGGAGTGTCTGTGCGTGTGTTGTAAGAAAGGGAGAGGAGGAAAGAAGAGGAGTGTCTGTGCGTGTGTTGTAAGAAAGAGAGAGGAGGAAAGAAGAGGAGTGTCTGTGCGTGTGTTGTAAGAAAGAGAGAGGAGGAAAGAAGAGGAGTGTCTGTGCGTGTGTTGTAAGAAAGAGAGAGGAGGAAAGAAGAGGAGTGTCTGTGCGTGTGTTGTAAGAAAGGGAGAGGAGGAAAGAAGAGGAGTGTCTGTGCGTGTGTTGTAAGAAAGAGAGAGGAGGAAAGAAGAGGAGTGTCTGTGCGTGTGTTGTAAGAAAGAGAGCGGAGGAAAGAAGAGGAGTGTCTGTGCGTGTGTTGTAAGAAAGAGAGCGGAGGAAAGAAGAGGAGTGTCTGTGCGTGTGTTGTAAGAAAGAGAGCGGAGGAAAGAAGAGGAGTGTCTGTGCGTGTGTTGTAAGAAAGGGAGAGGAGGAAAGAAGAGGAGTGTCTGTGCGTGTGTTGTAAGAAAGAGAGCGGAGGAAAGAAGAGGAGTGTCTGTGCGTGTGTTGTAAGAAAGAGAGCGGAGGAAAGAAGAGGAGTGTCTGTGCGTGTGTTGTAAGAAAGAGAGCGGAGGAAAGAAGAGGAGTGTCTGTGCGTGTGTTGTAAGAAAGGGAGAGGAGGAAAGAAGAGGAGTGTCTGTGCGTGTGTTGTAAGAAAGAGAGAGGAGGAAAGAAGAGGAGTGTCTGTGCGTGTTGTAAGAAAGAGAGCGGAGGAAAGAAGGGGAGTGTCTGTGCGTGTGTTGTAAGAAAGGGAGAGGAGGAAAGAAGAGGAGTGTCTGTGCGTGTGTTGTAAGAAAGAGAGCGGAGGAAAGAAGAGGAGTGTCTGTGCGTGTGTTGTAAGAAAGAGAGCTGAGGAAGAAAGAAGAGGAAAGAAGTCTGTGCGTGTGTTGTAAGAAAGAGAGCGGAGGAAAGAAGAGGAGTGTCTGTGCGTGTGTTGTAAGAAAGAGAGCGGAGGAAAGAAGAGGAGTGTCTGTGCGTGTGTTGTAAGAAAGAGAGAGGAGGAAAGAAGAGGAGTGTCTGTGCGTGTGTTGTAAGAAAGAGAGAGGAGGAAAGAAGAGGAGTGTCTGTGCGTGTGTTGTAAGAAAGAGAGAGGAGGAAAGAAGAGGAGTGTCTGTGCGTGTGTTGTAAGAAAGAGAGAGGAGGAAAGAAGAGGAGTGTCTGTGCGTGTGTTGTAAGAAAGAGAGAGGAGGAAAGAAGAGGCATAGACAAAGAAGGAGAGCGATGTGTCAGATGCTGTCGACTGCTAAAACACGCTGGTTTGCTTTAGGACAGGGATGAAGAGAACCATTTATACATTCGTCTTTTGCCTATGTAGGAGAATAAAACAAAATATTGTTGTTATCTAACAGTCTACCAAGAGTGCATGAGTTGAAGAACAAATTGGCTGAATATTTTTTGTACAGTCAGCGATAGGGGACTGAGTTGAGAGGGAATTGAAGAACAATGCAGCTGAGCATTCATTGGTAGGGGACTGAGACGCTGGGCTCCAGACAGAGCAGAGGGAGGGACAGGAGAGACAGGCCGTAGTGACAGACAGGCCCAGGCTGGGCTTTAATCAAACCGACCTCTCCTCTTGCAGTCCCACTCCGGGGACCCAGTTTGCTCCACTGTGTGTGTGATTGCATCTTCCAGTCCCTCTGTGAGGTAGTAGAGGAGGGCAACTGGAGGGGGATGATGTGTTGTGGAAAATGTACTGTACCTCCGCCAGTGGAGGTTTGAAAACGAAAAGTGTATCCAAAATGTGGATACCTACACTACCGTGTACTGTGGAGGTATGTGCATATTGCCAATAGTCTTAAAAACTGTCTGTATCAGACTGGAGGCACTCAGCCTCAGCGTTGGAGGCCACTCCTAGAAACAGGCCCCAGATCAGTGGAGTGAGCCCATTACTGCCTCCACGCCTCATTGGGCCTCTTTGCTTTAACACACCAAAGCTTCTGATCAGCAGCCTGTGTAATGCCAGAGGGAACTCTAGCCCAGATCAAACACACACACACACACACACACACACACACACACACACACACACACACACACACACACACACACACACACACACACACACACACACACACACACACACACACACACACACACACACACACACACACACACACACACACACACACACACACACCAGATCCTATGATCGGTGGTTAGCAGCACACACAGCAGGCCCAAAGCCTCAAAACACTGCTTTACTCTCCCTTGTTTATACATATATATACTGGTCATCTCCATAGCAACTTCACAGTGACACAATTGAAAGACAATGGAAAGTTGGGGCCTTCCTACAAACCCAAGCATCTCCATGGCTGTTTGTGTTCTCCCCTACTTGAAGGCTCTCACTCTGTTAGAGTGACTACATCCAGGATCACATGAGGAACCTAAGGAGTTAGAGGGTTCAGGAGAAGAAACCTAGGGTCAGAGGTTACTTACTGTCAGGGTTGGGGGACTTGGTGCGGTTGGGCGAGGAGCAGCGGATGGTGGTGACGATGGTGTTGTGGTGGGGGTTGGGGTGGTGCGGGTGGTGGACTGGTGCATGATGACCATGGTTCTCGTGGTTGTTCTTTCCATTCCCCGTTGTCTCGGGTGCCTTGGTGACGCTGATCCCTGGTGTGGTCCTAGCGGCCGGGCCGTCCCCCAGATTGGGGGGCTCGAACCTCCGGGCATGGCTGGGGGGCTCGGGGGTCCGGGCCCCTCCGCGAATCACCACATCCTGGGGTGTTTTAGCGAAGGTCACCTCCCGTTTGTGGCCCACCTCGGGGGTCTTGGAGTGGCCTAGGACCTCGGGTCGTTTCGTGCCGAATCGGAGGGAACCAGGGCTGGTTGGATCCACCTGCTTGGAGGAAATGTCGATGGAGAGCTCCGTGCGCCCCCGGGATATGGGTTCAGGAGGCTTGGAGCCGCCCCCTCCCATGATGGTCTTGGAGATGGAGCCGTTGTTGTTATTGCTGGCGCCCAGTTCACGGTAGTAGATGCTGGTGGGGGACATGACGGGGCGGTGGTTGGGGTTGCTGGGCGCCCGGCGGGAGCCTGGCGAGGAGTTGACTGAGGTGTCCACATCCTCCACCTCAAACGACCTCTTTAGAGCTGCATGGAGGGTGAGATGAGACAGACACACACAGTCAATGAGTCATCCATTCTTGACCATTTCTGACATTGCTGATAATCAGAGTGCACTTAGGGCCGGTTTCCTAAACAAACATTGCGGCTAGTCCTGGACCAAACATATACGTCAGCAAATATATGAACAGTGTATTCTAGTTCCAGAGGAGCAACATGAACTGTTTCGACGTCCCTGGCATCATAGCTGCTCGAGGTTAGTGGGTAGAGAGAAGCTGGAAAAGCAATCTCGGAAAGAAGAAAAGAAAAAAGAAAAATGG
This sequence comes from Oncorhynchus keta, assembly GCF_023373465.1. Taxonomy (NCBI): domain Eukaryota; kingdom Metazoa; phylum Chordata; class Actinopteri; order Salmoniformes; family Salmonidae; genus Oncorhynchus; species Oncorhynchus keta. Next base: position 4,023,547 of record NC_068452.1, on the reverse strand, counting down.
CAGCAACAAGCAATTAAGCCAAGGTCAAATCATTTCAATAACTCTTTCTCAGTGGTGCCAATCTGTCACTACATACGACTGCATATGGCACTCTATACGTTTATATGGTGCCAGTTGTATGACACAGTGTGGTACTTACTGTATGTTATAAAATGTGATCCAATTTATACACCCACTTGCACAGCCTCAAATGGCCTTATACTTGCATGGCCTTATATTCTCTACATGCATTCTTTAATATTGTATGAGATATGGATGAGTTACGGAGGAGTAGTAGTGGTAGTAACTGATGCATAGTCTATATAAAATGCATTAATACCAAATGAACAAAAAGGAGCCACGCTTCTCCCAGGTTACTGGTGGCTTTGTGAGAAAATCAAAATAAGTTTAAACCAAAACATAAGGCTAGTTTGGCCTTGTAGGCATTGCCTCTTGGAAGTCAACTTGAATCCCATGGGGAACATGATAAGCTAGTCACTGTGGTTACGAGCTGGTTATGACATCACAGTCACACACATCCATGTCCTCTCTGTACCACTCAATACAACTCCAAGCTAATGATCAGTTCTGTTATGGCCTAAAGAGTGTGTGTGTGTGTGTGTGTGTGTGTGTGTGTGTGTGTGTGTGTGTGTGTGTGTGTGTGTGTGTGTGTGTGTGTGTGTGTGTGTGTGTGTGTGTGTGTGTGTGTGTGTGTGTGTGTGTGTGTGTGTGTGTGTGTGTGTGTCTCTACACGCGCGTATGTATGTACACCCACAGAGGGGGTACTCAGCCCCTATCCCATTGCCCTCTCCGTAAACCCAGTCCGAGCAGTGAAGGGACTCAGGGAGCTGGAGGCAATCACACCAAAGCCTTTCCTCAAAACATCAGTTACGGGCCTAATCTAATTTTACTGCTATAAACCTCTTCATTTTATGACAGCGATACTCTTTCTCCCCCTAAGACAAATCCTCTTCTTGCCAAACTATAATCTAGCGTTGCTCTTCTCTGACTGTCCAATGGCAATTGTCCAGTTCAAGAACCTTTTTATGGCCTCATAAGTGTCCATGATGTCTATATTCTGTTGTTCGATTGGTGTTGCTAGCACCCCTTCCCTCTGTAGCTCTCTATTTAAAACACGCACTCCTGCTATGGCTACTATGGCTACCGTACGTCTCCGTGTTCTTGCATTCCCTGCGCATTGAAAAGCTAGCTAACCAACGTTAGCATAGCAGCATTAGCAAACGGCTAAATCGCCCAACTGCACTTGAAGGGTCTCGTGTGTACATACTGTAGCTGTTAAATGCTCTTAACAACCCCCCCCCCAAAACACCTTCTGAAAAGGTTGTTAACTTAAACATGTATTTCCAACGACTAACTGTTATTCTCTCATGCTTCCTCCATTACGCTCTCGTGATTTGGGGAATATTGCCGTTAAATTCTACGAGTCTACGAGGCATTATTAAAAAAAAACGTTTTAGTCCTCCATTTTAAGAATGGGTGTTGCTATGGCTGTTACTAAAAACACATCCCATCTCCCATATCTTCAATTAGAACGGGAGACCCAATCCCATATATAATACTAGAAGATAATAATAATAATAATAGAAGACGGTTATAAGTCATTTCCATATCCAAACCCCTTTGCCACTCTACTCCATCCCCCATAACCCCCCTTTCCTCCCTATTGTGTTTTATGATTGTGCTGAACAACTCCAAGGTTCCGGCTACTTTCAACTCGGTCCAGGACTAGGACTTGACTGCCAAATCAGTCCGCTGCTTAGTGCTAAGCAAACAGTGAGCTGGGAGGCCATTAGTGCATTCAGTGATCGGAAACGTTCTGAACGTTGCAGACAGAAATTGAATGAACAGAGCTGACACGATTCCCTATTCTATCTTTTCTACCACATACATTTCCATCTGAATGAGTTGCAATGAATGAGTTGCAATGCATAGAGAGACAGTTGGTATAAGCCTAACACTGATAGGACGTAAGTGTTACCATCAGGGAGAAACGGTACAATGTATGATTAAATGCTCAATGCTTAAAAAGTTAGGACTTAAGTGTTATCATAACATCCAAGATGGCTGCATATGATTTAATATGACCTACAAATGCAACTTTCTTAACAGACACCATATGCCTCAGAATGACTTGGAAAGAGAGAGACATTACGGGAATTGCTATAGCAAATAGGAACGTTCCGCGACTCAGTTCCACCATGCGGTTTCCCACGGTTTTCTATACACTCAGAGGTCACTCTTTCCAACGTCACTCCATTAGAAGACAGAGAAGAAGGATCACGTGTTTCCGAGGAAGCATCCAAGGATATCCCAGTCATGGATTTCACACGTGCTGGATTGACCTGGGACGATACCAGGCGGTAGGCCAGGCGGACGATACCGTCTCATCCCCCTCCCCAAGTGAAATGGCATTCCCAGACAATGAGCTGGAAATACAGAACGTCTCTGCGGAATCTCCTTAACAAACAGAGCCTACTTCTCTCTCTCCCAGTGTAGCCTACCTCTTGGTGTTCTGTGTCCCATAGTCTCCTGTGAGGGGATGACCATAACAGTGGTCATAGGGCCAGGCATTTTTCCTGACCAAGAACAAATCTGGGCCCATAGTCCAAGGCCTATAACTGGGCCAACAGAGTTTTTCCTGGCCAGATGTTGTGGTCAGAAAAACACACTAAGATGGAGGCTCTCTTCCCACCTGGCCTAAATAGTAGGGCCGGGTAGATACCAGCATCGCAAAAAAAAATGTCCATAGCAAAAATGAAAACACGAAGCAAACTCAACTCTTTGGTCCTTTAAAAAAAACAGCTATGTAAAATATTGTGCTGTAGCTTGGAAAATAAATGCATGTGACTCTGGATGACAACATAATGATGTTTGTTTTCTAACATTAGAACCTGTTTTCCTAAAGAAGTTAAATCTGCTTCGTGTTTTGTTTCCCTGCCACGACACCAACGAGTATCGCACTACTGGTATCGTCCTGGGCGATTTAAATAGAGGAGAAATACCCTGCTAGGCCCAGGTGTTAGCCTTGACTTCCTGTCCCTGTGTGCATTACTGGCGTTAGCTCATCTCCTCAAGGACACACAGAGTAATGGACAATAGATACTGTACAGCTCTGATGCAGCTAGAAAGAGATAGGCTTAGGATAATTATACAGCTATCCAGGTGCTTTCATCTAATGGTTTGAGTTAACACAGTCAGTGTGCATTTCACTGCTAGTGTACACCTGTTATTCACGAAGCATGTGACAAATAACATTCGATTTTTATGGAGCTGGGAAATGTAATTATGCTCCAACCAAAACGAGCCATCGGAACCATAACGTATAGTTTCCTGTTTACAGTCTCACGGTAGATATAGAAAGAGACCGACTTCCTGGTTGTGTTGGGTTCTGACTGAGGTCAGAAAGATCAAAGTCATCGCCGCATCCTGTTGTGGGGTTTAGTGAGGCTAGAGAAAAGACTGAACACTGAGGAAAGAGAGGGCGAGAGAGAGGGACCATCGACGTATACTAAAACTGACTAAAAAGGTCAAGACGTGAGGTTGTGTTCTCTATGGTCCACTGTTGCACTACAGCTCATCCACATCAGCACACTATCCTACTAAACAAGGCCAACGGACATCATGGTGGCCTTCATGTTAGAGTCCCAGGCCTTAATCAATACTCCTTCTCTGAGATGCTTTGTGAGTATGGGCCCTGAGCTCCATGGCATGTCGTCTGAGTCCTGATGTGACCGGCTGGATCAGCTTCCTCAAAGAAATGGGTCTAGACGGGGGCCAGACGGCCTTCAGACCGGCCTCTTAGAACTGAAGAGTGAAGGGAGCTCTCCTGGGGACCGCAACTCTGAGGCCCAAATGCTAGAGTTTCATCTGTGTGTATGTGTGTGTGTGTGTGTCTGTCTGTGTGTGTGTCTGTGTGTGTGTGTCTGTGTGTGTGTGTGTGTGTGTGTGTCTGTCTAGTCTAATTTATGTCTATTGGGCCAGATGTGCAAGTGTGTGTTTTGAGGGTTCTTTAGGGCAGAAAAGGCCAACTGTACTGTAGCAAATATATAGTATTACACACTATCTATGGGATAATGGAGAAGATATTGCCGAATAATATTGCTGACCTTTCTCTGCTCATATAACACCATGGTATTAAGTCTGTAGTCAATGGTTGTCTCACTGAACAATCTCTTACATTCCCGACTCGCTCACTTCCTGATCCGTATCACATGACGGTGGAACAATGAGGACGCTGACAGTTACTGTAAAACTGCCAGATTATGGTCTATGAAACATAAGAGGCATGATGATATAATGCTAGCATTTAAAACTGTGCCGTTTCAGACACATACATACATACATACATACATACATACATACATACATACATACATACATACATACATACATACATACATACATACATACATACATACCACTGTACACACAATGCCAAACCCACTGACAAAACAGTGATTCTGACTTGAACAGAATGTCTATTCAAGTTTGACAACACTTTATCTTGATACGCTAACACAAACTATAATGGTGAAGTTTAACTTCGGGGCGCTTACATACCCACGCGTACGCACACAGCGGTCCTGCCAGTGTCAACAGAAGCGGGCTGCAACATTATGCAGCGGAATTATAATATTATAGAAATCTTTCAAAACCAAGTCTGACAAGGCAAGGCCATCGAATGACCGATAACGTTACACAAATCCTCCCCCGATGATATTTCACTTGATCAGTCCAAAGCTTAGCCACCGCTAATGTCAGGGTGTCAAATATACACTTCCTCATGTCTTCTCTGGACACGGTTGGGTTTACGCTGACACACAGTGTGACAAAGAGAAAGAAAGAAAGAACTCAAAGTGAACGCAGCTGTTGGTAGTTCAGTAGTGCTTGGCTCCAAACCTTTCAGTCTGAACCCCTGGGTGCTTGGCTCCAAACCTTTCAGTCTGAACCCCTGGGTGCTTGGCTCCAAACCTTTCAGTCTGAACCCCTGGGTGCTTGGCTCCAAACCTTTCAGTCTGAACCCCTGGGTGCTTGGCTCCAAACCTTTCAGTCTGAACCCCTGGGTGCTTGGCTCCAAACCTTTCAGTCTGAACCCCTGGGTGCTTGGCTCCAAACCTTTCAGTCTGAACCCCTGGGTGCTTGGCTCCAAACCTTTCAGTCTGAACCCCTGGGTGCTTGGCTCCAAACCTTTCAGTCTGAACCCCTGGGTGCTTGGCTCCAAACCTTTCAGTCTGAACCCCTGGGTGCTTGGCTCCAAACCTTTCAGTCTGAACCCCTGGGTGCCGCTCCAAACCTTTCAGTCTGAACCCCTGGGTGCTTGGCTCAAACCTTTCAGTCTGAACCCCTGGGTGCTTGGCTCCATACCTTCAGTCTGAACCCCTGGGTGCTTGGCTCCATACCTTTCAGTCTGAACCCCTGGGTGCTTGGCTCCATACCTTTCAGTCTGAACCCCTGGGTGCTTGGCTCCAAACCTTTCAGTCTGAACCCCTGGGTGCTTGGCTCCATACCTTTCAGTCTGAACCCCTGGGTGCTTGGCTCCATACCTTTCAGTCTGAACCCCTGGGTGCTTGGCTCCAAACCTTTCAGTCTGAACCCTGGGTGCTTGGCTCCAAACCTTTCAGTCTGAACCCCTGAGTGCTTGGCTCCAAACCTTTCAGTCTGAACCCCTGGGTGCTTGGCTAAACCTTCAGTCTGAACCCCTGGGTGCTTGGCTCCAAACCTTTCAGTCTGAACCCCTGGGTGCTTGGCTCCAAACCTTTCAGTCTGAACACCTGGGTGCTTGGCTCCAAACCTTTCAGTCTGAACCCCTGGGTGCTTGGCTCCAAACCTTTCAGTCTGAACCCCTGGGTGCTTGGCTCCATACCTTTCAGTCTGAACCCCTGGGTGCTTGGCTCCATACCTTTCAGTCTGAACCCCTGGGTGCTTGGCTCCAAACCTTTCAGTCTGAACCCCTGGGTGCTTGGCTCCATACCTTTCAGTCTGAACCCCTGGGTGCTTGGCAGGTAAGGCCTAGTTCAGTCCTTTGAACAAGCAACAGCCACAGGTTAACGACTAGAAAGCCTTCTGTACTGCAGGCCACTGCCACCCTGATTTACATCCCTTGTTGACCACTGGCGCCGTTTCCAATGTTAGAAGTAGCGAGAGCGGATGGATTCCAGACAACACCTGCAGCTATTTCAAACTCCACCATAGCAAACAGACCCCGAGAGGATCATTCCCTATTTAGTTGACTCTCTATTGAGTTGATTCAATTCATCAGAGAGCAATAATAGACCAAGGCTTCTGATTTGATGGTGCTCTCAGAAATAAGAAATTCAAATCCATACCGACGCACTAACATAAACCACACCATCTAAACACACACACACACTGTCCACAAACAATAAGCCTCTGGAAAATCCCCACACTTCTAGTTTGAGACAGACATAACACGGACCAGACTGGATTTGCAAGTACATGGCAGAGTAGTCCGACGTCAGCTGTGTTTCAGCAGCAGCGCATGTGACCAATAGTGACGTTTCTACACGGCCCCAGATCAGATTCAAGCAGAATCCACAACTGCCTGAGAGGACAGGCTGAGTGACAGGGTGGCTGACACCATCCTGTTACCATGGCACTGATATGGTATTTTTCATCCATTTGATCACATAGTACTGCTAATGGAAAGTTAACAGCACACTGTACCTAAACTGAGTTTACAAAAGAAAGTGGTGCACAAGCCCCCAAAGATGGTCATAAAAGTGCACGGACACTCCACCAAATATACATAAACACATGCCACTTTAAAAGAGAGCCCAGGCAATAGAACACATGTTTACTTTACCTATTTTTTGGCAGGGTAACACACACACACACACACACACACACACACACACACACACACACACACACACACACACACACACACACACACACACACACACACACACACACACACACACACACACACACACACACACACACACACACACACACACACACACCACACAGTGGAATTTCCTCTCCCTGCCCAAACAGCGGCACACTCCCTCAGAACACATAATCACTCACTAAACAAAACTACCTGGACATAAACCTACAGATGTGGGAGATAGAGTCTGGTCTGTCCAATATGGAGAGATCACCACAGTCCTTTCTGTCAAAGAACAAGGTCTTTTACCCTCATGAACAGACTGATATAGTTTTGAGGTTCTCACTGGCTCAAAACTACTTTCTGAAGCAGGACCACACAACCAGACGTGTAATTCTAAGGGAGTGAATGCACATATACCGATCTGACCAAGAGAGCGAGAACTCAACGCTCATCAAGTTCTGGACTGTGTCCATGTGACCCTAAAGAAATGAAATGAACAATACCGACATGTTTAACTGTGTTCAGTCACACATTCAGATTCTCAGATCTGACGGAGGAAACACACTTTCAGTTCAAAGTGTGTGGGTTTTGTTTTTTTACAATCGCTGTGGGGATAAAAATAAGAAACCCGCACACTGCTCTCGATAGTATCACTGCTCTTTAATAAGCTTTACGTATCGGCCTCCAGAGACCTCACAGGGATAGTAAAACAAGGAAAACTCAGACAAATGGGTACATTTTGTCAAGACCACAAAGGGATAAGGCTTTTTTTTTTTTAGCTTCAGCGGTTAGGTTTAGGCTTACAATTAGGGTTAGAGTTAGGTTTAGTTTTAGGATTAAGGTTAGATTAAGGAATAGGGGTTTAGGGCAGGGTTTCCCCAACTGGTTCCTTGGGACCCCAAGGGGTGCATGTTTTGTTTTATGCCCTAGCACTACACAGCTGATTCAAATAAATCAACTAATCATCTAGCTTTTATCATTTTAAATCAGCTGTTAAGTTAGGCCAAAACCCAAAATGGGCACCCCTTGGGGTCCGAGGACTGAGTTTGGGAAACGCTGGGTTAGGGAAAATAGGATTTTGAATGGGAATCAATTGGTTTGTTCCCCACAAGGATAGCAAAACAAACGTGTGTGTGTGGCACCTGTCAGACCTCTCACAGCTGGAGGGAAGGACACACTCGGACCGGAGGAGGAAGAGGACAACAAAGGAAGTCAATGCTAGCTTCACAGGACAGCTAGGAAAACAAAGGAGAGAGACAGAGGACACACTGAGGAGTTGTGAATGAATGGGGATTTGATGCGGTGGCCAGATGTGAGGCTTTACTATGAGTCCCTTCAATGCTTTCAGCTGGAAGGTTTCCTGTGGTGGAGTAGCACTGTCAATACTGACAGTGACGTAACTAGGATATTTTGTATTTACCTATATTGAACTAGGCAAGTCAGTTAAGAACAAATTCTTATTTTCAATGACAGCCTAGGAACAGTGGGTTAACTGCCTTGTTCAGGGGCAGAACGACAGATTTGTACCTTGTCAGCTCAGGGATTCGAACTTGGCCAACGCTCTAACCACTAGGCTACCCTGCCGCCCTCTTAATCCAAGTCTGCTATTGATTATATGGGGTTGCAGGTAGCCTAGTGGTTAGAGCGTTGGCCAAGTTCGAATCCCTGAGCTGACAAGGTACAAATCTGTAGTTCTGCCCCTGAACAAGGCAGTTAACCCACTGTTCCTAGGCTGTCATTGAAAATAAGAATTTGTTCTTAACTGACTTGCCTAGTTCAATATAGGTCAAATAAAGAAGAGACTGAGGGGAACACATGCCCAATGTGTGTGCAAGAAACAAAAACAGAGTGAGAGAGACCAGTGCTGTTAAGTGGAAAAGGCTAGTGACTCAATTGTAAATTCGATCTAGAAATAGTAGTTTTTAGTCACCACTGGCTGTCGATAGGAACGTCTGTGACAAATAAAAGAGGGTGATCAAAACAAGACAAACCTTCAAAGTCAGAGATAATTCCGTCCAAGTGAGCAGTAACCTTGGAGTCAGACATCTTGCTGGTTTGATATCCAAGTAAACAGAATTCCCAAATCCCTTCCCAATCAAGGTAACGTTCCAGAGTCCCCCTATTGATTCTAAACAAATCCCAAATTAGGAGCCAGTGTAAAAAACCAGAGTGCTGAGTAGTAGATCTGATCCAAGCCCACAGCTTTCTTAAAGGAGCAACGTATTTTTTTCTCTGCTTCCTCCTATGCCTGGCACTGCATCGCAGCACTCAGTCTTCAGAGAGTGAAAATCAAGCCCTCCTCTCCTCCCCTCAGAGAGAAACTCCCTCCCTTTATTTTGTGCATCTCCCTGCCTGCTGCCTCCCTCTCAAGGAGGGGCGGCAGGGTAGCCTATTGGTTAGAGTGTTGGACTAGTAACCGAAAGGTTCCAAGTTCAAATCCCCGAGCTGACAAGGTACAAATCTGTTGTTCTTCCCCTGAACAGGCACTGTTCCTAGGCTGTCATTGTAAATAAGAATTTGTTCTTAATAACTGATTTGCCTGATTACATTTAGTTTTAATATAAAAATGACTGTGTGTCAAGTCTGTAAAAAGACATGAGCCAACAGGGGAATCGTCACACAGCCACTTAATCAACTTCCTGGCTTCATCTAATCAACCAGAAAGCTCAGGCCCTCAAAAATGGCCTTCATAAAACTCAAGCCACTCAGTCCCACTCCAATCGAGCTAACATGAACTAAGTACCTCAGTAGTTATTAATAAACATGTAATTCTGCCTCTCTAGCACTAACTTCGAACACTCACTTCTCTGGTGCTTTCCTGACACAAAGTCTGACTGCATCTGCAAATGGCACCCTTTTCCCTCTATAGGGTCAAAAAGGTATATGAGCCCTGGTCAAAAAGGTATATGAGCCCTGGTCAAAAAGGTATATGAGCCCTGGTCAAAAAGGTATATGAGCCCTGGTCAAAAAGGTATATGAGCCCTGGTCAAAAAGGTAGAGCACTATATGAGCCCTGGTCAAAAAGGTAGAGCACTATATGAGCCCTGGTCAAAAAGGTAGAGCACTATATGAGCCCTGGTCAAAAAGGTAGAGCACTATATGAGCCCTGGTCAAAAAGGTAGAGCACTATATGAGCCCTGGTCAAAAAGGTAGAGCACTATATGAGCCCTGGTCAAAAAGGTAGAGCACTATATGAGCCCTGGTCAAAAAGGTAGAGCACTATATGAGCCCTGGTCAAAAAGGTAGAGCACTATATGAGCCCTGGTCAAAAGGTAGATCACTATATGAGCCCTGGTCAAAAAGGTAGAGCACTATATGAGCCCTGGTCAAAAAGGTAGAGCACTATATGAGCCCTAGTCAAAAAGGTAGAGCACTATATGAGCCCTAGTCAAAAGGTAGAGCACTATATGAGCCCTGGTCAAAAAGGTAGAGCACTATATGAGCCCTGGTCAAAAGGTAGAGCACTATATGAGCCCTAGTCAAAAAGGTAGAGCACTATATGAGCCCTGGTCAAAAAGGTACCGCACTATATGAGCCCTGGTCAAAAAGGTAGAGCACTATATGAGCCCTGGTCAAAAAGGTAGAGCACTATAGGAGCCCTAGTCAAAAAGGTAGAGCACTATATGAGCCCTAGTCAAAAAGGTAGAGCACTATAGGAGCCCTGGTCAAAAGGTAGAGCACTATAGGAGCCCTGGTCAAAAAGGTAGAGCACTATAGGAGCCCTGGTCAAAAAGGTAGAGCACTATATGAGCCCTAGTCAAAAGGTAGAGCACTATAGGAGCCCTGGTCAAAAAGGTAGAGCACTATAGGAGCCCTAGTCAAAAAGGTAGAGCACTATATGAGCCCTAGTCAAAAGGTAGAGCACTATATGAGCCCTAGTCAAAAGGTAGAGCACTATATGAGCCCTAGTCAAAAGGTAGAGCACTATAGGAGCCCTAGTCAAAAGGTAGAGCACTATAGGAGCCCTAGTCAAAAAGGTAGAGCACTATAGGAGCCCTAGTCAAAAAGGTAGAGCACTATAGGAGCCCTAGTCAAAAAGGTAGAGCACTATATGAGCCCTAGTCAAAAAGGTAGAGCACTATAGGAGCCCTAGTCAAAAGGTAGAGCACTATATGAGCCCTAGTCAAAAAGGTAGAGCACTATAGGAGCCCTGGTCAAAAAGGTAGAGCACTATATGAGCCCTGGTCAAAAAGGTAGAGCACTATATGAGCCCTAGTCAAAAAGGTAGAGCACTATAGGAGCCCTGGTCAAAAGGTAGAGCACTATAGGAGCCCTGGTCAAAAAGGTAGAGCACTATAGGAGCCCTGGTCAAAAAGGTAGAGCACTATAGGAGCCCTGGTCAAAAAGGTACTGCACTATAGGAGCCCTGGTCAAAAAGGTAGAGCACTATAGGAGCCCTGGTCAAAAAGGTAGAGCACTATAGGAGCCCTGGTCAAAAAGGTAGAGCACTATAGGAGCCCTGGTCAAAAAGGTAGAGCACTATAGGAGCCCTGGTCAAAAAGGTAGAGCACTATAGGAGCCCTGGTCAAAAAGGTAGAGCACTATAGGAGCCCTGGTCAAAAAGGTAGAGCACTATAGGAGCCCTGGTCAAAAAGGTAGAGCACTATAGGAGCCCTGGTCAAAAAGGTAGTGCACTATAGGAGCCCTGGTCAAAAAGGTAGTGCACTATAGGAGCCCTGGTCAAAAAGGTAGTGCACTATATAGTACAGTCCAGGCTGCATCACATCAGGTCATGATAGGAGTCCCATAGAGAAAGGCACAATTGTCCCAGCGTGGTCCAGGTTTGGCCGGGGTAGGATGTAATTTTAAATAAGAATTGACTTGCCTAGTTAAATAAAAGGTTAAATAAAAATATATATATGTTTTTTGGGAACAGGGGTCCATTTCAGACTCATCCTTAGACTCACTACCCCTCTAATTAAAGAACACTCACTTCTCTAGAAGTGGGCCCACCTGGTGACTGGCGTCGCCTCACCCTAACAGCTTCAGGTCAAGGAGCGGTCCTGCTGTGTTTTATTGTGTGTTCTGGTTCCTCTGTATGGCGTGTGTCTAGGGACCAGGGCCAGAGGCTGCCAGGTAGAGAGTGTGTGTGTGTGTGTCCAAGGACTATGGAGTGTGTGTGTTTATGATATATACCAGTTATAGGACTGGAATAACTCTTCTAGACTGCTACCATGTTTTTTTTTTTACCACTTGTGCTGTGTTGGAAAGGTTACAGTCTTCTATGGATTGTGTAGGCTGCCTCAGTGCTGAAAGCAACCATGGGTTGAGTCCGCCTCATAAGTACTCACATACCCACATTCTGTGTATCACACATCCAGTAAAACCTGAAAGCTGTGTATAGGCGTGTGGTGTGTGTGCCTGCGTGGATGTGTGTTACATCCTCACTAACCCATGCCTGTGCATTCGTGTACGTATCTTCGGTCAAACGTAGCAGTGTGTGGCCCCCTGGTACTCAGACTCAGTGGCAGTACTGTAAACCATATGCCACACAGCCCCAGTCCTCAATTAAACCTAAAAACACACAGTGCGAAATACACACCTCCCCAGCCAGCATATATTTATCTAAACACGCACGCAAACACACACGCACACCCAGATGATGGCTCCCTCCCAGGCATAGAGAGACGGATTTTCAAAACAACATCTGGAGCGCGTGTGTGTGTGTTTCAGTACCCCTGAAATAGCCCAGTAAACAGTGTTTGAAGGCTCAGGGCTAAACTGTAGAAAAATCCCCACCAAAACAATACAGCCGGGTTCTGGATAATGGCAGAGAGAGAGCGAGAGAGACAGAGAGAGAGCGAGAGAGACAGAGAGAGACAGAGAGAGAGACAGAGAGAGAGCGAGAGAGAGAGAGACAGAGAGAGAGAGAGAGAGAAGAGCTGTGGTGTAGATGCATATTGTTTGTGTAAAAGGGTGCCGGTTTGGGTCAGTACAATGTACTTATAGGATAGGCTGGTCTAGGACTCTCATCATATTCACACTTCTTACTTCACATCATCTCGCTCCAGTATGATGTGGGTTAGCTTTGTCACTTACTGTGTGGGCCTCCTAATACTTCCCTGGTTGTACCTGCAGACTTGGTCGTCAGGCCAATTTCAGACGAATAGGAACACAACCACAGACGTTTATCATGAGGAAGTGACAAAACCAGTCGCCCCACATCAACTCCATTTATGAGTGTGTGTGTGTGTGTGTGTGTGTGTGCGAGAGGTTAGACAGTTCCTCTAAAATGTCACCTTTTAAAAACGGCATTGTCCTGACCTTTCAGTCCAGACAGCGTGGCAACAGTGCACTGATGACTGCTGATGGAATTAACAGAGCTAAATAAACGTGGCTTCAATAAAAATCTTGAGTAGAAAAACTACTCAATTAAACGGGATAATAACACACACAGAAACAGACAGAGACAGAGGAGAGAGAGAGAGAGAGAGAGAGAGAGAACAAGGGCACGAGAGAGCTGTCCAACTAGAACTTGTAAACACGCCAGGCCTCCTAGCCTGACTGGATAATTTCACACTTTGCCCATCAGGCATAAAAAAAAAAAACACACTGTGCGATGAAGTGTGCCTTTTCACAAGTCATGTTATGCTGCGTTTAGACGAGGGACGCAAAAAACATCATACCAGTTGTCATCAAATCACATTTTATTTGTCACAGGCGCCGAATACAACTGGTGTAGACTTTACTGTGAAATGCTTACAAGCCCTTCCCAACAAGCAGAGTTAACACAAAAAATACAAAAAATAGTAACACAAGAGAAATAAAATACACAAGAATGTAGCTATATACAGGGAGTACCAGTACAATGTGCAGTAGTGCTAGGTATTTGAGGTAGATATGTACATGAAGGCAGGGTAAAGTGACTAGGCATCAGGATAGATAATAATAAGGTATTTGAGGTAGATATGTACATGAAGGCAGGGTAAAGTGACTAGGCATCAGGATAAATAATAATAAGGTATTTGAGGTAGATATGTACATGAAGGCAGGGTAAAGTGACTAGGCATCAGGATAAATAATAATAAGGTATTTGAGGTAGATATGTACATGAAGGCAGGGTAAAGTGACTGGGCATCAGGATAGATAATAATAAGGTATTTGAGGTAGATATGTACATGAAGGCAGGGTAAAGTGACTAGGCATCAGGATAGATAATAATAAGGTATTTGAGGTAGATATGTACATGAAGGCAGGGTAAAGTGACTGGGCATCAGGATAGATAATAATAAGGTATTTGAGGTAGATATGTACATGAAGGCAGGGTAAAGTGACTAGGCATCAGGATAGATAATAATAAGGTATTTGAGGTAGATATGTACATGAAGGCAGGGTAAAGTGACTAGACATCAGGATAGATAATAATAAGGTATTTGAGGTAGATATGTACATGAAGGCAGGGTAAAGTGACTAGGCATCAGGATAGATAATAATAAGGTATTTGAGGTAGATATGTACATGAAGGCAGGGTAAAGTGACTAGACATCAGGATAGATAATAATAAGGTATTTGAGGTAGATATGTACATGAAGGCAGGGTAAAGTGACTAGGCATCAGGATAGATAATAATAAGGTATTTGAGGTAGATATGTACATGAAGGCAGGGTAAAGTGACTAGGCATCAGGATAGATAATAATAAGGTATTTGAGGTAGATATGTACATGAAGGCAGGGTAAAGTGACTAGGCATCAGGATAGATAATAATAAGGTATTTGAGGTAGATATGTACATGAGGGCAGGGTAAAGTGACTAGGCATCAGGATAGATAATAATAAGGTATTTGAGGTAGATATGTACATGAAGGCAGGGTAAAGTGACTGGGCATCAGGATAGATAATAATAAGGTATTTGAGGTAGATATGTACATGAGGGCAGGGTAAAGTGACTAGGCATCAGGATAGATAATAATAAGGTATTTGAGGTAGATATGTACATGAGGGCAGGGTAAAGTGACTAGGCATCAGGATAGATAATAATAAGGTATTTGAGGTAGATATGTACATGAAGGCAGGGTAAAGTGACTGGGCATCAGGATAGATAATAATAAGGTATTTGAGGTAGATATGTACATGAGGGCAGGGTAAAGTGACCAGGCATCAGGATAGATAATAATAAGACAAACATAAAGAACAGAACATAGCGAGACATGGCAGAAGGCAAAAGTTTAAATATTTGAACTCTGGCGGCAAGTCCCATCTACCGTGGCGGCTGACGGCATTCACCGCCAACCTCAACGGCGTTTACTGTCGTGCTCTCATTGAAAACAATGACATCTGGTTTGCCATCTACCGTCTACCCTGTAACATCTAAAAGTACCATTATTTTAACATTCCCTACAGGTGACATTAGCATTTTCCACACCTTCAATGAATGTTCCACTGGTGCAAGGCCCAGTCAGACCCGTAGATCATACAAGGGCCACACGAGAGCAGGCCCTTGCCGTGATACACCTTATCCATCGACGAATAGATCATGACTAAGCTAACACCATGATTTGACCCCTGTTCCATCATTTCCATGTGATAGCCTAGTACCAGCCAAACTCCCAACACCAAAAGGCGGGGCTTCCATAGAGCCTGCCCGCCCAGTTTTCGACTTTCCTGTTCTCAATGTCCAGGGCCATGTTCTTTGTGCCCGGTCTTATCCTAGTGGAGAAATAATAATATTAGCAGACAATAAAAAGGTAGTGTGCAGAGAGGTGGGAAGGTAGAAGTGTCGACAGCTGACTCATGGAGGAAATCCTGTACACTGCTTGTATGGAACACAAAGAGCCTTGCAACTTCCTCGACAGGGGGTTCGCCACTGGGTAGTGTGCATGTGTGTGTGAGTGGGGTCTTGCATGCGTTTGTTGTGCTGTGTCTCAAAGGTACTGCATTGGCTATCGTTAGCATTCACTGCACTGTGTACATTGTGCAAAACCCAAACGAATGCAAAGGAATATTCACACACAGCAGCCGAAGGATGAGTAAGCTGACGTGACACACTGCACAGGCCTTGTGTTGATCCAGAGCATGTAAGTGTTCAGAGCGACGCCCCATCGCCACCTCCCTCCCTCCGCATTGACCTCAACAGGTCTATCAACTCACACCTCGGCCACCAATAGCCTGCCATGGCTGTGATGAGAGCGTCACTCAACAGGATATCCTGTACTGATCATCTCTATTTAAAATGTCACAATACAGACATGGACATGGCATTTCTGATTTCCTCTGATTTCCACTATTAAACATAGATTTGGAATTTTATCACTGAAGCAGCAGCCAAACACAATGAGGGAGTCAACTATCTGACATTATAGCCCAATGTGCTGCCCATACTTAGAGATGAATAATAAGACATCACATTGAACATATTATCTGAAATCCAGCACAGCCGAGGGTAGAGAGGCTCCACCACGGCCGTACCGTTGAGGTCTGATGCTACGGTTTATAGCAGAGGTTTGAAACACTGCAGAGCCAAAACGGAGAGTGGCGACAGAGGCTCATAGCACGGGTCCAAAATGTCCCGCTAAGACAATACTGTAGCTCATATAGCGCTCAAAACAAGTTACGTGTTGCTGTTGGGTTTTTTTTTGGGGGGGTGTCATAGCAACATATCTAAAAACAACCCTATAAAGACAAAATAAAGAGGAAGTTGCTCAACCCAGGGCTTCCTGGATGAAAGGCGACTGCTGCCACCAAACGCTCGAGCTGTGGAAAAACCTCACACTTCTCCTCAACCCCACCACCGTCCGACTTTGCTATATTCTTCCAAATCACACAAGAAAGAAATCCCTGTCTGCAAAATATGAATCATC
Source organism: Oncorhynchus keta (assembly GCF_023373465.1). Lineage (NCBI taxonomy): Eukaryota > Metazoa > Chordata > Actinopteri > Salmoniformes > Salmonidae > Oncorhynchus > Oncorhynchus keta. Next base: position 4,006,897 of record NC_068452.1, on the reverse strand, counting down.
CACATGGAACTTTTCACAGAACTCAGTGAAATGGTGGTGCAGTCCACTGACTGCCTGCAGAAACAGATGGCTCAGGGAAAACTCACATAGCAACACTGCCTCCCTGTGGTCTAATCTAGAACTATACAGAGTCTGCACAGCAGATCAGACTCACAGAGCTGAAGCGGAGCCATCTCGTTAGCAGCTGAATGAAGGTTCATTTTCAGAGTGACGCTCGGCTTGATGTCCGACGCTAATCTCCACAAGCCTGTTGGATTAGTGTTATCGTTTTAATCCAGACTGAGCCCATATGGGCCAGTTTAGAAGCCCCTCTACAACTCAAAACTTACCAGAAAACAGAAAATCCAATGAAAGACCTGATAAGGCAGATCTATGGATCAGAGATCGCTTCAGTCATAGCAGTGTGTAAACAGAGAGAGTGACATGAACAGGGGAAGTGGAGGAATATCAACCCTGAAGCTGAGAGCAACAGTGGGGAGGACACAGCATGACAAGACACGCAGTCGGACAGGACACAGTGTGTGGGACGTGCCAGGCTTTCCTGAGAAGACGCTGGCGGAGGCCACAACCGGGAAAAAAAAGCATATTAGCGACGACATGAGACATGAGCTCATGCCTCATCCCATAACTAAAAATAGAGGCTTTCCCATCAATCCTAGTTTATCCAGATGACTGAAATCAAGCATAAACTCCCTCGTATGCATGGCTATGACATTATTCAGAGTTAATCATGTCTATCTATAGTCCAGCTCCCACATCAAGGTCAACTGTAGTGAGTCATTATTCCATCCTATCCAATGCAATCCTACTGCAATGCCTCAGTCACAAATTGCACGTTTGGTTTTGTGGCTTTTCCACATTTCTTTCCATAGTAGTGTCCAGGATACCTTGTAGTCATGGTGATTTAGACACTTCTTCACATGATGCCCCCCTCTCACGCACACACGCATGCAGACCAGCACATTCAGTAAAGACAGCATCTCACAGCTGACCGTGTCAGAAAGAGAGACAAAGACGACCACCAGCTGTAGAGTAAAACTATTACAAGTCAACCCTTAAAAATGGAGTGAATTCAACAACAACAAAAATAAATCCAAAGTGAAAAGACTGAAATCATCATTAGAGCCGATGATCATATTCTTGTCGAATTTACTAGCAAGATGAATGAGTTAGTCCTGCACTCTTTCAAACAGTAGTGAGGCAAGCGGACTAGACAGACAGGGTGCCCCAGCGTCTACCGTATTGGCCGACGAAGCAAACAGAACCCCGAATGACTCGTGGCTTCCTCTACACAGGCGAGGCAGCAAAGTTACCAAGTGAGTTAGAACAGAGTAAATTAAGCAGCTTTTCTTCAATGAAAAAGGCTCCAAACTATGCCGAAGAAAAAAGTTTGAGAGCCCAGAACTTACCGGCTATTCTGTCTCGCTCCATTACTTGCTCGCAGCCTCAGATAGCCACATGTAATGTCTGTCTTTTTTCTCTCCCTCCCTTTTTTTTTTTACTGGAGACTTCCCCCTTTTTCTGTCTGACTTAGTCACCTCTCTCCCCCCTCCCTCTGTAGTGCTAATGTCTTCAATCTGCCGTGATAATGCAGTGTCAGAACGGATCATATGGAAGTTCTCGCTCTTTTAATTAGTTTTTTCTCTAGGGTCCTGGAACTCAAGCGTCCCGCTACCTCCATTCAACAGCCCCCAATCACACACACACACTCTGATACTGTACGTGTTGGGACCTTCGACACCATTCTAAGACGCCGTATGTACAAGGTAAATGTGGGGTAAGCGGACAAAGAACACTCTCAAAACCTTACACTCAACTGAGTGAGTTAGAGAGGAACTTCAACATTTCCTGAGCGGAGACGATGTATTCTATCCTCCCGGAGTATCTCCAGTTCTATTGACTTGGGTTTAATCAGGAAAAACAAACACTGGAGCCACTTAACAGACCTGGAACATTCCATAGTGCCCACCCCTAACCCCACTCCCGTTCCAACCGCTCCCCTGACGCCAGGAGAGCAGGACGCACTCTGACCTCTGACCCCCCACCTTGCTCTCCAGGCGAGGTCAAGGGTCACTTCGCGAGCCGCCGTCTGGGCGAGAAAACGGTCAAACAAACACACCCATGTGTGTGTGTGAGTGAAAGGGAGAGGGCGGCCCAAGTTACAAGCACTTCCCTGCCCTTTCCATTTGTTCTCAAAGGGACATCCGATCCCTCCCTAGATACTGCAGAGTTAGCGACTTTAGCTAGCCAGAGTTAGCGACTTAGCTATCTAGATAGCTTTAGTGTAAACATGACTGAGACAAACCATTTGGCTCTTTCAGGTGAATGTGACCTGTCCTGGGCTATTTTAGTTTAGTCTACAAGAACCGCGGCTGGGTGAGGACAGTGATATGCTACAGTTGCGTTAGGGCAAGTTGCTTCTCTTGGCTCGCCCCGATGACAAGCGCCAGGCTTTATCGAAGGTGAGGTGTTGATACAAGAGACGGGGCTGGGGATGGTGTACGTGTCAACAGGGATTTCTTGTACGTTGTCAAAAACGTCAACCGGAGCCAAACTTTACAGTCTCTCTGCCAAAGAGTGTGATCAGAAGTGAGTTCACAAACATCCATAATAACCTTCTCTGGGTTTTCCCTCATTGTAAGATCCTCTTTTAAAAAATGCTGCATCAACTGTATGAGGGACCCAAGGAAGTTGGAACCAGTCATAAAAAGGGAGCCCCATGGCCAATAGATCACGGGGTTGTGGCACACACACACACACCCCACTCTACACACACACTGGATCCTAGTGGGAATGAGACCGGCATGGATGAGCAGTGGGGTTATCTGTATCTACATAACGGGGTTCTGCTAAAAAGGGCGATCTAGGGTCCCTCTTCTGACCTAAACCAGCTCTGTGGAGACGTACTGTATGTCTCTCCCCCTCCGCTGCACCTCCTTGCTCATGTCATATGGCCCTGTGTCTGTGTGGGGGAGTAGAGGGACTGGATGGAGGGATAGGGGTGTGTGTGGATTTTGTAGGTGTGTGTCTATGTGTGTGTGTGTTGGTGTGTCCATGCGTGTGCGCGCACACACACACACACACACACACACACACACACACACACACACACACACACGTGTACTGTGTGGTTACTAAAGGTCACACAAAGAAACAGATCAGATCTAAATTCTCACTTTTTTATGCTGAATTAAAGAGGAACTCAGTCATAAGGAAGAGGCCAACTTCCATCCACATGGTGTTTGTCAATGTTACCCAAGTCTGTCAAAAATAGAGGCCCGGTTTTAAGGCCCCTGGCTGATTCCACCAAATCCTGCACTGTGCACGAGTGTTTTAGCATGTGTGTGTGTGTGTGTGTGCGTGTGTGTGTTTTAGCATGTGTGTGTGTGTGGTGTTGGGGGGGGTCTCATGCTGCTTAGTCCTCAGACATTTAAAGCAGAGCTAATCTGGGCCAATACTAGCAATATATATAAAAAGATCCCTTTTCTGTTAAAGCTGTTGCGCAATAACAAAGTTAGTAGAATGCAATGAATGCTTATGACATGTTTTAATTAAGGAGAAGTCTTTAGGGCAGCCAAATGGCAGCACTAACCCGGTCTACCCTGGACCTAGTCAGTGCTCAGCTGGTCAGGCGAGATCGAGTCAGACCCTTGGCCTGAGCCCAAAAGCATTGTGGCCTCTCACACAGACTCATGCAAGCAGGCACGCATGCGGCCACATGCACAAACACACAAGTGACAATCTGTGACTTCCTATTTGTGACACTCAGACAGCTAACAAAACAGCAGTATCTTTTGGTGACACACTTTTTCATGTATGATATGTGTACGGTATTTAAACAGTGGTGCTGCGGTAAGCCAGCTCTGACTCAACGTTGGTTTACTATAAGCCTCAACAGGGCTGTACTGTACTGGCTCCATGCTGAGACCAGCTCCAATCTGTAGAGAAAGGAGAGCGAGACCAGCTCCAGCGTCCATCTGTAGAGAAAGGAGAGAGAGAGAGAGAGAGAGAGCAGCGTCCATCTGTAGAGGGATGGTCTCACTCATACGTTTCACCATCTCCCCTCTAAATCATCCCAACCTGCCTGCTGGAGGAGAACCTCCCACCACATTGTCTTATGCTTTAAGCTCACTGTTTGATGAAATAAGACACAAATGACTCAAGAGGGAGCCAGAGAACAAGATAACCAGAAGAAAAAAACCTTAACCTGTCCCGACCATCCAGCTCTCGCTGGCTTTCGCAGATTCTGCTATTACTCTCCTGAAGTTGCCGGTAATAGGTAGTAGGCCACCTTTCTCACGTGGAATGCCAATTTATCTTACAATTTCTACTGATCTGCGTACCAGTTGTGGTTTTCATATGCACATTTATGTGGAACAATTATTTTATTTATAATAATGTCTCCGTATAGCAAATCATTGTCATGAGGTTAATCAAAATTCTATCCAATTCTAAATGCAAAATGATAAACCTAAAAAGTAACTGTAATTGCCATGTAAAAATAGCCTATAAAGCAAACAACTAAAAATATTTCAGCCGGCAGCAATGAACTTGAAACACTGTATCGGCTATTAACTTGGGTCTGGCCTGATGCTCCTTGCAACACTGTATCGGCTATTAACTTGGGTCTGGCCTGATGCTCCTTGCAACATTGTATAAAATATTCTGTGCCGTCAGCTGTTGGCTATTTGCGCAAGGGATAAGTCGTAGTCAGGTAGGCCCATTTTATGATGTTGGCCATTTTTCATTTCACACCGAGTGGTTATGAAAAAGGGAGAGAGCTGGAAAGACTTTTCAAATACATTGAGGAACTATTGTTAGTCTGAATGGATGTAGAAACAGACTTTGCTTCCTCGCTGTTTGAGGTGAAGAAAACATGACTTTGAGAAGCCTATAGGCCGGCCTACTTCTATGCGTAACCAGGTGCTCTTCCTTACTCAACATCTTTTGTTTGGAGTGCTCCTGACAATGGCTAAATTGACAGAATTCGTAAACGGAATGAAATAAACCAAAACGTGTTTCTTTCAAGTGTAGTATAGGTTATGCGCTCTGCAAACAACGTGTCCACTCCGACAATGAGAAACGGGCAAACGACTGGAATAATAATATATTGAATGCATTAACAGACATTACCGTAACCAAATAAATGTTTTAGATTAGAAATTGTAGGAATTAACTGTAAAATGTACTTCTGGTGAGCTACTGTATGTAATGGGGAATTGATAGACACTAGCAATGAAACTCAAACAATTCAAAAAATGAAGTTATGAAACAATGAATGTGCACAAATTGCCAGGAGAGAGCTCATTCTGGAGAGAGAAGTGCATTGTGCAGCCACACTGCCCTTCTTGGACTGTGCCATCCCCACGGCCTCCGCAATGGATTAGTTCACTGAGATGATTAGTTCACCGTTATGATTAGTTCACTGAGATGATTAGTTCACTGAGATGATTAGTTCACCGATATGATTAGTTCACCGATATGATTAGTTCACCGAGATGATTAGTTCACCGAGATGATTAGTTCACCGAGATGATTAGTTCACCGATATGATTAGTTCACCGATATGATTAGTTCACTGAGATGATTAGTTCACCGATATGATTAGTTCACCGATATGATTAGTTCACCGATATGATTAGTTCACCGAGATGATTAGTTCACCGAGATGATTAGTTCACCGAGATGATTAGTTCACCGAGATGGGCGTGTGCCAGAAATCTTTTTTAGATATTTACTACTGCTTGACATAAAAATATCGACCAGTCTAATAATTGAGGTCAATCATACACCACGCATACACTAGAGGTCAAACGATTATGATTTTAACGACGATACCGATTATTGGAGGACCAAAAAAAAGCAGATACCGATTAAAATCGGCCGATTGTTTTACTATATATATGGTGTGTAATAATGATAATTACAATTACAGTGTTGGAGTAGAAAGTAAAAGGTGCAATATGTACCATGTAAAAAAGCTCATGTTTAAGTTCCTTGCTCAGAACATGAGAACATATGAAAGCTGGAGGTTCAATATTCCCAGTTCTTCAATATTCCCCGTTAAGAAGTTTTAGGTTGTAGTTATTATAGGAATTATGACGCATCGACTATTTCCGGAAACTATAATTTCGAAAACAAAATGTTTATTCTTTCAGTGAAATACGGAACCGTTTTGTATTTTATCGAACGGGTGGCATCCCTAAGTCTAAATATTGCTGTTACATTGCACAACCTTCAATGTTATGTCATAATTATGTAAAATTCTGGCTAATTAGTTCGCAATGAGCCAGGTGACACAAACTGTTGCATATACCCTGACTCTGCGTGCAATGAACGCAAGAGAAGTGACACAATTTCCCTAGTTAATATTGCCTGCTAACATGAATTTCTTTTAACTAAATATGCAGGTTTAAAAAAAAATCTACTTCTGTCTATTGATTTTAAGAAATGCATTGATGTTTATGGTTAGGTACATTCGTTAATTTAAATCATCCCCCATTTGGCGAAGTAGGCTGTGATTCGATGATAATCAATGCGGTGCCTGTTAATTTATATGCAATGCAGGACAAGCTAGTTAACCTAGTAATATCATCAACCATGTGTATTAACGAGTGATTATGTTTATTTCTTTATTTAACCTCTGTACCTTGTCAGCTCGGGGGTTTGAACTTGCAACCTTCCGGTTGCAGTCTACCCTGCCTCCCCATGTGAAAATTGATTGTTTTTTATAAGATAAGTGTAATGCTAGCTAGCAACTTACCTTGGCTCCTTGCTGCATTTGTGTAACAGGTGGTCAGCCTGCCACACAGTTTCCTCGTGGAATGCAATCGGCATCCAAAAATGCCGATTACCGATTGTTATGAAAACTTGAAATCGGCCCTAATTTGGCCATGCCGTTTAATCGGTTGACCTCTAGCATACACACACGTACATGTGCCTGCATACACACACTCATGTGCATACACACACACTCATGTGCATACACACACACAAATGGGCATACACACACACAAATGGGCACACACACACAAATGGGCACACACACACACACACACACACACACACACACACACACACACACACACACACACACACACACACACACACACACACACACACACACACACACACACACACACACACACACACACACAGCCTGCGGAGGAAGGCTGTTATTCAGAAGAGGGCTGTTATTTCTCTCGCATGACCGTACATCCTGTAAACACACAAGCACACGTTGTGCAGTAGGGCAGATGGGCATAGAACGCGGACAGCCATGTACACAGAAGCACCCATGCAAGACCAATCACACAAGCCCCAAAAAAGGGTTCACATTAAATGGAAGCCGTCACTTTAGTACATGACCTATGGCCAAACGCCTGACCCCCAACATGTTACATTTAGTTACATAAGAGTCAAGCACTGGACCAGCACACAGCGGGCCACTAGTATAGACATGCCTATGGGGCGGTGATGCACTATGAAGGAGAAAGAACAGTCAGAAGGAGATTAAAGAGGAGGGGGGAGAGAAAAGAGAGATATAAGAGAGGAGGAGGTAGTGAAAGGACTGAATGTAAATGGACAGGAAGAAGAGAAGAGTGAAGGTAAAAGGGAGGAGAGATGAGGAGGTTCCCTCTGCAGGAGCATGTCTTCTGCACATCTGGTGAAGGGCCTCAGGGGGCCGATGATATACACACAGGCATAATCACACACACACACACACACACACACACACACACACACACACACACACACACACACACACACAATTTTAGAGCGCCTTCCTAAACATACAGACAGAGCTGATGATGCAGAATAAAAGGGGAGCGAGGGAGAGAGAGAAAATAAAACAGACTGTGCCCGATTCGTCGCTGCAGCCACAATCTATGACCTCATCTCAGCGCTACGCAGCGCAGCTCCCTTATTCTCTGTCAGACACAGACAGGCCTGTCCTTCTCATGTGTCTCCTGCCCTGCTCCTACAACCAGACCTGCTGGCCTGGGGATCATGCACTTACAACATTCAGGAATCGATAAGCTCTACATATTCATTTCTATCTGCAATGTTCTAAAAAGTGTCACCATCTTAAATAAAAACCGTGCTACGACACATACAGCAGCTGCTAATCTAGAGCCTATGACACACACACACACACAGCCTGATTGAGGGACCTTGATTTGATCCAATCACCCGATTCTCTCTGCTCCCGATGGCAGCCACATGCTCCTCCCCAATCCCCATATTCCCCACTGATGGTGTCCAAATGCTGGGGGAGAGGGGATGCGTGAGTGGGGCTCACTGGGGCTCTGGGGGAATCTAAGGACTCTCTCACACATGCACTAATTCCCACTCGCTAGATTGGCATTTCCTGCCACGGGGCAGATAGAAGGCAATTGACCCGATGTAAAGACGCGGATTGAGATTATGTGGAGTCAGTGTGGTTGAGTTAATGAGCAAGGCCTGCTTTCAATAAGACAGTGATTAGACTTGGTATTTGACGGTTCTGTTTGCCAGAAATCTCTCAATGGTTTTCATTGGTTAAAGCTGATCTGGTGTAAACCAGTCAGTGAGAGAAGTTACACTTCCCAGTTCATAACCAAATAGAGAATGAATTTCATGGCCAATATACAGCGGAATAAGCAAGGCCCCGAAGGCTGAGGAACCACTCTTGGAACGGCTGATCACAGGACAAAACAGACACAAACTAGTATCTACAATCTAACCCATTCCACAGGACAATCATTTCTCAACTCTAACTCAAAGACAGACTTTTTGCTTTCCAAAAGTCCCCCCCACCCCAATTCCAGGTCAGTAAGAAGTTAAATCAAAGTGTTGTAAAAGTGCTTGGACTGCAGTCCGCCTGTCTGTCCCTCCCCAGCGTGGCTGTGGTGGTACTGGGTTTATCTGCTGGATATTTCCTCACCATAAGTTAGTAATTAGAGCCTGGAGGAAGCTGGCAGCAGACAGACCAGAATGGGATCTATCCTCACAGTGTCGGGTCCAGGCCCGGGAGTCTCCGGCTCTACCTAGCCCAGACCTAGCCTGAGTGTCTGATCTGTTTGTGTTCCAACTTGTTTGGCGTGTCACTCATAGCAAGGGAGTTGGCGAGACAGCACAAACAGATCTTGGGCTCAGGCTATCAGAACCACACTTAGCATTTTGAATGGCTGATAGAGTTGATAGAACTGACAGATGGAGTTAAATACTGACAGATGGAGTTAAATACTGACAACTGTTGACACTGAGAAAACAAATCAACAGTGGCTTGGGTTCCTTATCAATTCACTAAGTACTGCCTAACACATAGCAGGGTACAGAGTGTATGGACAAATAAGAATGAGGGCTAGGTAGTCCACAATAATTCCACCCATGCACACACCTCTGTCCTGTCTCTGCGAATTAGACTAAACGGAGTCATGGTGAGGGAGTGAGAGAACGAGAGGGAGAAATGGAGAGGCAGAGAGAGAGAGAAAGAGTTCCTGTGGTTCCTTGTGGCTTGTGCCCCTGTAATCAGCATGGCAGGCTCCTGATGTCTAAATCTGCTGCACTGACCCAAACAGTCTCCACACACACACACACACACACACACACACACTGTGGTAGTGTCTGTGCATGTGGAGTGTGGTCACAGAGCTCTCCCAGATAAATACAAGACCTCAGAGCGTTAAATATGCCCTACGTGGCTTCTACTGGGACATTATGTAACTATTAATTGACATGGCCATCCACATTACCTACCATAGTACTTTTAAAATCGACTATTTTTAAAACACACGCCATTACTCAGACAATTACTGTTTTTAATGCATCTGCGGAAATGCAATAAACAGTTTTGGTGAAAAATCTGTTCTTTTGATTAGATGACTGACCCAGTCTATATTACCCTCTAATATGACTGTCCGCATTATGTTTACAAGCTAATCTGCTTGGCAATAATGACTAGCTCATTAGTCATGCCATGTTTTTTTATTTTACCTTTATTTCACTAGGCAAGTCAGTTAAGAACACATTCTTATTTTCAATGACGGCCTGGGAACAGTGGGTTAACTGCCTGTTCAGGGGCAGAACGACCTTGTCAGCTTGGGGGTTTGAACTCACAACCTTCTGGTTACTAGTCCAACACTCTAACCACTAGGCTACGCTGCCGCCCCAAGATGTTAATGACATCTGCTCTCAACAGAAGGTGTGTGTTTTATATAAGTTATATAACTAAATAATGATTAACACTAGCCCATCACCCAAAGCCATAGTGGCATGGCCCTGTTTTCAGTGTCCTGTTTTAAGTATGTGTGTGTGTGTGTGTGGAGGGGGGTTTTGGGGGTCTAGGCTTTAAGCTAAAATGTCATGCGTGCTACACAAATCAACATCCTTATATAGAGTTGAACTCTGACACACTGGCTCATGACGTCACAGAGCGCACCACAGTATTTCCGGCGGTTTTGACGGCATTCCGAAACAAAACGTCAGTGGGCATTCCTGCACAGCGAGGCTAATCATAGAGGCATCTGGACCTGGGGAGACTGGAGACAAATGAGCCATAATAAGTAATGGGTTACTTCCTATGAGGGCGGGGCTTAAGATTAGGCTAATGAAAGCTTAAAGCTTCTCCAGCAGGAAATGGAGATGGAACCGTTTGAGCGGATACGCAAATTCACAGAACACAAAGTCCCTTGGGAGGTCTGGGTGGGAGTTCTGGTGTGATACTCATCAACGAGAGAGGTTAATACGTCACTTAGCAGACACTTTATTCTAAAGAGACAGAATAGTCAACATTATTAACAATGACACAGGACGCACATTAACAACCAATGGCCCGTGTGGGAAGTCTAATCCACAACCCTTGTGTTGCCAGCACCATGCTCGAACTCTGTGAACCATTGGAAGCACGATCCACAGTTGGGTTTGGTCCAGTACAGAGTGTCTCAGACTCAGGCAACAAGCTGGCTTCACTGTAAGGCAACATTGTTAAGGAGATGTAAAAGAGGGGACCTGGATCTGCCGTTGTGCTACTGAGTAGGAGGATGGCTGAGACACTGGAGCCCAATGAGAAAAACTAGATACAAAGTTCCTTATTACATGCAGGGTCGCTCAACTCGATAAACAGCATCCCTTTACTATGGTGTTGCGCAATTCTGGTCCAGGGACACTCACACAGTATGCAGGCATTTGTCCCAGGCCAGCACTAATCTGATTCAGCACTTACACACCTGATGCAACTGGGCCAACAGCCTCCTTAAGCCAAATACTGTACACAGGACTGAGATAATTTAGTCACTTCCTCACATCAATGACATCACCGGGAGTGCTGCCCCCCTTAGGGACGACTACATCACACACAAACAATCTGACAAACAAAAACACTGTTACTGATTAGTAACTCAAACACACTAACAATACATTTATTTCTGGTCTCTCTTTCCTGTTAGTACTAATTTAGCTGAAGACTAGAATATAAAACGCTGAGGGTCAGGATAACGATTTTCCTGATGACAAATCATGCAGATGGGGACGTTACGCTTCACCAAGCCATTTTATTTGCTATTAAGTCGTTGAAAGGCTTGCTGCTAATGCACATTAGAGACCTGACACCCACTTCATTATTGAGGCCAGTTTTAAAAAATGGCAAGTGCAACACGTTCATAACACTCCCTTAAGCAACTCCTGAGCACAAAAGGTCCATTCAGTGTGCGGACGAATCCTGAGAGGAGTCAGTGTACAGTGCAGCTGACTGGGTTCACTCATGTGTACAGAGAGAGAGAGAGAGAGAGATGGGGAGTGAATTTACTCTGCTGAGGCCCCACCACACTTTCATTTGGAGATTGTTACTGGAAAATAGGCAACAGCATGGGTACATCCAGCCCATTAGTAGAAAGACAGAGACACAGAGACACAGAGACATCAGACACAAAACATGTCTTGCTCTGTGAGGAAATAAATATCTAATAATATCTACAGTTGACGTAGAAAGTTTACATTTAGGTTGGAGTCATTGTTTTTAAACCACTCCACAAATTTATTGTTAACAAACTATAGTTTTGGCAAGTCGGTTAGGACATCTACTTTGTGCATGACAAGTAATTTTTCCAACAATTGTTTACAGACAGATTATTTAACTTAAAATTCACTGTATCACAATTCCAATGGGTCGGAAGTTTACATATACTAAGTTGACTGTGCCTTCACACAGCTTGGAAAATTCCAGAAAATGATGTCATGGCTTTAGAAGCTTCTTATTGGCTAATTGACATCATTTGAGTAAATTGGAGGTGTACCTGCAGATGTATTTCAAGGCCTACCTTCAAACTCAGTGCTTCGTTGCTTGGACCAAAATTCACCCAACTTATTGTGGGAAGCTTGTGGAAGGCTACCCGAAACGTGTGACCCAAGTTAAACTATTTAAAGGCAATGCTACCAAATACTAATTGAGTGTTTGTAAACTTCTGACCCACTGGGAATGTGATGAAATAAATAAAATAATAAAAATAAATCACTCTCTCTACTATTATTCTGACATTTCACATTCTTAAAATGAAGTGATCGTACAGGAATTGATCGTAAAAACTTTGTTTAAATGTATTTGGCTAAGGTGTATGTAAACTTCTGACTTCAACTGTATGTCCACTGGTTGTTAGTAATTGAAGACTGAGGAGGAGAGTAGATGAGGGAGAAGGAACCCCCACTGTTACACAGTGACGCGAAATAGATTAGAGCAAACCACAGGGATGGGAAATAGACCAGCGCCAACCACAGGGATGGAAAATAGACCAGCGCCAACCACAGGGATGGAAAATAGACCAGCGCCAACCACAGGGATGGAAAATAGACCAGCGCCAACCACAGGGATGGGGAATAGACCAGCGCCAACCACAGGGATGGGGAATAGACCAGCGCCAACCACAGGGATGGGGAATAGACCAGCGCCAACCACAGGGATGGAAAATAGACCAGCGCCAACCACAGGGATGGGGAATAGACCAGCGCCAACCACAGGGATGGGGAATAGACCAGCGCCAACCACAGGGATGGGGAATAGACCAGCGCCAACCACAGGGATGGGGAATAGACCAGCGCCAACCACAGGGATGGGGAATAGACCAGCGCCAACCACAGGGATGGGGAATAGACCAGCGCCAACCACAGGGATGGGGAATAGACCAGCGCCAACCACAGGGATGGGGAATAGACCAGCGCCAACCACAGGGATGGGGAATAGACCAGCGCCAACCACAGGGATGGGGAATAGACCAGCGCCAACCATAGGGATGGGGAATAGACCAGCGCCAACCATAGGGATGGGGAATAGACCAGCGCCAACCACAGGGATGGGGAATAGACCAGCGCCAACCACAGGGATGGAAAATAGACCAGCGCCAACCACAGGGATGGGGAATAGACCAGCGCCAACCACAGGGATGGGGAATAGACCAGCGCCAACCATAGGGATGGGGAATAGACCAGCGCCAACCACAGGGATGGGGAATAGACCAGCGCCAACCACAGGGATGGGGAATAGACCAGCGCCAACCATAGGGATGGGGAATAGACCAGCGCCAACCACAGGGATGGGGAATAGACCAGCGCCAACCACAGGGATGGGGAATAGACCAGCGCCAACCACAGGGATGGGGAATAGACCAGCGCCAACCACAGGGATGGGGAATAGACCAGCGCCAACCACAGGGATGGGGAATAGACCAGCGCCAACCACAGGGATGGGGAATAGACCAGCGCCAACCTTAGGGATGGGGAATAGACCAGCGCCAACCACAGGGATGGGGAATAGACCAGCGCCAACCACAGGGATGGGGAATAGACCAGCGCCAACCACAGGGATGGGGAATAGACCAGCGCCAACCATAGGGATGGGGAATAGACCAGCGCCAACCACAGGGATGGGGAATAGACCAGCGCCAACCATAGGGATGGGGAATAGACCAGCGCCAACCACAGGGATGGGGAATAGACCAGCGCCAACCATAGGGATGGGGAATAGACCAGCGCCAACCACAGGGATAGAAACTAGACCAGCGCCAACCACAGGGATGGAAACTAGACCAGCGCCAACCACAGGGATGGGGAATAGACCAGCGCCAACCACAGGGATGGGGAATAGACCAGCGCCAACCATAGGGATGGGGAATAGACCAGCGCCAACCACAGGGATGGGGAATAGACCAGCGCCAACCACAGGGATGGGGAATAGACCAGCGCCAACCACAGGGATGGGGAATAGACCAGCGCCAACCACAGGGATGGGGAATAGACCAGCGCCAACCACAGGGATGGGGAATAGACCAGCGCCAACCATAGGGATGGGGAATAGACCAGCGCCAACCACAGGGATGGGGAATAGACCAGCGCCAACCATAGGGATGGGGAATAGACCAGCGCCAACCACAGGGATGGGGAATAGACCAGCGCCAACCACAGGGATGGGGAATAGACCAGCGCCAACCACAGGGATGGGGAATAGACCAGCGCCAACCACAGGGATGGGGAATAGACCAGCGCCAACCACAGGGATGGGGAATAGACCAGCGCCAACCTTAGGGATGGGGAATAGACCAGCGCCAACCACAGGGATGGGGAATAGACCAGCGCCAACCACAGGGATGGGGAATAGACCAGCGCCAACCACAGGGATGGGGAATAGACCAGCGCCAACCATAGGGATGGGGAATAGACCAGCGCCAACCATAGGGATGGGGAATAGACCAGCGCCAACCACAGGGATGGGGAATAGACCAGCGCCAACCACAGGGATGGGGAATAGACCAGCGCCAACCATAGGGATGGGGAATAGACCAGCGCCAACCACAGGGATGGGGAATAGACCAGCGCCAACCATAGGGATGGGGAATAGACCAGCGCCAACCATAGGGATGGGGAATAGACCAGCGCCAACCACAGGGATGGGGAATAGACCAGCGCCAACCACAGGGATGGGGAATAGACCAGCGCCAACCACAGGGATGGGGAATAGACCAGCGCCAACCACAGGGATGGGGAATAGACCAGCGCCAACCACAGGGATGGGGAATAGACCAGCGCCAACCACAGGGATGGGGAATAGACCAGCGCCAACCACAGGGATGGGGAATAGACCAGCGCCAACCTTAGGGATGGGGAATAGACCAGCGCCAACCACAGGGATGGGGAATAGACCAGCGCCAACCACAGGGATGGGGAATAGACCAGCGCCAACCACAGGGATGGGGAATAGACCAGCGCCAACCATAGGGATGGGGAATAGACCAGCGCCAACCACAGGGATGGGGAATAGACCAGCACCAACCATAGGGATGGGGAATAGACCAGCGCCAACCACAGGGATGGGGAATAGACCAGCGCCAACCATAGGGATCGGGAATAGACCAGCGCCAACCACAGGGATAGAAACTAGACCAGCGCCAACCACAGGGATAGAAACTAGACCAGCGCCAACCACAGGGATGGGGAATAGACCAGCGCCAACCACAGGGATGGGGAATAGACCAGCGCCAACCACAGGGATGGGGAATAGACCAGCGCCAACCACAGGGATGGGGAATAGACCAGCGCCAACCACAGGGATGGGGAATAGACCAGCGCCAACCACAGGGATGGGGAATAGACCAGCGCCAACCTTAGGGATGGGGAATAGACCAGCGCCAACCACAGGGATGGGGAATAGACCAGCGCCAACCACAGGGATGGGGAATAGACCAGCGCCAACCACAGGGATGGGGAATAGACCAGCGCCAACCACAGGGATGGGGAATAGACCAGCGCCAACCATAGGGATGGGGAATAGACCAGCGCCAACCATAGGGATGGGGAATAGACCAGCGCCAAACACAGGGATGGGGAATAGACCAGCGCCAACCATAGGGATGGGGAATAGACCAGCGCCAACCATAGGGATGGGGAATAGAC
Organism: Oncorhynchus keta; assembly: GCF_023373465.1. Lineage (NCBI taxonomy): Eukaryota > Metazoa > Chordata > Actinopteri > Salmoniformes > Salmonidae > Oncorhynchus > Oncorhynchus keta. Next base: position 3,990,979 of record NC_068452.1, on the reverse strand, counting down.
CAGCGCCAACCATAGGGATGGAAAATAGACCAGCGCCAACCACAGGGATGGGGAATAGACCAGCGCCAACCACAGGGATGGGGAATAGACCAGCGCCAACCATAGGGATGGGGAATAGACCAGCGCCAACCACAGGGATAGAAACTAGACCAGCGCCAACCACAGGGATAGAAACTAGACCAGCGCCAACCACAGGGATGGGGAATAGACCAGCGCCAACCACAGGGATGGGGAATAGACCAGCGCCAACCATAGGGATGGGGAATAGACCAGCGCCAACCACAGGGATGGGGAATAGACCAGCGCCAACCACAGGGATGGGGAATAGACCAGCGCCAACCACAGGGATGGAAAATAGACCAGCGCCAACCACAGGGATGGGGAATAGACCAGCGCCAACCACAGGGATGGGGAATAGACCAGCGCCAACCATAGGGATGGGGAATAGACCAGCGCCAACCACAGGGATGGGGAATAGACCAGCGCCAACCATAGGGATGGGGAATAGACCAGCGCCAACCACAGGGATGGGGAATAGACCAGCGCCAACCACAGGGATGGGGAATAGCCCAGCGCCAACCACAGGGATGGGGAATAGACCAGCGCCAACCACAGGGATGGGGAATAGACCAGCGCCAACCATAGGGATGGGGAATAGACCAGCGTCAACCATAGGGATGGGGAATAGACCAGCGCCAACCATAGGGATGGGGAATAGACCAGCGCCAAACACAGGGATGGGGAATAGACCAGCGCCAACCATAGGGATGGGGAATAGACCAGCGCCAACCATAGGGATGGGGAATAGACCAGCGCCAACCATAGGGATGGAAAATAGACCAGCGCCAACCACAGGGATGGGGAATAGACCAGCGCCAACCACAGGGATGGGGAATAGACCAGCGCCAACCATAGGGATGGGGAATAGACCAGCGCCAACCACAGGGATGGGGAATAGACCAGCGCCAACCACAGGGATGGGGAATAGACCAGCGCCAACCACAGGGATGGGGAATAGACCAGCGCCAACCACAGGGATGGGGAATAGACCAGCGCCAACCATAGGGATGGGGAATAGACCAGCGCCAACCATAGGGATGGGGAATAGACCAGCGCCAACCATAGGGATGGGGAATAGACCAGCGCCAACCATAGGGATGGGGAATAGACCAGCGCCAACCATAGGGATGGGGAATAGACCAGCGCCAACCACAGGGATGGGGAATAGACCAGCGCCAACCACAGGGATGGGGAATAGACCAGCGCCAACCATAGGGATGGGGAATAGACCAGCGCCAACCACAGGGATGGGGAATAGACCAGCGCCAACCATAGGGATGGGGAATAGACCAGCGCCAACCATAGGGATGGGGAATAGACCAGCGCCAACCATAGGGATGGGGAATAGACCAGCGCCAACCATAGGGATGGGGAATAGACCAGCGCCAACCATAGGGATGGGGAATAGACCAGCGCCAACCATATGGATGGGGAATAGACCAGCGCCAACCATAGGGATGGGGAATAGACCAGCGCCAACCATAGGGATGGAAAATAGACCAGCGCCAACCACAGGGATGGGGAATAGACCAGCGCCAACCACAGGGATGGGGAATAGACCAGCGCCAACCATAGGGATGGGGAATAGACCAGCGCCAACCATAGGGATGGGGAATAGACCAGCGCCAACCACAGGGATGGGGAATAGACCAGCGCCAACCATAGGGATGGGGAATAGACCAGCGCCAACCATAGGGATGGGGAATAGACCAGCGCCAACCATAGGGATGGGGAATAGACCAGCGCCAACCACAGGGATGGGGAATAGACCAGCGCCAACCACAGGGATGGGGAATAGACCAGCGCCAACCACAGGGATGGGGAATAGACCAGCGCCAACCATAGGGATGGGGAATAGACCAGCGCCAACCACAGGGATGGGGAATAGACCAGCGCCAACCATAGGGATGGGGAATAGACCAGCGCCAACCATAGGGATGGGGAATAGACCAGCGCCAACCATAGGGATGGGGAATAGACCAGCGCCAACCATAGGGATGGGGAATAGACCAGCGCCAACCATAGGGATGGGGAATAGACCAGCGCCAACCATATGGATGGGGAATAGACGAGTGCTAACCACAGGGATGGGGAATAGACCAGAGCTAACCACAGGGATGGGGAATAGACCAGCGCCAACCATAGGGATGGGGAATAGACCAGCGCCAACCATAGGGATGGGGAATAGACCAGCGCCAACCACAGGGATGGGAAATAGATCAGAGCTAACTACAGGGATGGGAAATAGACCAGCGCCAACCATAGGGATGGGGAATAGACCAGCGCCAACCATAGGGATGGGGAATAGACCAGCGCCAACCATAGGGATGGGGAATAGACCAGCGCCAACCATAGGGATGGGGAATAGACCAGCGCCAACCATAGGGATGGGGAATAGACCAGCGCCAACCATAGGGATGGGGAATAGACCAGCGCCAACCATATGGATGGGGAATAGACGAGTGCTAACCACAGGGATGGGGAATAGACCAGAGCTAACCACAGGGATGGGGAATAGACCAGCGCCAACCATAGGGATGGGGAATAGACCAGCGCCAACCATAGGGATGGGGAATAGACCAGCGCCAACCACAGGGATGGGAAATAGATCAGAGCTAACTACAGGGATGGGAAATAGACCCGCGCTAACCACAGGGACGGGAAATAGACGAGTGCTAACCACAGGGATGGGGAATAGACCAGAGCTAACCACAGGGATGGGGAATAGACCAGAGCTAACCACAGCAACACGAAATACACCAGCGCTAACCACAGCAACGCGAAATAGACCAACGCTAACCACAGCAATGCGAAATAGACCTGGGCTAACCACAGCAACGCGAAATAGACCAACGCTAACCACAGCAACGCAAAATAGACCAACGCTAACCACAGCAACGCGAAATAGACCAACGCTAATCACAGCAACGCGAAATAGACCACTGCAAATCTGAGGCAGGTGCTTTTTTTTTGCCTTTTTGGTGCTTTTTCACATTTCTCCCCATTTCTCTCAACATCTCCACTTGTGACAACTACACAAGCCCAGAATTGCCGCTAGAACAGAGCATCATCATAACTCATGAAGAATCAGCTCAGAAATATAGGCAACCGAGCCGGTGGCGGTCCTTTAATCAAGACGCAGCCATGCAAAGCTTGAACTAAGCAGAGAAGCCCCTGGGTACGTTTCCCTTCAGAGTGGGCCTCTGTTTCGCCTCATCCTCACTAACAGAGCACTGGTATCAGTATAAGCAGATCCGAAGGGCTTGGATAGGTTAAAGCAGCGCAGTGGGGGACCTTCCACCATATTGCTAACAACTTACAGATTTAATATTGAAAGGATAGGCCCAAGGAGAAGGGTTAGGGAGTGTTTTGGGACAGGCTGTCTGGTTTGTCTCAACACCACCACTAAGAGAGGGCTGGTATCAGTATCAGAGCTCTCCCAGGTCTCTGGGATGATAAACAGAGATAGGAGCCGACATACAGTGATAATCACTGATAGCACTCCATAAACTGCTGAGGATAATGCTATGTAAGAAAAGGTCCTGCTTTAAAGGCCATTCTCCTTCCATCTGAAAGGTCACACACTGACTTAATGATGCTTAGCCTGTTCCCTGATCTATTTGTGGTGTATTGCCAACTGTGACCTGAGCATGAATCCCAACACACTAAAACAAAACACTTTGGCATCAGCATGTGTTCTTTTCCGATTCTCTGATCCACTTGATCCCAGGAGCCCGTCCTGTGGTCCTGAACGTTGGGAACGAGTGGGAAGCACAGATGGGGTCTGAGAGGAGCTAGTGAGCAGAGGTATGCTGTGACACACACACACACACCACTGTGTGTATTAATAGAGTGCAGTCTAGCGAGAGACCGGAACATCACATCCACAGAGAGGGCCAGCACATCACAGCCACAGAGAGGGCCAGCACAGGGCCAGCACATCACAGCCACAGAGAGGGCCAGCACATGGCCAGCACATCACAGCCACAGAGAGGGCCAGCACATCACAGCCACAGAGAGGGCCAGCACATCACAGCTACAGAGAGGGCCAGCACATCACAGCCACAGAGAGGGCCAGCACATCACAGCCACAGAGAGGGCCAGCACATCACAGCCACAGAGAGGGCCAGCACATCACAGCCACAGAGAGGGCCAGCACATCACAGCCACAGAGAGGGCCAGCACATCACAGCCACAGAGAGGGCCAGCACATCACAGCCACAGAGAGGGCCAGCACAGGGCCAGCACATCACAGCCACAGAGAGGGCCAGCACATCACAGCCACAGAGAGGGCCAGCACATCACAGCCACAGAGAGGGCCAGCACATCACAGCTACAGAGAGGGCCAGCACATCACAGCCACAGAGAGGGCCAGCACATCACAGCCACAGAGAGGGCCAGCACATCACAGCCACAGAGAGGGCCAGCACATCACAGCCACAGAGAGGGCCAGCACATCACAGCCACAGAGAGGGCCAGCACATCACAGCCACAGAGAGGGCCAGCACATCACAGCCACAGAGAGGGCCAGCACATCACAGCCATAGAGAGGGCCAGAACATCACAGTCACAGAGAGGGCCAGCACATCACAGCCACAGAGAGGGCCAGCACATCACAGCCACAGAGAGGGCCAGAACATCACAGCCACAGAGAGGGCCAGAACATCACAGCCACAGAGAGGGCCAGAACATCACAGCCATAGAGAGGGCCAGAACATCACAGCCACAGAGAGGGCCAGCACATCACAGCCACAGAGAGGGCCAGCACATCACAGCCACAGAGAGGGCCAGCACATCACAGCCACAGAGAGGGCCAGAACATCACAGCCACAGAGAGGGCCAGAACATCACAGCCATAGAGAGGGCCAGAACATCACAGCCACAGAGAGGGCCAGCACATCACAGCCACAGAGAGGGCCAGCACATCACAGCCACAGAGAGGGCCAGCACATCACAGCCACAGAGAGGGCCAGAACATCACAGCCACAGAGAGGGCCAGAACATCACAGCCATAGAGAGGGCCAGAACATCACAGCCACAGAGAGGGCCAGCACATCACAGCCACAGAGAGGGCCAGAACATCACAGCCACAGAGAGGGCCAGAACATCACAGCCATAGAGAGGGCCAGAACATCACAGCCACAGAGAGGGCCAGAACATCACAGCCACAGAGAGGGCCAGAACATCACAGCCATAGAGAGGGCCAGCACATCACAGCCATAGAGAGCAGGAAGGAGAAGGACAAAGGGATGATGCATAATGAGACAGAGGCTTTAATGGCTAGAGAAGTCCAGGGGGCTCTCCTCTAGGTAGAGTACACTCAGTCTGCATACACACATTGATCAGAGGGAGAGAAGAAAATGAAAACAGAGAGAGAGAGAATGATAAAATAAATCAAAGTAAATAGTCTGATAATAAAAAGGAGAGAAAGGGAGTAGAGGCAACTGACCTGTACTGTTCCCTGTGTTTAAGTGTAGGCTCTTTGATTTGTCTAATGACAAGTCATGCAAGTAATGAAAATCCAGGGTAATCCAGGGATATAGTTGGTACATATGCAGACATGTAGGGAAAAACACTAGCCGATAGATCATTAAACTAAAATATATTCAGAAATGTATATAAAATGAGGTTCATATTAAAATAATTAAAATACAAAGGAATCAAACTAAGTGCTGAAAATACACAGTAGACAGACATGTACTCAAACATATCACATCATCTGCAACAAGCCTTCAAGATCATTTGGAAATAAAGCAACTTGGAATTGAGGGTTGGGCGCACAATAGTGTATTCCACAATAATAACACATTTCCCAACATACCTGAATTCGCAGGACCTTTCTTCATGTTCTGGTCGTTTGGGAGACAATTTAGTCAACGTTTTCTCCAAAAAATGTATTGAGTATTCGTCCAAGTATTCTTGTAGTAGATCCCGCTGGTCCTTTCACTGTTCGCACTGTTGCCGCGGCTCATGGGTAACCGTTCACCGTATCCCAATTCAAACCGAGTAGACAACTCTAATGTATCGTAGCCTAGACTGTATTATTTATTGTCGCTGGATGTTTCACAAAGCCTGATGTGCACTTCGTGGGATGCTCCCAAGTTTCAGACCACGAGCGTGCATATGGAATCAAGCGTGCATCAGCGGCAGGAATGGATGTTGATGTGCCTTTTACGCACGTCCCACCTATGACCATGCTGTTATTTTAGTGTTGCGCTTTCCATGCATGACATCATCCGTACGTAAGCATCCAGTCAATCCATATGAAGAGAGAGGTCACAGAGACGACGTCATGTGTTGTTGCCCTATGGAATACATTTGTTTGAGCTCATTGGCGTCCCCAAAATGTCGCTCTACTGACCATCACATGGAAGATCGAGGAGGTTCTATTCGTAAATTAGAACACATCCATTGCATTTTATTGTGGTGTGAAATGTCGCAAACACCCTATTTAGACCTATAAATATTAATGGCTCAGATGCTTTTATTACTGAACGAAAATATAAACGCAACATGCAACAATTTAACGGTTTACTGTTACAGTTAATTTAAGGAAATCAGTCAATTGAAATAATTATATTATGCCCTAATCTATAGATTTCACATGACTGGGCAGGGGCGCAGCCAAGAGTGGGCCTGAGAGGTCATAGACCCACCAAATTGAGAACCAGGCCCAGCCAATCAGAATGGGTTTTACCCCACAAAAGGGCTTTATTACAGACAGAAATATTCCTCTGTTTCATCAGCTGTCCTGGTGGCTGGTCATAGATGATCCCACAGATGAAGAAGCCGGATCTGGAGGTCCTGGGCTGACTTGGTTACACGTGGTCTGCGGTTGTGAGGCTGGTTGAACTTACTGCCAAATTCTCTAAAATGACATTGGAGGTGGGTTATGGTAGAGACATGAACATTCAAGTCTCTGGCCACTGCTCTGGTGTACATTCTTGCAGTCAGCAAGCCAAGTGCATGCTCCCTCAAAATGTGAGACATCTGTGGCATTGTTATGTGACAAAACTGCGTATGTCAGCGGCCTTTATTGTCCCCAGCACAAGGCGCACCTATGTAACAAGCATGCTGTTTCATTTGCCACACCTGTCAGGTGTGTTGGACTTGTAACCGAAAGGTTGCGAAATAAAATCCCTGAGCTGAAAAGGTAAAAATCAGTCGCTTTGCAGGCAATTAACCCACTGTTCCTAGGCTGTCATTGAAAATAAGAATTTGTTCTTAACTGACTTGCCTAGTTAAATAAATAACATGGGAAAGAGGAGAATTCAAAATGGATGAGATTAGTCACTCACGTAATCTTTTATACTCATAGCTTAAGTTTCATATTTAACTTGAAATAGGCAGGTTAGCTCCTATTGTCTGGGCCTTATCTAAATCCACACTATCTCTCGAGAACCCAAGGGGGCTTATAGCCTTTTGGGTTGTAAACTGAAGGTATGGGTCACAACTGGCTCTATGTGAACTACAATCCCGACGCTCTGTTTTAACGTTTAGAAACGTCCATAATCCTAGTTTGCAATACAGTTTTGGAAACCTCTAACTTAACTTTTATATCAGTGAGTAAGAATCTCTCAAATACAAAAGATACTCTTACTGTAAGCAGTTTAGAAAGTTGCACCCAGCTGTAACAGCCTTCAGCCATGGAATGACACATCCTCTCACTCTGGACTCACATTTCCATTGGACCATTCCATTCCACATTTCCGGTCAGGTAAGAAGCAGGTGTCACTCAAAACACAGCTAGCTGCAACTTTGCTATACGGTGTAATGTCTACAGTAAGTTTTGTGTTTGAAAATTTTTGTAATTCACATTTAAAGTTAAGTTACAAATGTTTCCAAACCTGTTTTGCGTGCGAGGCGTATTTGCGATTAGACAGAGCATTTGGGCAGTGCCTAAGAGTCGGGGCATTTCCCTGACAAGGCTAAAGGGGACATCCAATGACCCAATGTAGTGCAATTGATTTGGAGTCATGATAAGGGCAAAATCCACACAAGCTTAAGACATTATTTTGGCTCCTCTTGTGAAGCCTAAAGGAAACGCTTACCTTGTTGAAATACAGTACGTATTCATTTAAAATGGTTAGTTCCAACTCTGACCTTTTTAAAACAACAACATTTTGATCCAGGCTGCCTATACTTGGTCTGCAGAGGAGGCTGGTGAGAGGAGCTATAGGAGGACAGGCTCATTTTAATTGCTGGAATGGAATTAATGGAAGGGAGTCAAACGTTTTTTTCCCCCATATGTTTGTGTTTGATACCCTTCCATTTATTCAATTCAAGCCATTACAATGAGCCCAGCCTCCTATAACTCATCCCACCTGCCTTCTCTGGTGGTCAGTTTTTGCTATGAATGATGTTGACATAACTGCTGCCTCAATGTGCAAAAAACAACAACAATTGCCAATTGTTTAAAACAAAATGCTGTGAAAATACCCACTGGGCACAGACGTCTATTCAACTTCATTAGACTGTGACAAAATACCCACTGGGCACAGACGTCTATTCAACTTCATTAGACTGTGACAAAATACCCACTGGGCACAGACGTCTATTCAACTTCATTAGACTGTGACAAAATACCCACTGGGCACAGACGTCTATTCAACTTCATTAGATTGAAAGGACGTGGAAACAACGTTGATTCAACCAGTGTGTGCCCAGTGGGTAGACTTCTGTTGGCCATTTTAGTTTACAAGCTGTGACTACATTTTTAGAAGTCTTCTTTAAAATTGTATTCAAATTATTATTAGCTGTTTTTTTTCACAGCAAACGTGAATACCAAATGAGCCCATTGAATGCATAGACATTTCTGTGTTCCTGAGCTAAGACGTTTGACACCTGACAGATCTTACAACGCCTGGATAGATATTTTAAGTATCTGCTTACCACATGTTGTAGCAATATGTCAGTTGATGACAGTCGATGACGTGGCATTCAACCATTGGTTAATGCAAGCAACGTCTGAGCAGAACGTGACCATTTGGCTTGTTCGACATTGCAGCCGACTGCCGAATGACTGATCGACAAAATCACCTTGCATCATAAATAACAACTCTTGAATATTAGTAGATTAGTCAGTCGGTCACCATTTACCCACAATGCACCATGGATTTGATGCTCTCGAACATGGCATCTCCTCATACACTTATATAGGTCTACATGATCAGGGTTTTGCTGCCCTCTAGTGAGCATACATTTAACTACTACAGTTTCCGGTACTGTCTGAAAAATGACTGTCTTTTCTGGTTTACAAGGGAGAGGCCACAGCAGAGCATCTGTCACTGTTTTCATAGTATTGCCTGGTGTAATTAACAAAGTAAAGTTCAGCTAATTAAATGTACACATTGGTTAATTGATATGGGAATGGTTTAGGTGTTAAGGTAGAAAGGCTGTCCTTTTCTCTCAGCTCAGGGTTAAACACCATTTTACAACGTGCTCCAAAGCAGTTTGTTGTGTCCGATATGTACAGGCAGTTGATTTAGGCTGTCCTGGTAGACTCTCTTTAGTCCCAGTAAAGGGGAGAGTTAGGCTCTGTTCAGAGCTGATGAAGGGGTAATCCCTAATATGCTGTTTAGCGTAGACGGGTTGGTTGTTTAGCAACAACTGACTCTAGCGCAACTGGCGGGGCAAAACAGACGGGACTGGTTTACGTCAGAGTTTCCCAAACTCCGTCCTGCCCTAGCACTACACAGCTGATTCAAATAATCAAAACTTGATGAGGAGTTGGTTATTTGAATCAGCCGTGTAGTGTTAGGGCAAAAAACAAAATGTGGGGGGGAAAGCCGGGATCGAGTTTTTGAAATCCTGGACTAGATCATGTTAAACTCATTCCACGTTGTGTCTGTGAGCTTTCGCTCCTCTCTTTTACTTGATGAATTATGGTCACTAATTAGTGAAGAACTTCCCTCACCTGTTTGTCTAGGTCTAAACTGAAAGTTTAAAAAAAACTGCAGACACTAGGCCCTCCATGGAATGATTTAGGCATAGTCTTAGCTGAAGTAGGAACCCTATTGAGGGGCTGAACTTTAGACTCACTGTAATTTTTGTGAGTTTTTGGATACTGATTGTTACTGCTACGGACAACGGTTTTTCAAGACAAGCCATGTATCCTGAAAATCTTCACCTGCAATAAATTCAAGTATTGCTTTTCTGCAACCACGGGTCCTCATTCCTACCTACCACGTCCCTTGGCTACTATGGATCTGCTATTCTACAACCTGTCATTTTCTAGCACTCACTGCTTTGCTCTATTTCCTGTCTCTCGTTAATCAGGCCAACAACAATCTCTCCAAAACATTTTAGGTGTTAGTTTCACTCAGCTGCATGTGCTCTCGGGGTTGAGAGAGAGACTAGCAGTAGGTGAATATTTAGATTTGATGCCTTTCTAACTATGTATAGATGAATAAATGTATTCATAAGTACTGTATGTTCAGCTGAATGGGAAATCTTTTTTTGTATAGATAATTTTTATTCCATACCCTGAAAGTGGAAAGGAAATGGGAGCTGAATTCCAAGTGTTTCTGCCCTACCCTTCCTGTCCTCTTACTGTACGGAACACCTGCTCCCAGTATCACCTCCTACCTTACCCAGTGCATTCTAAATAACAAACCTGCCTTTTAAGTTTCTCACCTCCTTATTTACATATAGGTTGAAGTTAATGGGTATCTTCAACCTATATTAACAAAAGGGTACGTGACAAGGTAACAGAATGAACAGGAAGACGTAAAGTCTCACAAACGACAGCTTCACCACACTTTTCACACATGATAGAAACATACTTTATGACTGCATTAACACATGCGTCAGGGGTAGGCAAATAGATTCAGCTGCAGGGCAATTTTTGTCGGAGCGAATGGCAGTGCGGCCGGAAAATAATTAGAATAATTTATACATTGCTAAATGTAGGCTTCAGTTTAATCTTGATTTCACCCAAGACGTTTACAAGCTTGAGTGATGCAGCTAAACTTGAATGCAGATATATATATATATATATATACACACACAGTTGAAGTCGGAAGTTTACATACACTAAGGTTGGAGTCATTAAAACTAGTTTTTCAACCCCTCCACAAATTTCTTGTTAACAAACTACAGTTTTGGCAAGTCGGGTAAGACATCTACTTTGTGCTTGACACAAGTCATTTTACCAACAGTTGTTTACAGACAGATTATTTCACTTATTTCACTGCATCACAATTCCAGTGGGTCAGAAGTTTACATACACTAAGTTGACTGTGCCTTTAAACAGCTTGGAAAATTCCAGAAAATGATGTTATGGATTTAGAAGCTTCTGCTAATTGACACGTTCATCTGTACAAACAATAATACGCAAGTATAAACACCATGGGACCAGACAGCCGGCATTCTGCTCAGGAAGGAGATGCGTTCTGTCTCCCAGAGATGAACGTTCTTTGGTGCGAAAAGTGCAAATCAATCCCAGAACAACAGCAAAGGATCTTGTGAAGATGCTGGAGGAAACAGGTACAAAAGTACCGATATCCACAGTAAAACGAGTCCTATATCGACATAACCTGAAAGGCCGCTCAGCAAGGAAGATGCCACTGCTCCAAAAACGCCATAAAAAAGACAGATTACGGTTTGCAACTGCACATGGGGACAAAGATCGTACTTTTTTGTAGAAATGTCGCCTGGTCTGATGAAACAAAAATAGAACTGTTTGACCATCTTTATGTTTGGAGGAAAAAGTGGGAGGCTTGCAAGCCGAAGGCCTACACCAGCTCTGTCAGGACGAATGGGCCAAAGTTCACCCAACTTATTGTGGGAAGATTGTGGAAGGCTACCCAAAACATTTGACCCAAGTTAAACCATTTAAAGGCAATACTACCAAATACTAATTGAGTGTATGTAAACTTCTGACCCACTGGGATTGTGATGAATGAAATAAAAGCTGAAATAATATAATAATAATAATATATGCCATTTAGCAGACGCTTTTATCCAAAGCGTGTGCATACATTCTACGTATGGGTGGTCCCGGGGATCGAACCCACTACCCTGGCGTTACAAGCGCCATGCTCTACCAACTGAAATAATTCTCTCTACTATTATTCTGACATTTCACATTCTTAAAATAAAATGGTGATCGTAACTGACCTAAAACAGGGAATATTTACTAGGATTAAATGTCAGGAATTGTGAAAAACTGAGTTTAAATGTATTTGGCTAAGGTGTATGTAAACTTCCGACTTCAACTGTGTGTGTGTGTGTGTGTGTGTGTGTGTGTGTGTGTGTGTGTGTGTGTGTGTGTGTGTGTGTGTGTGTGTGTGTGTGTGTGTGTGTGTGTGTGTGTGTGTGTGTGTGTGTGTGTGTGTGTGTGTGTGTGTATATATTTATGTGTGTATATATATATATATATATACACACAGTGCCTTTGGAAAGTATTCAGACCCCTTTACTTTTTCCAATTTTTTTACATTACATCCTTATCCTTATCAGCAATCTACACATAATGCACCATAATGACATAGCAAAACAAGGATTTTTGGAAATGTATTAAAAAAATAAAAAACAGAAATACCATATTTACATAAGTATTCAGACCCTTTGCTATGAGACTCAAAACTGAGCTCAGGCGTATCCTGTTTCCATTTATCATTCTTGAGATATTTCCACAACTTGATTGGAGTCCACCTGTCTATCTAAGGTCCCATCGTGGACTTTGTATGCCAGAACAAAAACCAAGCCATGAGGTTGAAGGAAATGTCAGTAGAGCTTCGAAGCAGGATTGTGTCAAGGCACAGATCTGGGGAAGGGTACCAAAAAATGTCAGCAGCATTGGATGTCCCCAAGAACACAGTGGCCTCCATCATTTTTAAATGGAAGAAGTTTGTAACCACCAAGACTTTTCCTAGAACTGGCCACCTGGCCAAAGTGAGCTATCGGGGGAGAAGTGCTTTGGTCAGGGAGGTGACCAAGAACCCGATGATCACTCTGACAAAGCTCTAGAGTTCCTCTGTGGAGATGGGAGAACATTCTAGAAGGACAACCATCTCTGCAGCATACCACCCATCAGGCCTTTATGGTAGAGTGTCAGACAGAAACCACTCAGTAAAAGAACATGACAGCCTGTTTGGAGTTTGCCAAAAGGCACCTAAAGACTCTCAGATCCTGAGAAACAAGATACTCTGGTCTGATGAAACCAAGATGAAACTCTTTGGTCTGAATGCCAAGCGTAACGTCTGGAGGAAACCTGGCACAATCCCTACGGTGAAGCAAGATGGCGGCAGCATCATGCTGTGAGGATGTTGTTCAGCAGCAGGGACTGGGAGACTAGTCAGGATCGAGGCAATGATGAAAGAGAAAAGTACACAGGAATTCTTGATGAAAACTTGTTCCAGAGTGCTCAGGACCTTAGACTGGGGGCGAAGGTACACCTACCAACAGGACAACGACACTAAGCACACAGCCAAGACAATGCAGGAGTGGCTTCGTGACAAGTCCCTGAATATCCTTGAGTGGCCCAACCAGAGCCCAGACTTGAACAAACATCTCTGAAGAGACCAGAAAATAGCTGTGCAGTAACGCTCCCCATCCAACCTGACAGAGCTTGATAGGATCTGCAGAGAAGAATGGGAGAAACTCCCCCAAATACAGGAGCCCGACCTCACTAATGCTCTTGTGGCTAAATGGAAGCAAGTCCTCGCAGCAATTTCCCAACATCTAGTGGAAAGCCTCCACAGAAGAGTGGAGGTTGTTATAGCAGCAAAAGGGGGACCAACTCCATATTAATGCCCATGATTCTGGAATGAGATGTTCGATGAGCAGGTGTCCACATACTTTTGGTCATGTGGTGAGCTTTCATGAAATTACAAGTGTAACACATAAAAATAACGCTTTTCTTCTTGTTAATCCAGCCACCATGTCAGATTTCAAAATGGGTTTACTGTGAAAGCAAACCATGCGATTATCTGGACAGCGCCCCATCATACAAATGCATGACAAACATTTTTCAACCAGGGAGGTGTGACACGAAAGTCAGAAATAACGATATAATTCATGCCTTACCTTTGAAGATCTTCTTCTGTTGGCACTCCAATATGTCCCAGAAACATCACAAATGGTCCTTTTGTTCGATAAATTCCATCGTTATATCCCCAAAATGTCCATTTATTTGGCGTGTTTGATTCAGAAAAACATTGGTTCCAACTCGCCCAACATGATTACAAAGTATCTAATAAGTTACCTGTAAACTTGGTCCAAACATTTCAAACAACTTTCCTAATCCAGCTTTAGGTATTTTAAAATGTAAATAATCGATCAAATTTAAGACGAATATACTGTGTTCAATAGCGGATAAAATGAAAGTGGAGCGAGTTCCAGGTCGCGCGCACCAAACAAAAAAGTACACTTGACTTGACACTCAGAAAGGAAAGGGCTACTTCTTCACTTCTCTCCAGGAAAAACATCAGGGACAGACTGATATTCTGCAAAGGGTACAGGGATTGGACTGCTGAGGATTGGGGTAAAGTCATTTTCTCAGATGAATCCCCTTTCCGATTGATTAGGGTACCCGGAAAAAAGCTTGTCAGGAGAAGACAAGGTGATCGCTACCATCAGTCCTGTGTCATGCCAACAGTAAAGCATCCTGAGACCATTAATGTGTGGGGTTGCTTCTCAACCAAGGGAGTGGGCTCACTCACAATTTTGCCTATGAACACAACCATGAATAAAGAATGGTACCAACACATCCTCCGAGAGCAACTTCTCCCAACCACCCAGGAACAGTTTTCTGCCTTTTCCAGCATGATGGAGCACTATGCCATAAGGCAAAAGTGATAAATAAGTGGCTCGGGGAACAAAACATCGATATTTTGGGTTCATGGCCAGGAATTAAAGACACTGAAGCAGCAGACTTTTGTGTCATTCTCAAAACTTTTGGCCACAACTGTACAGTATTTTTGGAGGATGGAGCTGGAGGCAAATAGCCAAAGAAGAAAAAGAACGCCGTTAGGACTTCTTCAGCCGCCTCTGGAGGATCACAACGTGTTCCTCTGGATCTCCAGAGGAATACTATACTATTATAACTATGAGTTATAAAACATTTTTTTTTAAATCAGAAGAGAGTACCACTTAGGCCTTGAGCATTCTGATTAAGAGCAAGAGTCTTTACACAATGACAAAGTAGTAGTGAGTGAGAATAGGGATACAGCCTGTGCTCCATATTCATATGCAATGCAGGGTGTGCTTTGTGTGTTTGGTCGTTGAGTTATTGTTACAGGAATTACATTCCTTTATGTTTTATTTAACCAATTCAATGAAACACTCTTCCCACTCCTAAGAATTCGAGCTGTATTTAGACCCTCTGCCTGTTGCTTATCTGCCTTGTCTCCCCTCACCCTATTTATTTGTTTAATCATTTAAACGTTCATCAAATTCATACTTACTCCTCCATGTCTGGCTAAAATACGTGTTCCTCTTATCTTCTTCCTGCATAGATTTCTCATCTCCCGTTAATTTCGGGAGCCCCTTTGAGGATTTACTACCAATGTTTAATAAATCCTTGCCGCTCCTAGTAGCAATGTTCGTACTTACTATCTATGTGTATGTATTTATATGATCTATGTATGTGCTGTTTACCATTACCTAGTTCTCTCCTTCGTTTTCTCCTTTGTGGAAACGTTGTCTATAGCGTTGACTCTCGACCAGATACCATGTCTCACCCTTACAGCTATAAGCTATTACCCAGGGGTCCTAAATCCCTAGTTAACCTCCTATTTCATGTTACGTCATAGGACTTTTAAAGTACACCAATATCTTGTCTCACTTCGCTATATTAGGCTTCCCTCTCTCCTGGAACCTCTTGTCTATAGATTTGGCTTTTATCCCATTCCTCTAGATTTTGGCTTCCCTCTCCTCCTCATTTGCACTGCATGCCCCATCTTAATAACCCCTCTGGCCTCCAAGGCACCCGGATCTATCAAGCTAGTTTATTTAAGTTGTGCACGGTACTGCAGGTTGTCGCGAACCTGCCAGTGTATATACAAAACCCAGTGTATATTGGTCATACACAACCCAATGGATCTGTTTGGAATAGCAAAGCTCCTATTCTTGATAAATTCTAAACCTTTTAGAACATCAAATCAAAGTTAACTTAAAATCATTCCCCCCAGAATCGAGAATATAGTCTACTGACCTTGTCGCCGACTGGGAAAAGCAATGTTTGTTGGAATCTAGTCACCGTCCCTGTCGGTCTGGGGTGTATACCGGCCTGGTCTTTAACCTCAATTCAGAAACCAGGTCTTAAAATAACGGGACTAGACCCGCTCGTGCACGATTTTCGGCATACTACCTTCAGATGGCAGAGACGGGTATTTAGATCCGGCTCGAAGGACCAATTGTTACAGGAATTAAATTCCTGTATGTTTTATTTAACCAATTCACAATGCCCACTCCTAAGAATTGGTAAGACCCTTATTTGCATAAAATGGACAGAGACCAGTCTCAAAATCAATCAGTAGCGTTTATTCTCGAGAGTACTGAACACGATACAATTTACCACAGGTTATAAACTGAAAATGACGTCATTAGTTTACGAACTGTCCCGTCTCTTCTCCACTCCGATACAATGGCAGTATAGTTCTCAAGCCTTCCCACATCGTCTCTCATCAATTTAGATAATTTATGATCGAGCCAATGTCTTCCTGAGTAGATAAGCATTCTAGCCAGTCTGACGATAAGTTAATTCATTTCTACCAAGGAACAGACAGTCATTGTTCTAATTCTTGATTATAATAACACACATTATATTCAGTACTAGGAATAAAATAAAATTCATACATCTATACACTAACATAATAGTATTCTGATTAGTCAGTCCTGATTGAAATGTATACATAATTAGTCATTATTGATTCAAAAAAATCCCTTAACAGTTATTCACTCGTTGAGTTATTCACTCACTGTGGGTGGTTTCTAAAAATGATGGGCGTGTAAAAGACACCCTGAGGTGTTGGGTATAGTTTCACATGGGTCTGCTGCCACCACATCAGAAGCCACCTTTCACCAGCAGCACACGGAGGTCTGGCTTACAGGATATGTGTATGTGTGACTTTAATAGAGTACTTGACTTATGGTTATGAATTTGGATATGATTCATGATAATGATGCTGCTCATGGATATTGACATATAAATTGGACGTTTATTTGAAAATATTAAAATGCATTCAATATGTTACTCTTGGCGTTAGGCTCTGCTCCTTTGGGGTGGCTCACTGTCAGAGCATGCATAATGATAACATAATAGTAACAATAATAAAGAGTGAAAAAGGTATGCTATACCAATCCCCCTGACTGGAACAAAAGCAGTGCCCAAACAGGTGGAGTCTGGGGTGGGTGATCAGAAAGCAGACATGCAGGGCGAGTACCGCATGTTACAGAATAGCATGTCACCAAGAACATCAGTGTATAGCTTGCACGCAGCAGCTATCATGGAATCATGGAGTGTGCATTACCTGGTTGATGAAATAGACCGCCATATTATGGTAGAGTGAATCTAATTGGTTCAAGATCAGCTGATACAAATACCCTGGTTTCCTGTCTGAACTTGTCTTTGATTTATTTAGATAGAAAGCTTTAAAAATGTAAAAATGGCTTATATCCTGATGTACCTGATGAAGTTTAGGCAGCTAAAATATTTGTACCTGTGATGAAATATAATACAAGTCTTAACAAACTTTTAATCGTTAAAATGGTGAGCAAGCATTGAGCCTTTTCCTTTTCAACGAGGAGCACATTGTTTGGTTGCACCTCAACTCACATTGATCGAGCACTTTTCACTTCTTCCCTAACTACTATTAGCAACATTTCATTAGAAGAAAAGTGCTTTATTGGTGTGTGTGCGTCGCATGTGGAAAATGTCCGCCCCCCCCCCTGAAATGAACCTTTTTTACATCTGGCCCTCGTAAGAATATAGTTCAATAGCCCTGGAATATAACATTGGCTGTTCCCTCCTTCCCGCTGGTCTTCTGTTGAAATACGAATACTTTCCATATAGAGATTTTATTCACACACATAAGCATGTTATGGTGCGACACACACAAACAATTTACCACTAAGACTTGCATTGAGGTTAGAACTGTGAAATACAGCAGAACAGGCGTTTCAATCCTGAGAAAGCAAAGAAGCAATATTCAGAAAAAGCATTTGAAGAAGCTACTCAGTGGTCCTACTTCCTCCTTTGGAAGACACAGAATAGAGGTTCGATTCTACCTGTGTGTCAGGTGGACAAGTGTGATTCCTGGCCATGTCTTCATAGACACTCACAGGAATGACCTGGGGTGTGGATCCTCCCTGGTTACGGCACCTCTTCACCTGTGAAACAGGAATGTTGCTTCAGTCATAGCTAATCAAATGGCTACCGAGACTATTTGAACCGGTACTCCCTGTAAATAACCTTGCTATTGTTATTTACTTCTGCTCTTTAATTATTTGTTTTTCTTACTTCTTTTGGTTTCTGGGTATTTTCTTAAAACTTCATTGTTGGTTAAGGGCTTGTAAGTAAGCATTTCACTGTAAGGTCCACGCCTGTTGTACTCGGCGCACGTGACAAATAGAATTTGATTTGATATCTTATAATGCGCCACAAGCAATCAATCATTTTTACAAATTCAACCACTTTTTAATTATTCTTGGACATTGATAAAAACAATTGAATTGCATCCGAATTGGCCTTTGCCCATTTCAGTCACTACAATGATTTAGCTGGCATTAAAACTTACAGTCATGATACATTCTAGTGTATTGGCGTTAGAGTCTCAGAGCCACAAAAGGACATAGTGTATTGGCAGAGTTCAGAACAAAAAGCAGATCTGTATACTGGTATTATGCTCCCAATGTGTTTAGTAGGACTAGGACAACTTGTTATTAATAAAGGACAATGTTTTGAGATGCATGAGATTGACCCATCACCCGGGCAACCATCAGCACACTCACCTGTGGAGGGAGCCAGATGAGGAAGATGACAGCACACATCAGGATGGTCAAGAGGCAGGTGATGGTGATGATGTTTACCACGCCAGATGGGCACGGCTTCTCATTGGCTGGGTGAAAGGGGGCCAGTGTTACTGCAGTAGCTGTAGGACATGGCAGCTGTAAGACATCGTCTAAGGAAGACATCACCAAATGGGAAAATCTCATCAGTATGCTGCAGCACTCACACAAAATAACTATCAGAGACAGAGTTGTACAAAAGAAAAGCCACTGAAGAACAGTGTTTCTCAACTTGTTTGTATCAGTTTGTATCAGCAAGCTATGGTTGTTTATAATGAAACAAACACTCGAGAGCTGACTAAATTGGCCTGAAACACCTCAGGGACAGCTGCCAGTCCATGAACCACAGATTGAGAAACACTAGTCTGGATTCTACACACATTTTTTTCTACATGTGAAATTGACTGTTCATGATAAGAGTAAAACACATCACATCTAGAGTTTAATTATCTAGGCAAGTCAGTTAAGAACAAATTCTTGTTTTCAATGACGGCCTAGGAACAGTGGGTTACCTGCCTTATTCAGAGGCAGAACAACAGATTTGTACCTTCTCAGTTTAGGGATTTGAACTTGCAACCTTTCAGTTACCAGTCCAATGCTCTAACCACTAGGCTACACTGCCAGTCCACTAGTGTGTAAAGATACACCTACCATTCACCACGACCAGAGTGGAGCCATTTCCTTGGTTCATATCATTTTCATACGTGGCTTCATTGAATGTTGTGTAAACACAGCAGTAGACTCCTGTGTCCTCTATGGTCAGGTTACTGATGGTGATGGTCAGTTGGTCCACAGGTCCCTCAGTCTTCACTCTGTCCCAGTAGCCTTTCCTGGGGGTCAGCTTGGAGTCACGCTGGTGGTAATACAACACCTCCCTGTCCAGCCTAACATACAGGTACATTCCATCCTGGTCTTTTAGAGTGGTGGATCACTTCATGGTAAACTTCTCCCCTGTCTTCACCCAGACAATGGCTTCTATAGAAAAGAGAGGGAAGAAAGAGAAACCATGGTTGTTAGATTCAAAGATACATATGTACCATACTGATGATTTAACACAGAATCAACCTTGATTGGCTGGGAATAAACAGCTTGCCTTACCTGCTGCTGTGGTCAATTCATTGAATGAGAAGAAGAACAGAAAACACTTCAGCAGTGACATCACCATCACCACAGCTGCCTGTATACTGCTGTCTGTCTCTGTCTGACATCTACTTAGAAAGACAGGAAATACGATACATCTGACATCACAGTCCCTCACAGTCAACCACACCTTCATGTATTACTGCAGTGGTTCCCAACCTTTTGCGGTCACTGTACCACCAACTAAATGTTGCCCTGCCCGGCATACCCCCTCGTGCATTTTACCAGTAAGCCTATGGTCTAATCATGAGTCTTCTTAAGTTCCCACTGTGGATAGGCCAAGTACCTCCATGGGTCATAGTACCCCTGGTTAAGAACCACTGTGTTACTGAACATGATACACAATCTAATTTAGATTTCTTTATTGAATCAAATTCTCTATATATGTTATTACAATTTCAATGGTTTATTGTGTTAAGTGTGTTGGACATAAAACATGGTGAGTGGAGAGTTCAGATGGATTGCATTGTTATAAAAACATGGTGAGTGGAGAGTTCAGATGGATTGCATTGTTATAAAAACATGGTGAGTGGAGAGTTCAGATGGATTGCATTGTTATAAAAACACAACCGATCCATCTGTAAGTTAACTTTGTTGCATTCACATAACTACAGGCATGTTAAAGCATATCAAAGTTACATCATGTTGTGTTGTGTTTTCTCAATGTTAATCAAACTCAGCTCTTTCGTGCCATTTACTAAACCTTCCATGTAACAATTTTCACACGGCCCTACAGCAGTTCCTGCTTAGTACTGTATAGAGAAGTAGAGAAGAGAAGTCTAGTAGTAGAGATGTAGCTCTGACGCAGCCTTTACCTCTAAACCAAGCAAAAATCAAATAGTGAACTGAACACACAGAAATAATCCCTCCTATAACTGTACGTAATACCCTCAACAGCCTCATTTCTGGTTTACACCAATTAGTAGATTGCATTTCGATTGCATGGTTGGTCCTTTTGCGTCTGGTATTTGGTCAGTTTAGTGATAATTCACGTAGAATGTAAACAATAGGCCCATATGATCCCCGATGATTTCTTCAAATCATAACGAGCGTCTGTGAGCATTGACGCATTTCCAACACATTGTTTCTTCTAAAAATAAGCAGTGACTCAGTCAGTGTTTCCTCAACTCTTCGCCAAGCGAGACTGGCATGCACAGTACTAATATTAGCTCTCTAATTACAGTAAAGAGCTCAACGCTTTGTTCTGGGCCAGCTGCATCTTAACTCGGTCTTTCTTTCCAGCATTTGACCATATAACTGGACAATAATCAAGATAAAATAAAACTAGAGCCTGCAGGACTTGTTCTGTGGAGTGTGGTGTCAAAAAAGCAGAGCGTCTCTTTATTACAGACAGACCTCTCCCCATCTTTTCAACCTATGGATCTACACTGAATAAAAACATAAACGCAACATGTAAAGTGTTGGTCCCATGTCTCATGAGCTGAAATAAAAGATCACAGAAATGTTCCATATGCCCCAAAAATGTTTTGCACAAATCTGTTTATATTGCTGTTAGTGAGCATTTCTCCTTTACCAAGATAATCCATCCACATGACAGTAGTGGCATATAAAGAAGCTAATCAAACAGCATGATCATTACACGGGTGCACCTTGTGCTGGGAACAATAAAAGGCCACTCTAAAATTTGCAGTTTTGTCACACCACACAATGCCAAGTTGTCTCAAGTTTTGAGGGATTGTGCAATTGGAATGCTGAATGCATTGGGTATAGTTTGCGTCCAGACAGTGACTATACTCGGCCTTGTCTCAGGATGGTAAGTTGGTGGTTGAAGATATCCCTCTAGTGATGTGGGGGCTGTGCTTTGGCAAAGGGGGTGGGTTTCTATCCTGCCTGTTTGGCCCTGTCCAGGGGTATCGTTGGATGGGGCCACAGTGTCTCCCGACCCCTCCTGTCTCAGCCTTCAGGATTCATGCTGCAGTAGTTTATGTGTCGAGGGGCTAGGGTCAGTCTGTTATATCTGGAGTATTTCTCCTTTCTTAACCAGTGTCCTGTGTGAATTTAAGCTCTCTCTCTCTCTCTCTCTCTCTCTCTCTCTCTCAGACCCCCAGACGTGAGAGATAGAGTAATGGAATAATAATGGAACACTGGTCACTTTAATAATGGAACACTGGTCACTTTAATTTTTACATAATATTTTACCCATTTCATATGTATATACTGTATTATAGTCCATCCTATTCAACTATTGTTGTACATATACTATTCTATCCACGTATTCTTCAGATATACAAAATATTCTATCCGCATACTGTCCATAATGTTTATACATCCCACATTGCTCGTCCTAATATTTCAATTTCTTAATTCCATTCTTTTACTTTTAGATTGGTGTGAATTGTTGTTTATCGTTAGATTTTACTGCACTGTTAGAGCTAGGAACACAAGCATTTCACCACACATGTAATAACGTCTGCTAAACATGTGTATGCGACCAATAAAATGTAAAACAGTAGTGGTTGTGTCACACCCTGGCCGAGGGGTTAAATTCAATTCGGTATCAGAGGCGTCAATAGCTCAATACAAACTATTTGATATAGACTAAAATCATCCAAATCCAGAGTAAAAGGAAAATGCAGTTAGCAGAATTAAAGGCTGACTTTAGGACCATGTGGACACCTGGGAGAAGGAGGGAAGGCTGTTTGTATGGATGGCTGAATTTAGGGAGAGCAGAGATCTGTATTTAATGACGAGAAGCTCATGTCTCCACCCTAACAATGGGAGTAGTTGGCAGGAAGGCAGGCGACAAAATAAACCCATAGAAAAGCATTGGGCTTATTTTGGCAAGATTTTGGCAAGAGGGGAACCTCTCGCTTCGCCTGTTCCTCTCTGTGAAGACCACAGGAGGTTGTCGAGGGGTACTAATGGCAGGAACGAAGGTAACTACTGTTTAACTTGACATGAAACTAAACTAGCGTTTTAATCCCAGTGCTGAGCTTGTAGTATCAGGCAGCTAATTGTTGAATGACCTGTTTGTAGAATGTTGAGTCAATTCAAGTAAAATTGTATTGGTTGCGCGCACACATCTTATTGCAGGTGCAGCCAAATGCTCCAACAGCGCAGTATTAGATAACAATACACATATGTATATGATGGTGTGTATAGACAGTATATGAATATAAAGTGTGTACAGCAGAGGAGGCTGGTGGGAGGAGCTATAGGAGGACAGGCTCATTGTATAGGCTTGAATGGATTGGAGTCAAACACATTTACATGTGTTTGGTACCATTCCATTGATTACATTCCAGCCATTACAATGAGCCTGTCCTATAGCCCTTCCCACCAGTCTCCTCTGCTGTACAGCAGTAGTTAAGCTGAACACATAACTATTAGAATACAGTATGGAGTCAATTAAGTTGTTTTCCAAATTGCATTTTATAGTTTATTTTTAATTGTGTAGAAATTCAGTAAATTAACTCATTTAAAAAAAAAATAAAAAAAATGTTTATCCTTGTTGGGCCAACCTTCTCACCTGCACCTTCCCCTGGGCCACACATCAAATAAAGAACAATGGTTATAAACAGAGCCAATCACATAGAAAGCCAATCACATTGCTTCATGAATCAATCAATTAGGAGCACTCAATTATGGTAAAACCATGTACAGTAATTAAGGGAATTCGTCACACCTGTGACAGTTGGTCATGTTGCATCTGCTTATTGGTCTATTTGGTGATTTTTTTTTGTTATGGGGAAAGTTAGGCCCATACAACCCCAACAATATCTGGGCTGCATTCAGTAGGTTTTTATGTTCTGGAACGTAAAATGAAATGGAAACGATGCAGTACTGAATGACCAGTTGAAAAACGGGGAGGGGTTGGGTTGTAGGGTGGGGAACGCTGTCAGCATGGCCACTGACTTAAAATACGTCACTCATTTCTTCAAGTCACACCCACCAATTGGGCGCAAACGTACAGTACCTTAAAGTTTGTTCAAGAACATATAAGAACGTTTTGGGAAACATGTTGTTCAGTACAAACCGTTCCGCAAACGAACTGAACTTACCTATGACTGTGCGTCTGTACATGTGCATCATTATGATGACAAAATGTATAACAACATAGTCTTGCACTTAATAATTACAGTAATCAACAGTTGCAGTAACTTGGTCTCGCCTCAGTGAAGATTTCAGTACAATTGTCACGTTGGAAGTCCATAATTTGCTACCTTTGTTGTCAGTAAGGTATGTAATTCTTATCATTTAAATAACTGAATGTGTTTTTTGTCATGCAAAACTGACAATGATATTCCACGAGGAGAAAGATAGTGACACAATTCATGATCCTTAAGGATGAACAGGAGGTGCCGTACTACCTCACCATGAGACATGTCACCGATTGGCTGATGGCAAAGAGGCACTTCATGGAGGAGTGAGTGAAGCTTTGAATGTGAATGGCTATATAAAAAAAAAAAAGTTTAATGTTATGATACACAAGACTTGACACATCAGTAAAGTGTATCAAATGTATAGTTGTTCCGTGGTTTTGATAGGCCGACATGATTGTTTGATGGATTCTCCCCTCACACTAGGCCCCTCCCTGAGTATGACACCCCTGGCCTAGTGTCTGCTGGTTTTTGATTTTTCCTTTCAATTAAGACATAGACAACCAGGTGTGGGGAGTTCTTTACTAATTAGTGACCTTAATTCATCAAACAAGCGCAAGGGAGGCCGAAAACACGCAGACACTCACCCTTCTGTGGAATGAGTTTGACACGTGCATTCATTTAAAAGCTACTGAGTGGCGTAGTGGTCAAAAGCTCTGCAACGCAGAAAAACAATCTTTCTGACCCTTGGGTCAGAACCTCGAACACACTGGTTATGAATTTAAGTAAGGCGACGACTTACGGCGCAGATATACTCCAGTTGTCAGAATCCATCTGAGCCTGGTGCCATTGTGATGGATACCCACGACAGTCCTTTCACTCAGATCCCAGATGTTCCTGAAGGCATTGCTGCAATAAAATACAGGATTTTGTTACGTAGCCCTTTACACTCATACCCGGAACTTCTGCAAATGTTTTGTCGGAGTGAGAAATGCTGTAAATTTAAGAGCACTATGTATTTTTAAAGATGAGACGTTGAGGATTATAATAAATATCACGTTGATGTCATACAAGCAAGCAAAACACCTGTGAGTCCAAATATGCATTCCACATTTCCATATCATAAAACTCACGTCATACACAGTGTCTGTCACTTTCTGACCTTAGTTCCTTTGTTTTAGTATGGTCAGGGTGTGAGTTGGGGTGGGCAGTCTGTTTGTTTTAGTATGGTCAGGGTGTGAGTTGGGGTGGGCAGTCTGTTTGTTTTAGTATGGTCAGGGCGTGAGTTGGGGTGGGCAGTCTGTTTGTTTTTCTGTGTTGGTTTTTGTGTTCGGCCTAGTATGGTTCTCAATCAGAGGCAGCTGTCAATTGTTGTCCCTGATTGAGAATCATACTTAGGTAGCCTGGGTTTCACTTTTGGGTTGTGGGTGTTTGTCTTCCGTGTTAGTGTTCGTACCACACGGGACTGTTTCGTTCATTTCACGTTTATTGTTTTGTATTTCGTAGTGTTCAGTTTATGTATTAAAATAAACATTATGGACACTTACCACGCTGCAAATTGGTCCTCTGATCCTTCTCGCTACTCCTCCTCAGAAGAGGAGGACGAGATCCCTTACAGTGTCACTGTTTAAGATCACTTTGATGTACAGTTACAAGATGGCATGGCCCCATACCCTGGGTTATTCTGTTTGTCTATTGTCAAGAATATTCACTGCGGCACTCATGACTATGCATATATATATATATATATTATACATATATACAAAATACAAATTAACAGTAAACATTACACTCATAGAAGTTCCAAAATAATAGACATTTAAAATGTCATTATGTCTATATAGTGTTGTAGCAATGTGCAAATAGTGAAAGTACAAAAGGGGAAATAAATAAAGATAAATATGGGTAGTATTTACGATACTCTCTTACCCTGAATTGCATTGACAGGTTCTGTACATGTGACATTGACTGGTACTGTACATGTGGCATTGACTGGTACTGTACATGTGACATTGACTGGTTCTATACATGTGACATTGACTGGTACTGTACATGTGGCATTGACTGGTACTGTACATGTGACATTGACTGGTTCTATACATGTGACATTGACTGGTACTGTACATGTGACATTGACTGGTACTGTACATGTGGCATTGACTGGTACTGTACATGTGACATTGACTGGTTCTGTACATGTGACATTGACTGGTTCTGTACATGTGGCATTGACTGGTACTGTACATGTGACATTGACTGGTTCTGTACATGTGACATTGACTGGTACTGTACATGTGACATTGACTGGTTCTGTACATGTGACATTGACTGGTTCTGTACATGTGACATTGACTGGTTCTGTACATGTGACATTGACTGGTTCTGTACATGTGACATTGACTGGTACTGTACATGTGACATTGACTGGTTCTGTACATGTGACATTGACTGGTACTGTACATGTGGCATTGACTGGTACTGTACATGTGACATTGACTGGTTCTATACATGTGACATTGACTGGTACTGTACATGTGGCATTGACTGGTACTGTACATGTGACATTGACTGGTTGATATAACGTAACATTTTAAGGCAGCAGAGTAACATGAAACTATAACTCAGGAAATCAAGTTAAGGTATTAACCCTAATATCATATTTTATAACTTCGCTAGTTTGTTGGCAATAGAACATGCTTTCAAATGATGCCCACCTGACCCAGACTGTGACTTATAATGGACCGTTTCTGGATGGCGTAAACAATAACAGTAATTGTGTGACGGCGAGGATGCAAAGTGTTGCAAACAAAACAACTACAAGTGTGTTTGCTCTTGTTCCTCAGCGGCACAACTAGGAGAGCTCGACAAAACACCTTATAGTTGAAGACTCTTCTTTGAGTCATAAAAATGCGTAGAAATGACTTAGGAACTGTGCACACTTTAGAGAGGTGTGTGGCCACTTGGAGACACCAGTTAGTCCTCTAATTGTTTTTGTTTGTGTTACACCTACACCATATTTTCCAGGAATATTCTTATGTTACTGATGGTATTCAGAGTATTTTCAGATTTAATTCATATTTCTGCTTTTGCTATAGTTGTGTCCTCACCTTTGGTCTAACAATTTTCCCATAATCTACAAACTGTTTCCTTTCAATTGCTACCATGTTTATGCATATGCGTTTCATATTTCTTCTGTAAGAAACATTTCAATTCAGCCCAATTCATATAGGCCAATTCCCACGAGTGTAAAGGCTTAATATACCCCAACCACAAGTTCCCATGTGTTATGAAGTATGAAGAGGGTTAAGGTACCTCAGCAAGTCCAGACCCGATGCCTTTTGGCGGAGGCCCTTTGAGGCGTATACTCTGATCGACTTGGACGCACCATCGAAGACTTGTCCAATATATTAAATACATGCGTATCTCACGAGACCTCATGCACCAGCCATTTTGAATGACGTGGAGATGAGTCTTAGGTCTTCAACCGTGTCACATATATCATTAAGTGGACACGCACACAAAGGATGTAAGGGTCTCTTTATCCCCTTACACTTATTACTGCATTGTCGGAACTAGAAGCACAAGCATTTCGCGACACTCGCATTAACATCTGCTAACCATGTGTATGTGACAAATAAAATCTGATTTGATTTGGTCACCTTTCTCAGGATCAGCTCTCACACACCGAGGAAGAAGGACCTTGGCTGTTTGCCTGGACATCCTTTTTGGGTTTAGAGTTTATAAGACTGTAAATACCTTCGCAAATAAAGCACTAAATATGAATCAGGAGAGGGCAGTCACTTGAAAAGCTGATAAAGTAATAACGTTTTGTCAATCCGCATTTCATGCCTTCAGTTAACAAGACCGGACACGTTCATGGATATGTCTGCTTTTTGTCTCACTGCCCAACCAGGATATGAATGCACACACGGGAAGTGTTTTCACCTATTGAGAGACATTGTTACTGTCACGTTCTTTCAAAAATCGAACCCAGAAGCAGACCAGGACAAGGAGAGTAGGAAGAAGGTGAGTATTTATTTACAAGTGAATGTGAATGGGTAGATATATCCAGGTGGCGTAGCGGGCAGCGGTGGTGAGTTGATGGGAGTAAATAGGTGGATCCAATGGGGTAGCGGAATCCTCCGACGACCAGGCGGGAATGGGGTAAATGATCCGGGTGAGTAACTGAAGACTGAACAAACGGAGGTAAGTTTAAGGCAAGCAATACGTACAAAACAACAAAACAAATTCTATCCAACTTGAGGCTGATACTATGGCACAACATACTGTTCATGGCTAACGATCCGGCAGGGAATGGATGTCAGGTCCGGGCTTATAAAGAGGAGAGATGATGATCAGGACCAGGCGTGCAGATAGCTGATGGGATACAGGTGCGGGTAATCAGAACTCCCAACATTCCAGGACACCGGAAAAAAACACTCCAGGACAGAACACATGGAAAAAAACAGACTCAGGAAACGGGATTCGTGACAGTTACATTGTTAATACATGGTGTACGAGGGGAGATGTGTGCGTTAGACATTACATTAATTACCACACTTCTACTACATTTGTATACTCACATCCTTGGTCTCAATTTCTGCTGCCATCTCCGTTTCTGCTTCTAGCTGGGCAAACCTTGTGTCTATATATGGATCTGTTGAGCTGAAAAATAAAAAGAGACACACATAGCACTTGCATGGTTATGATTTGAAAGTGTGAAATACTTTTTCATGACCCATGTTTGACATCAGTGACATTAAGACCACATTTATCGTTTGCAAACTCCCCTCCCTGGTCAGTGATGATGTGGTTGACAAGTCCAAAATCAAAAAGTTTGTTGATGACTTTTGAAGCGATCGCTGTTCCTGATTTACCCCCCAAGGGTTCAGCAATTACCCATTTGCTGAAGAGGTCAGTATTGGTTAGGGCGTACTGTTTACCAGACACTGTTCTCTTCTCAATGAGGGCCAATGAGATCGATGCCCAGGACAGACAATAACTGTCTAACATTGATAGGAAGCGTCATAGCCTAGCATTTGGTTTGGTACAGCGGCGGTTAATATAAGCCTCGCTGTGTGCCTAACCGACCGATGCAACATGTTGCAGTTTTGTTGTTTGTCACCTCCTCCTGCCATGCATATTATTACAATGGATATATCCAACTAATTGGCAATAGAAACTAAGGTAAAACAAATGAAAATGCACATAGTTTGCTGACATTTCAGCTGCTTGATGTGATTGCTGTAACGCTGAATTGCCAAGATACGGATTGAATTGGTTAGCTAGCAAAGCATAAGTAATGTCAGTCACAAAGTTAGCACTTACCTAGTAGATAGTTTCTTCCTGCAGATGTTTCCAGGTACTGTTTAGAGATAACTGTCTTGAACAAATACATGCACTATCCATCGAAAAAGTAGTGCCAAGACCTTGCAATCGCATACAAAACTCCTCACATAAACCCTCAGCACTTTGAAGCGTGAATCCGGATTGGCAGACGTAGCAAATGCACGCACCCACAGAAAATATTTTAGTGGTCAAGGGAAGGTGTGAGAGAGAGACATCTGCAGAAGCTCAGCCATCCACACAAAGAGACGCACGTGCTGCGATACATTTTACATGACGTCACGATCAGAACGACACTTAAACAAAGCTTAAAGAGAGGGTGAAGAGCTTCAACCTCATTGGGTTCGACAGCTCTTTGTTTGAGTCCAAGGCCACTGTCCTTGATGCCCTGATGGACAGAGGTGAAGCTCCGGATGGCCAACCTACCAGTGATCCCAGACTCTCAGCACGCTTATAGGTAAGGGCACTCAACATGTACTGCGCTGATACAAATGACTGATGATTGGTTGAAATAAATTGATATTAAGATGATTGTGGGAACTGTGCTGTTAGATTTCCGCGTAGCCTTTGATAGTATTGACCATAACATGCTGTATAGGGAAAACTTGCGTTATGGCTTTTCAACCATATTGTGGATTCTGAGCTATCGATCTAATAGGTTTTCTTTCATGAACGCTTCTCTAATGTCAAAGTGTGGTGTACCGCAGGGTAGTTATTTAGGCCCTCTCTTTTCTATTTTTACAAATGACCTGCCACTGGCATTAAACAAAGCATGTTTTTCCATGTAAGCTGATGATTCAACCATATACGCATCAGCAACCACAGCTAATGATGTCACTGAAACCCTTAACAAATAGTTGCAGACAGTTTTGGAATAGGTGGTCAGAAATAAATGCAACATGCAACAATTTAAATGATTTTACTGAGTTACAGTTCATATAAGGAATTCAGTCAATTGAAATAAATTAATTGGGCATTAATCTATGGATTTCGCAGGAATGTGAATACAGATCCATCTGTTGGTCACAGATAACATCAAATAAAAATGTAGAGGTTTGTGGCTAGTGGAATGTTATTCCCGCTCCTCTTTAATGGCTGTGCGAAGTTGCTGGATATTGTCGTGAATTGGATCATGCTGTCATATCTGTCGATCCAGAGCATCCCAAACATGCTCAGTGGGTGACATGTGTGAGTATGCAGGCCATGGAAGAACTGTGACATTTTCAGCATCCATGAATTGTGTACAGATCCTTAAAACATGGGACTGTGCACTATCATGCTGAAACATGGGGTGATGGTGACGGATTAATGGAATGGCAATGGGCCTCAAGATCTCCTAATGGTATCTCTGTGTTTTCAAATTGCGATTGATAAAATGCACTTGTGTGTGTTGTACTTAGCTTATGCCTGCCCATATCATGACCCCACCGCCACCATGGGAGATTCTGTTCACAACGTTGACATCAGCAAACCGCTCGCCCACACAACGCCATACAGGTCTGTGGTTGTGAAGCCGGTTGAACGTACTGCCAAATTCTCTAAAACGATGTTGGAGGTGGCTTATGCTAGAGAAATGTATCTAAAATTATCTGGCAACAGCTCTGGTGGACATTCCTGCAGTCAGCATTCCAATTGCACAATCCCTCAAAACTTGAGACAACTTGGCAAAACTGCACATTTTTAGAGTGGCCTTTTATTGTTCCCAGCATAAGGTGCATCCGTGTAATGATCATGCTGTTTAATTATCTTCTTTATATGCCACTACTGTCATGTGGATGGATTATCTTGGTAAAGGAGAAATGCTCACTAACAGCAATATAAACAAATTTGTGCAAAACATTTTTGGGGCATATGGAACATTTCTGTGATCTTTTATTTCAGCTCACACACAACACACTTACCCCAACAGACATGCCACCAGGGGTCTTTTCACAGTCCCCAGGTCCAGAACAAGGAAGCGTACAGTATTATACAGAACCATGAGTGCATGGAACTTCCTTCCATCTTATATAGCACAAGTGAACAGCAAACCTTTTTTAAGAAAACAAATAAAGCAACACCTCACAGCACAATGCCTCTCCCTCATGTGACCTACTTGTTGTGTTTATGTACTGACATGTATGTGTAAGTGATAGATGAACACATACACATACATACATAGGTCTACACGGGCTAAACTGGTTCTTTGTATGGCTTAGAGTGCGTCTCAACCAATCACAATGCTTGTTTTGACCAACCCATTGTAGAATACACAAAACCACCTCAGCCTTAAGTATTCTGATTTAAGAATAAGATTTATACGTTTAGAAAAACTTTGACTTCTAAGACACACATGTCTCTCCAAAATAAACAACTAGTAGAGTGTGTGAGAGTGGGGATACAGCCTGCGCTCCGTATTCGTATGCCATGCAGGGTTGGTGTCGAGTTATTCACTCACTGTGGTGGGTTTCTGAAAATGAGTGGCGTGTAAAAGAGAAGCATCCATGTTCCCCTGAGGTGTTGGGTATAGTTTCTCATCTGTCTGCTGCCACCACATCAGAAGCCACCTGTCACCAGCAGCACACGGAGGTCTGGCTTACAGGATATGTGTCAGTGTGACATTAATGGAGTACTTGACTTATGGTTATGATTTTGGATATGATTGTAGAATACAGTATGTTGAAAAAACAACTTAATGATGCTGATCATGGATATTGACATATAAATTGGACATTTAGTTGAAAATATTAAAATGCATTCAATATGTTACTCTTGGCGTTAGGCTCTGCTCCTTCGGGGTGGCTCACTGTCAGAGCATGCATAATGATAACATAATAGTAACAATAATAAAGAGTGAAAAAGGTATGCTATACCAATCCCCCTGACTGGAACAAAAGCAGTGCCCAAACAGGTGGAGTCTGGGGTGGGTGTTCAGAAAGCAGACATGCAGGGCGAGTACCGCATGTTACAGAATAGCATGTCACCAAGAACATCAGTGTATAGCTTGCACGCAGCAGCCATCATGGAATGACTGTTTGACTAAACAGACTGCCATATTACAGTAGAGTGAATCTAATTGGTTCAAGATTAGCTGATACAAATACTCTGGTTTCCTGTTTGTTGGCAATGACAGAGGTCAAACGTTTTCTGTAAGTCTTCACAAGGTTTTCACACAGTTGCTGGTATTTTGGCCCATTCCTCCATGGAGATCTCCTATAGAGCAGTGATGTTTTGGGGACTTTCCGTGTTGCCAAAATACCAGCAACAGTGTGTGAAAACCTTGTGAAGACTTACAGAAAACGTTTGACCTCTGTCATTGCCAACAAAGGGTATATAACAAAGTATTGAGATAAACGTTTGTTATTGACCAAATACTTATTTTCCACCATAATTTGCAAATAAATTCATAAAAAATCCTACAATGTGATTTTCTGGATTTTTTTTCTCATTTTGTCTGTCATAGTTGAAGTGTACCTATGATGAAAATTACAGGCCTCTCTCATCTTTTTAAGTGGGAGAACTTGCACAATTGTTGGCTGACTAAATACTTTTTTGCCCCACTGTACTTGCATACTACAGATGAACCTGGTACCTTCAGGTGTTTGGAAATTGCTCCCAAGGATGAACCAGACTTGTGGATGTCTACAATTTGTTTTCTGAGGTCTTGGCTGATTTCTTCTGATTTTCCCATGATGTCAAGCAAAGAGGCACTGAGTTTGAAGGTAGGCCTTGAAATACATCGACAGGTACACCTCCAATTGACTCAAATGATGTCAATTAGCCTATCAGAAGCTTCTATAGCCATGACATTTTCTGGAATTTTCCAAGCTGTTTAAAGGCACTGTCAACTAAGTGTATGTAAACTTCTGACCCACTGGAATTGTGATACAGTGAATTATAAGTGAAATAATCTGTCTGTAAACAATTGTTGGAAAAATTAATTGTGTCATGCACAAAGTAGATGTCCTAACCGACTTGCCAAAACTATCGTTTGTTAACAAGAAATTTGTGGAGTGGTTGAAAAATGAGTTTTAATCATTCCAACATAAGTGTATGTAAACTTCCGACTTCAACTGTATACAAATACAACATAAACATGAATACACAAGTTGAATATCACATGACTATTAATTATGTATCAATATTTTGATTAAAAGGCAATAAACGGTGTGAATATGTTTCTCACCCCAAATCATATTTTACACGTCAACTGGTATTCAAAGTGGAAATAATTTTTAGGAAGTTGAAACTGACTCGTAGGCTTATATCCTGATGTACCTGATGAAGTTTAGGCAGCTAAAATAGTTGTACCTGTGATCAAATATAATAAAGGTTTTAACAAACTGTTCTCATTTTAACGTTGAAGCTCTTTTGACTGTGTGGCAGACCGCAACAGCTTCCTGAGTGGTCCAGTGACAGTGACCTAAAAACATGACTCACCACAGCACTGTTTCAAACTAAAAACCAATGTAAAACTTATGACCTGATGTATTGAAAAAAAGGTATAGGTAGGCCTCCATCGCTATCAACTTTACACCTTATGGACTAAAACAGGGATATTCAACTGGCGGCCCAAAATGTGACATTTAGTGCCAAAGTGAAAAGCACTATAGTTGTCTTATTTATTGAAAAAAAAAAAAAAAATGGTGAGCGAGCGTTGAGCCTTTACTTTTATTTGTGTGTGTGCGTCACAGGTGGAAAATGTCCAATGTTTCAATTCTGAGAAAGTAAAGAAGCAATACTCAGAAAAAAACATTTGAAGAAGCTACTCAGTGGTCCTACTTCCTCCTTTGGAAGACACAGAATAGAGGTTCGATTCTACCTGTGTGTCAGGTGGAGAAGTGTGATTCCTGGCCATGTCTTCATAGACACTCACAGGAATGACCTGGGGTGTGGATCCTCCCTGGTTACGGCACCTCTTCACCTGTGAAACAGGAATGTTGCTTCATTCATATATTATGCGTTACAATCAAGACAATCAAATTGTCTTATTCAACCACTTTTTAATTATTCTTGTACATTGATTTAAAAAATGATGCACCCGAATTGCCCTTTGTCCATTTCAGTCACTACAATGACTGGCATTGAAAGGACATTGTGTTTTGACAGAGTTTAGAACAAAATATAAATCTGCACACTAGTGTTATGCTCTGAACATGTTTAGCAGGACGAGGACAACTTTTTGATAAAGGACAACGTTTTGACAGATACACGTGATTGACCCATCACCAAGGCAACCTTCAGCACACTCACCAGTGGAGCAACCCAGATAAGGAAGATGACACACAGCAGGATGGTCAAGATGCTAATGATGATGATGTTTACCACGCCAGATGGGCACGGCTTCTCATTGGCTGGGTGAAAGGGGGTCAGCGTTACTGCAGTAGCTGTAGGACATGGCAGCTGTAAGACATCGTCTATGGAAGACATCACCAAATGGGAAAATCTCATCAGTATGCTGCAGTGTAACGGATGTGAAACGGCTAGCTTAGTTAGCAGTGTGCGCTAAATAGCGTTTCAATCGGTTACGTCACTTGCTCTGAGACCTTGAAGTAGTAGTTGTAAGACATCGTCTATGGAAGACATCACCAAATGGGAAAATCTCTCCAACTTCCGGGTTGGAGCGAGCGGTCGCATCCGCACTTCGGTCCGCAGGTAGTATAACTTTTCATTACATTTCATTACATTTCATTATAGTACAACGGTTTGATTTGTCTAATCTTAGCAATTTCTTCTTAGCTAGCTACATAGCCGTCTTTGTATCAAAGATAATTGCGTAATTATCGTATTTCGTCGTCCTAACGTAGTCTACACTGCTATCTGCCCAGCAGCTAGCCAGCTAGCAAACGTCCACCGTCTACCGAATAGCAGCACTGTAGAAACTATTACACTCAACTGAACAACTTGATTAGTGTAGTGTTAGCTAGCTACATAGTTGTCTTTGCTGTCTTCGTATCCAAGATAATTGTGTAGTTTAGAGTGTGTAGTCTTAGAGTGATTATCTTAATTTACCGAGGTTAGCTAGCCAGCTATTTGTCGTCCTTAACGTAGGAGACACTGCTAGCTAGCCAACAGCTACGTCTACTGAATAGAACTTCCGCACTCAACAACCCGGTCGCATTCCGCTTCGCTCCACAGGTAGTATCACATTTTCATTTCATTTCATTACAGCACAACGGTTTGATTTGTTTGATCGTAGCTAGCTACATAGCTAGCTACATAGCCGTCTTTGTATCAATGATAATTGTGTAGTCTAGAGCGATTTTCTAGGTTAGCTAGCCAGCTATTGTCGTTCTTTTAACGCAACGTAACGTAATCAACACTGCTAGCTAGCCAGCTAGCCCCGAATAGCAGCACTGTAGAAACTATTACACTCAACGGAACGACTTGATTAGTGTAGTGTCAACAACGCAGCCACTGCCAGCTAGCCTAAAAAGTCAACAACGCAGCCACTGCCAGCTAGCCTACTTCAGCAGTACTGTATCATTTTAATCATTTTAGTCAATAAGATTCTTGCTACGTAAGCTTAACTTTCTGAACATTCGAGACGTGTAGTCCACTTGTCATTCCAATCTCCTTGCATTAGCGTAGCCTCTTCTGTAGCCTGTCAACTATGTGTCTGTCTATCCCTGTTCTCTCCTCTCTGCACAGACCATACAAACGCTCCACACCGCGTGGCCGCGGCCACCCTAATCTGGTGGTCCCAGCGCGCACGACCCACGTGGAGTTCCAGGTCTCCGGTAGCCTCTGGAACTGCCGATCTGCGACCAACAAGGCAGAGTTCATCTCAGCCTATGCCTCCCTCCAGTCCCTCGACTTCTTGGCACTGACGGAAACATGGATCACCACAGATAACACTGCTACTCCTACTGCTCTCTCTTCGTCCGCCCACGTGTTCTCGCACACCCCGAGAGCTTCTGGTCAGCGGGGTGGTGGCACCGGGATCCTCATCTCTCCCAAGTGGTCATTCTCGCTTTCTCCCCTTACCCATCTGTCTATCGCCTCCTTTGAATTCCATGCTGTCACAGTTACCAGCCCTTTCAAGCTTAACATCCTTATCATTTATCGCCCTCCAGGTCCCCTCGGAGAGTTCATCAATGAGCTTGATGCCTTGATAAGCTCCTTTCCTGAGGACGGCTCACCTCTCACAGTTCTGGGCGACTTTAACCTCCCCACGTCTACTTTGACTCATTCCTCTCTGCCTCCTTCTTCCCACTCCTCTCCTCTTTTGACCTCACCCTCTCACCTTCCCACCCTACTCACAAGGCAGGCAATACGCTCGACCTCATCTTTACTAGATGCTGTTCTTCCACTAACCTCATTGCAACTCCCCTCCAAGTCTCCGACCACTACCTTGTATCCTTTTCCCTCTCGCTCTCATCCAACACTTCCCACACTGCCCCTACTCGGATGGTATCGCGCCGTCCCAACCTTCGCTCTCTCTCCCCGCTACTCTCTCCTCTTCCATCCTATCATCTCTTCCCTCTGCTCTAACCTTCTCCAACCTATCTCCTGATTCTGCCTCCTCAACCCTCCTCTCCTCCCTTTCTGCATCCTTTGAATCTCTATGTCCCCTATCCTCCAGGCCGGCTCGGTCCTCCCCTCCCCGCTCCGTGGTTCGACGACTCATTGCGAGCTCACAGAACAGGGCTCCGGGCAGCCGAGCGGAAATGGAGGAAAACTCGCCTCCCTGCGGACCTGGCATCCTTTCACTCCCTCCTCTCTACATTTTCCTCCTCTGTCTCTGCTGCTAAAGCCACTTTCTACCACTCTAAATTCCAAGCATCTGCCTCTAACCCTAGGAAGCTCTTTGCCACCTTCTCCTCCCTCCTGAATCCTCCTCCCCTCCCCCTCCTCCTCTCTGCAGATGACTTCGTCAACCATTTTGAAAAGAAGGTCGACGACATCCGATCCTCGTTTGCTAAGTCAAACGACACCGCTGGTTCTGCTCACACTGCCCTACCCTGTGCTCTGACCTCTTTCTCCCCTCTCGCTCCAGATGAAATCTCGCGTCTTGTGACGGCCGGCCGCCCAACAACCTGCACGCTTGACCCTATCCCCTCCTCTCTTCTCCAGACCATTTCCGGAGACCTTCTCCCTTACCTCACCTCGCTCATCAACTCATCCCTGACCGCTGGCTACGTCCCTTCCGTCTTCAAGAGAGCGAGAGTTGCACCCCTTCTGAAAACCTACACTCGATCCCTCCGATGTCAACAACTACAGACCAGTATCCCTTCTTTCTTTTCTCTCCAAAACTCTTGAACGTGCCGTCCTTGGCCAGCTCTCCCGCCATCTCTCTCAGAATGACCTTCTTGATCCAAATCAGTCAGGTTTCAAGACTAGTCATTCAACTGAGACTGCTCTTCTCTGTATCACGGAGGCGCTCCACACCGCTAAAGCTAACTCTCTCTCCTCTGCTCTCATCCTTCTAGACCTATCGGCTGCCTTCGATACTGTGAACCATCAGATCCTCCTCTCCACCCTCTCCGAGTTGGGCATCTCCGGCGCGGCCCACGCTTGATTGCGTCCTACCTGACAGGTCGCTCCTACCAGGTGGCGTGGCAGGAATCTGTCTCCTCACCACGCGCTCTCACCACTGGTGTCCCCCAGGGCTCTGTTCTAGGCCCTCTCCTATTCTCGCTATACACCAAGTCACTTGGCTCTGTCATAACCTCACATGGTCTCTCCTATCATTGCTATGCAGACGACACACAATTAATCTTCTCCTTTCCCCTTCTGATGACCAGGTGGCGAATCGCATCTCTGCATGTCTGGCAGACATATCAGTGTGGATGACGGATCACCACCTCAAGCTGAACCTCGGCAAGACGGAGCTGCACTTCCTCCCGGGGAAGGACTGCCCGTTCCATGATCTCGCCATCACGGTTGACAACTCCATTGTGTCCTCCTCCCAGAGCGCTAAGAACCTTGGCGTGATCCTGGACAACACCCTGTCGTTCTCAACTAACATCAAGGGGGTGGCCCGTTCCTGTAGGTTCATGCTCTACAACATCCGCAGAGTACGACCCTGCCTCACACAGGAAGCGGCGCAGGTCCTAATCCAGGCACTTGTCATCTCCCGTCTGGATTACTGCAACTCGCTGTTGGCTGGGCTCCCTGCCTGTGCCATTAAACCCCTACAACTCATCCAGAACGCCGCAGCCCGTCTGGTGTTCAACCTTCCCAAGTTCTCTCACGTCACCCCGCTCCTCCGCTCTCTCCACTGGCTTCCAGTTGAAGCTCGCATCCGCTACAAGACCATGGTGCTTGCCTACGGAGCTGTGAGGGGAACGGCACCTCAGTACCTCCAGGCTCTGATCAGGCCCTACACCCAAACAAGGGCACTGCGTTCATCCACCTCTGGCCTGCTCGCCTCCCTACCACTGAGGAAGTACAGTTCCCGTTCAGCCCAGTCAAAACTGTTCGCTGCTCTGGCCCCCCAATGGTGGAACAAACTCCCTCACGACGCCAGGACAGCGGAGTCAATCACCACCTTCCGGAGACACCTGAAACCCCACCTCTTTAAGGAATACCTAGGATAGGATAAAGTAATCCTTCTCACCCCCCCCCCTTAAAAGATTTAGATGCACTATTGTAAAGTGGCTGTTCCACTGGATGTCAGAAGGTGAATGCACCAATTTGTAAGTCGCTCTGGATAAGAGCGTCTGCTAAATGACTTAAAAAAATGTCTGTGTAACGGATGTGAAACGGCTAGCTTAGTTAGCGGTGTGCGCTAAATAGCGTTTCAATTGGTGACGTCACTTGCTTTGAGACCTTGAAGTAGTAGTTCCCCTTGCTCTGCAAGGGCCGCGGCTTTTGTGGAGCGATGGGTAACGATGCTTCGAGGGTGACTGTTGTCGTTGTGTGCAGAAGGTCCCTGGTTCGCGCCCGGGTATGGGCGAGGGGACGGACGTAAAGTTGTACTGTTACATTGATGCTGTTGACCCGGATTACTGGTTGCTGCGGAAAAAGGAGGAAGGTCAAAAGGGGGGTGAGTGTAACGGATGTGAAACGGCTAGCTTAGTTAGCGGTGTGCGCTAAATAGCGTTTCAATCGGTTACGTCACTTGCTCTGAGACCTTGAAGTAGTAGTTCCCCTTGCTCTGCAAGGGCCGCGGCTTTTGTGGAGCGATGGGTAACGATGCTTCGAGGGTGACTGTTGTCGTTGTGTGCAGAAGGTCCCTGGTTCGCGCCCGGGTATGGGCGAGGGGACGGACGTAAAGTTATACTGTTACAGCAGCACTCACACAAAATAACTATCAGAGACAGAGTTGTACAAAAGAAAAGCCACTGAAGAACAGTGTTTCTCAACTTGTTTGTATCAGAACCAGCAGGCTATGGTTGTTTATAAAGAAACTAACCCTCAAGAGCTGACTAAATTAGTCTGGAACACCAGCCTGTCTATACACTAGTCTGGGTTCTAGATTACACACATTTTTTCTACATGTGAAATTGATTGTTCATTCATGAGAAGAGAAACATATCACATCGCCTAGAACCCTCAAACTCAACTCTGGACTTCGAAGCAACTCCTTATTTTCATTGTTCCCTTCTAATCAGGGACTGATGTAGACCTGGGACACCAGGTGTGTGCAATTCATTATCAGCTAGAACAGAAAACCAGACGCCTCTGGACCTCGTAGGGT
The DNA here is from genome assembly GCF_023373465.1 of Oncorhynchus keta. Lineage (NCBI taxonomy): Eukaryota > Metazoa > Chordata > Actinopteri > Salmoniformes > Salmonidae > Oncorhynchus > Oncorhynchus keta. The sequence continues at coordinate 3,950,734 of NC_068452.1, read as the reverse complement.
AAGAGTTAAACACACACCTACCATTCACCACCACCAGAGTGGAGCCTTTGCCTTGGATGATACAATTATTGAATGTGGATTTGTTGACATTTGTGTAAACACACCAGTAGACTCCTGTGTCCTCTATGGTCAGGTTACTGACGGTGATGGTCAGTTGGTCCACAGGTCCCTCAGTCTTCACTCTGTTCCAGTAGCCTATCCTGGTGGTCAACTTGGAGTCATGCTGGTGGTAATACAACACCTCCCTGTCCCTGTCCAGCCCAACATACAGGTACATTCCATCCTGGTCTTTTAGAGTGGTGGAGCACTTCATGGTAAACTTCTCCCCTGTCTTCACCCAGAGAATGGCTTCTATAGAAAAGAGGTGAATGAAAAGATAAACCATGATTTGGAGAATTTGTGTAATACATAGATAAACATGTTTCTACAAAAAAAAACGTCAGAGTGGGAATTCAAAGGCAGAACCCGTTTCCCCCCCAGAAAGGGTTACACACCAAAAACTCAAATTGTATTTTTTCTACATACATTTGTTTTCAGGTAGGGCACTATACACTACTGTGTCATTTTAGTCTCAAAATGTTTAATACCCATCTGAAAAAACAGGTGCAAACTGCCTGTAGTGTAAACTTTGCTCCTGGTGCAAAAAGGCTTAACAGAGCCCAAACTGGTGACTCTAAATTCAATGTTGGGAGAAGAAAAAAGTTTGTCTTATTACCTGTTTCTGTGGTTGATGTGCTGAGAGAGAAACCGATCGACAGCAGACACCAGTGCAGTAACATCTCCATCACTTAAGCCCTGGTTACTGCTGTCTCTCTGTCGGCCTGACTTTTAAAGACAGGAAGTGGCGTCAATGTCATCAAAGCCCCTTCTAAACCACCACTCCCTCCTCAACCATCAGTATTGAACATTATACACCATCTAAACAACAACCCTTAATTGAATTCTCTTTTTGAGATATGTGTAGTCATCTTATCATAGCGTCAATGGGTGTATTGTAGTAGCCTACTAAGGTACTGCACTTTGTCTGGGGAAATGATTCAAATTGAACTCATTCTGTCTTTCATCAGGGTACCATTTCCTGTACTATCACCATATGACCCCTGGATCATTTTCACTTTTCAATGCTAACTTTATTTATCTTTTTGCCGTTACATTACCCAACTTGACACACAACAACACACACATCACAGGCTGGGGGCAGCCTCAGGAGATCTGGGGTAAACGGGCCTTGCTGAAGAGCACAACAGTGGAACGTAGCTGATGGGATATTGAAGCCAGCAACCCTCTGGCTGCCAGTTCACTCAGTTATTGAGGAGAGACTGCCGTCTAGTGTCAAGCTAGAACAAAACAGGCAGAAAGAAAAAGGTTTTATACCATTCCCCAGAAGAGTCTATTCATATGTTTATTAACAAGTAATCAATTAGATTTTAACTAACAAGACTGTTGTTCTTCTGTGATAAATACAATTATAAAAGGCTAACTGAAAAAGTACAACAGAAGGAAGAGACGGCTATAAATCCTATAAGTTCAATGGCATACATATTGTAATTATGTAAATAATCAAAACATGATAGAAACATGAAATCTGAATACTACATTTAGCTTAGTAACATAACCCTACATAAACCTTTGGGGGTTTTTGTCCCTCGAAATATGTAACCTGTTTGCCTGACGACTCAAACTGAATTATTCCGCTGCTGTATCATTCGCTACATACTTCAGTCTGAGACTGCCATCATTGAAGTCATTTGTGATGACATCAAAATGAGAGGTGTTGTACCAAACAAATTCATCAGCGATAGGATCATCTCTAACCAATCAGAGCATCAAAGCCAATGATGAATTTTCAAAACGGTGCTTTACTCACCTGTTCTGGCTCTGGCCCAACCCATCGGTTTGTAGGACCTGTCAGATGGTCTAGAATGGATTTCCATTCTAGAATTCATCGGGGGGGGGGTTACTCAGATCCAGATTCATTGCAGAGAAGAAACTAGCGTCAGTGGGCGTGGTGTAGCGTTTGGCTGGAGCAAGGAGTTTGGGTAGCCAGGCGAGCAACATGTAGGGTGTGTGTGGATTGTTTAGACCTGCAGACAGAACAGGTCTCAGGTCTCATGGCATCCACTTTGTTCATCTTCTTCTTTTTTTAACGCAAAACCAAGCGGAACACAACAAGAGCTGATAATGCTACTGAACAGACATGAACCATATGCCTGTAGTGTTAAGAGTCCTGATACATATTGAGCCAAAGCGTCCCAGTTTCTGTTCCAAGAGCACCGTCTCTTTAGCAGTAGCACAATCAAGATTCCCCAGAATAGAAGATGACAGCACACAGCAGGGTGGTGGAGACGCTGGTGATGATGCTGACCCTCATAGAGGGTAGCGGGAGATGGGCACGGCTTCTTGACGTCTGGATGAAAGGGGGTCAGAGTTACCGCAGTAGCTGGAGGACATGGAAGCTGTAGAGAGATATCAACGATGGGGAAAGTCCGATCAGTGCGCATTGGCACTCATACAAGATAACTATCGGACACACAATTGTACCAAAAATAACCGCTAAAGAACAGTATTTCTTAACTGTTTTTTATCCAGGTTGTTTATTTGAAACTCTTGGAAAACAGAAAGGAAAACGCCGGACACTGCTGCTCATGCTCCCAGGTGATGTTTATTTATAACAACGTTTCGACCCTTAGGTTGTCATCAGACATTCATATTCCAGATGAAGGTCCTTTATATAGGGGCAGTACTCAGTGACATCACTTCCTGAAACAGGAGGTAAAAATGTGGGATTCTGGCGCCGACAGAGATGGCCGCCTCGCTAATCTTAGGTTTCATTACATACAGTCAGGAAGAACTACTGAATATAAGAGCAACGTCAACTCACCATCATTACGACCAGGAATATGACTTTCGCGAAGCGGATCCTGTGTTCTGCCTTCCACCCAGGACAACGGAATGGATCCCAGCCTGCGAACCAAAACAACGACGTCGTAAAAGAGGCAAATGAAGCGGTCTTCTGGTCAGGCTCCGGAGACGGGCACATCGCGCACCACTCCCTAGCATACTACTCACCAATGTCCAGTCTCTTGACAACAAGGTTGATGAAATCCGAGCAAGGGTAGCATTCCAGAGAGACATCAGAGACTGTAACGTTCTTTGCTTCACGGAAACATGGCTCACTCGAGAGACGCTAACAGAGTCGGTGCAGCCAGCTTTTTTCTTCACACATCGCGCCGACAGGGGGGGTATGCCTTTTGATTAACGAGATGTTGTGTGATAATAACAACATACAGGAACTCAATACCTTCTGTTCACCTGACTTAGAATTCCTCACAATCAAATCAAATGCATTATCTACCAAGGGAATTCTCTTCGATTATAATCACAGCCGTTTATATTCACCCCCAAGCAGACACATCGATGGCCCTGAACAAACTTTATTTGACTCTTTGCAAACTGGAAACCACATATCCTGAGGTTGCATTCATTGTAGCTGGGGATTTTAACAAGGCTAATCTGAAAACAAGACTCCCTAAATTGTATCAGCACATCGATTGCCCAACCAGGGCTGGAAAAACCTTGGATCATTGCTATTCTAACTTCCCCGACGCATATAAGGCCCTCCCCCGCCCTCCTTTCGGAAAAGCTGACCACGACTCCATTTTGTTGCTCCCTGCCTACAGACAGAAACTAAAACAAGAATCTCCCGGGCTCAGGTCTGTTCAACGCTGGTCCGACCAATCTGATTCCACGCTTCAAGTCTGCTTCAATCACGTGGACTGGGATATGTTCCGCATTGCGTCCATCCTCCCCTCCTGCGTCCATCCATAGATTCCTAGGAACGCGAAGCGAGGCGGCCATCTCTGTCGGCGCCGGACGTTATTTTAGAGAATGCTTAAATTCACATAGGACACTGAATAAGAAAGAAGAAATACTCCAGATATGACAGACTCACCCTAGCCCCTCGACACAAACTACTGCAGCATGAATCCTGAAGGCTGAGACAGGAGGGGTCGGGAGACACTGTGGCCCCATCCGACGATACCCCTGGACAGGGCCAAACAGGCAAGATATAAACCCACCCCCTTTGCCAAAGCACAGCCCCCACATCACTAGAGGGATATCTTCAACCACCAACTTACCATCCTGAGACAAGGCAGAGTATAGCCCACAAAGATCTCCACCACGGCACAACCCAAGAGGGGGGGCCGGGCGCCAACCCAGACAGGAATATCACGTCAGTGACTCAACCCACTCAAGTGACGCACCCCTCCTAAGGACGGCATGAAAGGGCACCAGTAAGCCAGTGACTCAGCCCCTGTAATAGGGTTAGAGAGAGGGGAACCGGCCAGGCATAAACAGCAAGGGCGCCTTTCTGAGAGACGGCTCCAGTGCCTTTCCGTTCACCTTTACACTCCTGGGCCAGACTACACTCCATCATAGGACCTACTGAAGAGATTAGTCTTTAATAAAGACTTAAAGGTTGAGACCGAGTCTGCGGCTCTCACATGGGTAGGCAGACCATCCCATAAAAATGGAGCTCTATAGGAGAAAGCCCTGCCTCCAGCTGTTTGCTTAGAAATTCTAGGGATAATAAGGAGGCCTGCGTCTTGTGACCGTAGCGTACGTGTAGGTACAGTGGGGAGAACAAGTATTTGATAACCTGCTAAATTGGCAGTGTTTCCTACTTACAAAGCATGTAGAGGTCTGTAATTTTTATCATAGGTATACTTCAACAGTGAGAGACGGAATCTAAGATAAAAATCCAGAAAATCACATTGTATACTTTTTAAATAATTAATTTGCATTTTATTGCATGACATAAGTATTTGATCAACCAGTAAGAATTCCGGCTCTCACAGACCTGTTTGTTTTTCTTTAAGAATCCCTCCTGTTCTCCACTCATTACCTGTATTAACTGCACCTGTTTGAACTCGTTACCTGTATTAAAGACACCTGTCCACACACTCAATCAAACAGACTCCAACCTCTCCACAATGGCCAAGACCAGAGAGGGTGTAAGGACATCAGGGATAAAATTGTAGACCTGCACAAGGCTGGGATGGGCTACAGGACAATAGGCAAGCAGCTTGGTGAGAAGGCAACAACTGTTGGCGCAATTATTAGAAAATGGGTGAAGTTCAAGATGACGGTCAATCACCCTTGGTCTGGGGCTCCATGCAAGATCTCGAAATGATAGCAGATTGACCAAAATGTGGAGGGACCACTTGAACTGCTCGGCATCTGACCGTACCCTCTGTAGCGCATTACGGTCAGATGCCGAGCAGTTGCCATACCAGGTGGTGATGCAACCGGTCAGGATGCTCTCGATGGTGCAGCTGTAGAACCTTTTGAGGATCTGGGGACCCATGCCAAATCTTTTCAATCTCCTGAAATTGTCTTATTGGACAAGTTCAGGTGGTCCCTCCACATTTTGGTCAATCTGCTATCATTTTGTTCCTTGTGAATACAACCCTGGTATGATTGAATCCAAGTCAGAGATGCGACACTGAACACAGAAGACAACATGTCCATTAGAACAGGGTTCCCCAACTGGCAGCCCATGGGGCGGTGGTGTGACCAGTCCAGTACATCACTGGGGCCAAGCTTCCTGCCATCCAGGACCTATAAAATAGGCGGTGTCAGAGGAAAGCACATAACATTGTCAGAGACTCCAGTCACTCAAGTTATAGACTAACTGCACTGTTAGTTAAGGGCTTGTAAGTAAGCGTTTCACTGTAAAGTCTTCACTTGTTGTATTCGGCGCATATGGCAAATAAAGTTTGATTTGATATTTGTTTTCCGTTGCAAATAGTTTTGCTACGGTGTGCATTAAAGAATGCAACCCTGTACTGTTGCTGGGCACAAAAAAATGTCTTCAGGTACTGTTAAGTACTTATATTATACATAATGATGGATAAAAAAATATATATTTGTGCAGTAAATACATACATTTTCCTCACAATGGGTTTACCGCTTTTGGTTCCTTAAAACTTATTAAAACATTTTAGATCTTAGAACATAAAAAAAATTCAGATTCGCCACCCCATCAATTATGCTTTTTATTTGTTTATAGATTGTAGTAATTAAAAACAACAATTAAAATCTTCATCCTGTTTACAAAACCCGAACAGTGTCAAGGTGTGGGATTTGAAAAGGAATTTCACAGTGTGAAATATACAAAAAAAAAACATCATACAAAAGATGATTCACATTTGGGGGACAAAGGAGAAATGCTTTCATCTCAATTATCACATTAATAACAAACAAAGTCAAATATAAAAACGTACAAAAAGTAGCAACAAAAAAAGTCTGTTATACGGGGTAAAGTGCGGAGTAGGTGTCACGAGTCCGACCGAGGGTGGCTTCCCTTCCCGGTCGGGTGGCGCTCGGCGGTCGTCGTCACCGGCCTATTAGCTGCCACTGATTGTCTTTCCTCCCCCTCCGTGTATGTTTATTGTTAGCACCTGTTCGTGAATGATTAGTTGGGCTTTATTAGACAGCCGGCCCGCCTGTTTCTTTGTGCAGGATTAATTATTGTCACCTTCGGTTCTGTAAGTAGAGGAACGTGTTTGATCCTGGTCGTGTATTTCGGTTGTACTATTTTCGTCCCCCGTGTTTGGGGCAGTTTAGTTGTGGGCACCCTGTGTTGCGTTTGTGCATTAAAGAGCACAGCATTGCACTCTCTGTTTCCTGCGTCTGACTCCACACCCACGACACCCGGAGCGTTACAGTAGGCATATCTGTGCAGAAAACAGGAAGTTGCTTCTTTTTTTTCAACAAATCACTTGATATACACTTCATACAGAGAAGAAATAACACATTTTGTTGAACTGCGAAATAAACAAAACTTTACACATGAACATCTCAAACCACCATAGTAGCCAAAAGTCCAAGTTTCTTTGGAAGAGCCCTGACGAGTCCCAAGCAGGCAGGCATATAAATAGATTAATCATTCTATCTGTATAAAGAGTGCCAACTGCCAATCATGTACTGAAGTAAGAAGGAACTGATACAAGATTTGGCAGGAATTACGGGAGGTGGAGTTTTGTTGTGGATGCCATTCAGCTCAAACTGTCACAGTACAACAACAGATTTCTCAGTCTATATGACAGCAGTAAAACATCATGGGAACTGAAACAGTCATAAAACTGTTGTGGCATTTTCAAAAGTATTTTAAACAACCACCAGATAAACTTGAAACTGATACCAATTCTTTCCCATGAATAATTGACTCTTGTTTTTCAGGTTTACAGTTGCGTTCCATTGCACTGCCTTCATGGAGGCGAGCCCTGGGCAAGATATAAATATAGACCTGAATTTTCCACCAGCAGGTGGCGCAAGACAAGAAGAAAGGAGTAAGAGAAAGTCCACAAACAAATCCTCTGTGGTTGGAGCAACAGCCTGGCTTTTGGTTATAAGAGGAGTTGTTGTACAGTCTTGCGAAACCCTCTTTCAGAAGGGAAACCAGTTTTACTACATGTTTTCAGAAAAGTGCTGTGTTCAAATCGAATGTTCGCACAACCTTAGTATAGAACCGTGTGTAAAGTTATAGTGATTAGATGGTCTGGTGTTACAGTATAGTAATAACAACCACTCTGGTCAAATCTACACTATAGGAAACGTGGAATGTTAAACCATGCACCTTGTAGTACAGTGTGTACATTGATTAGATTACCTGGTATTACAGTATACCAATGTTCTGCAGTGGTAGAATCTAGAGCATTATGACACCATGTTAACCCTGTATAGAAACATTGATATATAGGGCAGTTACATATCATTTGTAAACAACCACAGACCTTAAAGGCTGCCATCATCAGTAGATTATGAAGAAACAGATGCCTCAATCAGAATGACCTGAGTGCCAAAGTGACTGTCATCGGACACTTAACAGGAAACAGTCCATCAAAAGACAGTGATGGTGACAAGCCCCTTATTGATCGGAAAGGACTGTTTCCTTATTGAAGGAAACAGTCCCTTCCAGAGACTGCCAGTTAACGAATCATTTACTAGACTGTCACGCTGGTCCTGTGGACTGTCACTGTTTAGACCTGGACAGAGGGGGAGGGAGGGAGAGAGGGAGGGAGGGAGTGAAAAACAGTGAGAGTGAAAGAGAAAGAGTGAAAGGGAGTGAAAGAAAAAGAGAACAAATCATTTACTAAAGACTGGAATGCTGTCACTGTTTAGACCTGGAGAGGGGGAGAAAGAGAGAGAAAGAGAGAGAGAGAGAAAGAGAGAAAAAAGAGAGAGAAAGAGAGGGAGAGAGAAAGAAAGAAAGAAAGAGAGAGAAAAAAGCATAATGTTACACAATAATAGAAAGTAAAAACAGGTGAGACTTTTCACTAATCATTTGTCCGCCTTTCGTTCCAGTACTCTGCTGCCTGTGACTGGAACGAATTGCAAAAATCGCTGAAGTTGGAGACTTTTATCTCCCTCTCCAACTTCAAACATCAGCTATCCGAGCAGCTAACCGATCGCTGCAGCTGTACATAGTCTATAGGTAAATAGCTCACCCTTTTTCACCTACCTCATTCCCATACTGTTTTTATACTATTTTTATTTATTTACTTTTCTGCTCTTTTGCACACCAATATCTCTACCTGTACATGCCCATCTGATCATTTATCACTCCAGTGTTAATCTGCAAAATTGTATTATTCGCCTACCTCCTCATGCCTTTTGCACACATTGTATATAGACTGCCCATTTTTTTCTACTGTGTTATTGACTTGCTAATTGTTTACTCCATGTGTAACTCTGTGTTGTCTGTTCACACTGCTATGCTTTATCTTGGCCAGGTCGCAGTTGCAAATGAGAACTTGTTCTCAACTAGCCTACCTGGTTAAATAAAGGTGAAATAAAAAATAAAAATAAAAAATTACAAGGAGCACGAGCAGCATGTAAACTACAAGATAACCACATGGTTAACTACAGGACAATCAATCATTTAAAAAATCATGTCCCCTATGAAGCTATGATGCTGAATTGAAAGAGAGCTATTATAAATACAGTAGATGTAGATACAATATGTTTCATATAGATATATTCATTATAGATGTACAATAGAGATATAGACATGTTAGATGTAGATACAACATACAGTGAGGATAACTTTTCCTTCTGCCTCATCATCATGACGCCTGTCTGTTGGGTGGCCACTGTGACCTATAACCAGCAAGGACAAGTCAGAGTGTGGAAGAATGTCATCTAACATTTAAATCTCCAGAGGAACATTGCCTCCTTCATAGTTCAGTGAAATTAAGAATCTGGCGGAAAGAGAAAAGTTAGTCAAGATAGCAAATCTTCCCTCACAGTGCAGATAGGCCCATATTTCACCCAGCATTACATAATAGTATGACCCAAATACATAATCTCCCTTCACCACAGCCATGCAGCTAAACTAACAAAATGAGTACAGGGGAGAGTCAATTGTTAAGATTTCCCCATTGAAACAATGCAAAATTGTCGCCAACTGGTTTGGTAAACAATTAGTAATCACCCGGACTCCATTTTCTACTCCACTTGTGACGGATGAAACACTTCCCTTTGACCTACATTCAATCACCATAATAGTCATGTTTAATAGGAAAGCTAAGACCGATACTGTATGTACAGCATATCAGATATTACACAGGGACAGATACCCGGATGGACTGGGACAAGAAACCAGGCCCATTTCTGGACAGATACTGTATGTACAGCATATCAGATATTACACAGGGACAGATACAGGGACGGACTGGGACAAGAAACCAGGCCCATTCCTGGACAGATACTGTATGTACAGCATATCAGATATTACACAGGGACAGATACCCGGACGGACTGGGACAAGAAACCAGGCCCATTTCTGGACAGATACTGTATGTACAGCATATCAGATATTACACAGGGACAGATACAGGGACGGACTGGGACAAGAAACCAGGCCCATTCCTGGACAGATACTGTATGTACAGCATATCAGATATTACACAGGGACAGATACCCGGACGGACTGGGACAAGAAACCAGGCCCATTTCTGGACAGATATTGTATGTACAGCATATCAGATATTACACAGGGACAGATACCCGGACGGACTGGGACAAGAAACCAGGCCCATTTCTGGACAGATACTGTATGTACAGCATATCAGATATTACACAGGGACAGATACCGGGATGGACTGGGACAAGAAACCAGGTCCATTTTTGCCCCTGGAGGCCCCCATACCTGCCCTGTACTGATAGGACAGATACTGTATGTACAGAATATCAGACATAAGGGCCCAATGTAAACAAAGTATCTCCCTCTGAAGCAACACTAAAGAGGAACTTAAAATCAAATGTTTTAATAAATACTGAATATTGAAGGACTGCCTTCGAGTCCCTGTGAAAAAATTACACAAAACCTACTATTACAATACATCTTAAAACAAACTATACTGAACAAAAATATGAACGCAACATGTAAAGTGTTGGTCCCATGTTTCATGAGCTGAAAAAAAAGATCCCAGAAATGTTCCATATGCACAAAAAGCTTATTTCTCTCAAATTTTGCACACAAATGTGTTTGCATGCCTGTTACTGAGCATTTCTCCTTTGCAAAAATAATCCATCCACCTGACAGGTGTGGCATATCAAGAAGCTGATTAAACAATATCATCAATACACAGGTGCATCTTGTGCTGGGATAATAAAAGGCCAGTCTAAAATGTGCAGTTTTGTCACACATCACAATGCCATAGAATTCTCTAGTTTTGAGTGAGTGTGCATTTGGCATGTTGACTGCAGGAATTTCCATTAGAGCTGTTGCCAGATAATTTAATGTTCACTTCTCTACCATAACCCACCTCCAACGTCGTTTTAGAGAATTTAGCAGTACGTCCAACCGGCCTCACAACCGCAGACCACCTGTAACCACGCCAGCCCAGGACCTCCACCTCCGGCTCCTTCACCTGCAGGATCATCTGAGACCAACCAACCAGACAGCTGATGAAACTGAAGAGTATTTCTGTCTGTTATAAAGCCCTTTTGTGGGGAAAAACTCATTTGGATAAACTGGTCCTGGCTCCCAAGTGGGGGGGGGGGGCTATGCCCTCCCAGGCTCACCCATTGCTGCACCCCTGCCCAGTCAAGTGAAATCCATAGATTAGGATTTGTTTTTTTTTTTTTCAGTTGACTGATTTACTTATATGAACTGTAACTCAGTAAAATAGTTGAAATTGTTGCATGTTGCATTTATACTTTTGTACAGTATACATAAAAAAGCTAATAAGTAAACCAAATGCAATGTTGATGAACAATAAATAGCCTACCAGTGCATTTCATGCTTAATCCATTAATATTGACTTGGATGCTAAATGGCATATATATTGAGCATCAAATGTACTGTTTTTCATGGTTAATATAAGCCTATACCACACATGGCTGAAAGCCACTGATCATATAGTAAAGATGTTTATCTACCGTACTTGTCGACTGGCTGAGCCTGGGGTATTTTCACTAGGTTGTTTGACTACTGGGGTACTTGGCAGTGCGACTTTAAGGTAAGCATCCCCATTCAGAGCCAAAATGGCTGGCTGCCAACTGCCAAAGCACCCAGTCCCACTGCACAGGTTCATTTAGCACAAACTAGCATGCCAAGCAGAGATCCACGATGCTCAACAAAGCTTCATACAATGATATCCGTTCATGAAGGAGTTACTGTCATCGGAATTTCATAATTCCTATCATTAAATTCACTCAGTCTATTTTATAATAATTTGTAAGATTCCTATTTAAATTAAATAGACAGAGACCAGTCTTATCAAAATTAGATAATATTATTTATTCTCAGAGCTCGCTGCCAAGGAACCACAAACAACAGTTTATCTACAAAATATGACATCGGTTATAAAAATATCCTTCCTCCTATCGACCAAGACAAAACAGCTCACTCACTCCAGACACAAAGCACATCAAGATTAACTTCTGAAATCTTCTGAAATCTCATCCCCATCTATCACTATTCAGCAGACAGCTCCAGGTAATGGAAAACCTAGGGAGGCACTCACTTCCTTATCTAAACATCCGAGAGGTAAGTTGAGTCAGTTCAACCATAGGTTAACGACCCTTTTTGCTTACTTAAAAACCCACAATCTATTCCTCCCCAACCTAGCTGGAATGATGTTCATTATGTTTAATTACCCCCTGTTTCATGCTACACAATCCCTTCCTTATGAATGAACATTATTAATCAGATATAATAAAACAGGGTAGAGTTTAATTAGTTATAGTTCTATTTAAATGTAGATATTGTTTAGTCATTATTCATAAAATTCCTAACGGTTACACACACACACACACACACACACACACACACACACACACACACACACACACACACACACACACACACACACACACACACACACACACACACACACACACAGAGAGATCACACATATCAGCCAGGCCCACGTAGCACACAGTCTGCGAGAGCTGTCATCAGTCTCTACTGTATGAGTATGACAATTCATGTACTTACATGGGCGGAGCGCCTCTTAAATATCAGCAGTGCAGCAAGGAGTCCAATGACCAGAGATCCTATGACTCCAACTGGGGCTAGCCACTGGGTGGTGGAATCAGAAGCAAAATCATATTTTGAACCTTCAACTGCGTGGGGAAAAGAAACAATTTACAAATGAAATAGGAAATTCACGTGTTTTTGAATTAAATACATGAGGTGCTACTCTATCTGTGACCAGATATAGATGCACAAAGTCCATAATTGAGAACAAATCAAATCAAAGTCAAAATGCTTGTGCAAAATCAAATCAAATGTATTTGTCACATACACATGGTTAGCAGATGGGATAAATAATATGTACATAAATATATTGAATGCTTGATGGTTCAGAAGGGCAATGCAGTAATAACCAATGAGTAATCTAACCTAATAATTCCACAACTACTACCTTATACATAAAGATGCAAAGATGATAAATAATATATACATAAATATCTATGAATGAGTGATGGTAAACAAAGTGGCTATGAGGCAAAAGATGCAGTAGATGATATAGGTACAGTAATACATATACATATGAGATGAGTAATGTAGGGTATGTAAACATTATATTAAGTAGCATTGTTTTAAGTGGCTAGTGATATATTTTACATCAATTTCCATCAATTCCCATTATTAAAGTGGCTGGAGTTTAGTCAGTGTGTTGGCAGCAGCCACTCAATGTTAGTGGTGGCTGTTTAACAGTCTGATGGCTTTGAGATAGAAGCTGAACAAATTAAATCAGATTGATTATTTTTACAAATATATTCCAGTAGACCTGGATTCAGTCAACCAAAATTCAATGTAATTTCTACTAATTAGAAGTTTGAATATTTTTCTAAAAGATCAAATCCAGAGGAAAATGGTGAGCTATGATTGGTCAAAGTCAGTATCAGGTCATTTCACTTGTTCCAACTTAATTTCCAGCGGAGTAATTTTTAGGATTATTTTGATATCTTAAAATAAAATACACAGACTCTTTTCTAATCTAAATATAATCTTCATTTACTTCCAATTGCTAAGAACAATTAGTTTCCGCATCAGATGGATAATTTTTATTTGGAAATTCCCAGCCAGGCAGGTCAGAAAAAATCATTCAAAATGGCTGCCACAGGAAAGAAACACAACTGCAGAGACAGAATGTTCTGGTAAGAAGGTATTATGATGACTGCACTGAATCGTGATAAGAGGGAGCATTAGAGACAGATTGGAGACTATGAGCTCTAATTTGCAACTGGCGCAGGTAGTTACAACTCCACTATCATTATTTCATTATTAACCTAGTAATTTCCTATAGGCTCATCAGATGACAAGTAGACTTGGATAAGCAAACATCGAAGAGCTTCTGGATTCCTGTTGAAACACACATGGAATGTTTCTTCCCCAAACCAAGTCATTCCTTTTCTTTTTCCAGTTTCAGGGAAGATGTTCAGTCAGATTGAGGAGCATTTTACGGCCTGACCTACTCCACTCCTCAGTGACATGTTGTTCTCTCATTATAAGGCTGACTTTTATTGTGCTCGCACATGATAAAGACGTCGTAAAAAAGGCCTATACTAATAAATGTAGACTAGATTGAGGCTGAATTGTTTACAATGATCAGGGTCAGGATGAGGGAATTACGAGAGACTGGAATGTTTTGGACTTGACCCTGCTTTTACAAAGGATGACATCACAAACATTGTTCATGTATACCGACCACGATGGCAGAACGTACCTGTGGAACATACAAACGGGATCTCAAATGATGCCTTCCCCTCCTGGACTCCATTGGTGTTGTGCACTGTGCATGAGTAGTTTGTGGAACCACCTGTATGTAGCCTTCAGAACTGTCAGTTTACTGGAGAGGCTAAACAGTCTGTCTTTTTGGCCAGAAGTTCAGCACTGCCTGTGCAGTTTGTGCCAAACTGGTCAAACCACCAGATCAACCCTTTCCGCCTGTAGAGTTGCAGAAAATGGTCACGTCTGTGTTCCGTTTGATGCAATTCTCAGGACTGGAACTCATGCTTGGTGACTTGTACATAACTGGAAGAGAGAGAGGAAGATAAATGATATTACATACTTGTGGGTGCAGTTCGCAACAACGTCAGCAACAGGCTGGCTTTTGGTTATAAGAGTGGTTGTTGTACAGTCTTGCGAAACCCTCTTTCAGAAGGGAAACCAGTTTTACTACATGTTTTCAGAAAAGTGCTGTGTTCAAATCGAATGTTCGCACAACCTTAGTATAGAACCGTGTGTAAAGTTATAGTGATTAGATGGTCTGGTGTTACAGTACAGTAATAACAACCACTATGGTCAAATCTACAGTATAGGAAAAGTAGAATGTTAAACCATGCACCTTGTAGTACAGTGTGTACATTGATTAGATTACCTGGTATTACAGTATACCAATGTTCTGCAGTGGTAGAATCTAGAGCATTATGACACCATGGCAACCCTGTATAGAAACATTGATATATAGGGCAGTTACATATCATTTGTAAACAACCACAGACCTTAAAGGCTGCCATCATCAGTAGATTATGAAGAAACAGATGCCTCAATCAGAATGACCTGAGTGCCAAAGTGACTGTCATCGGAAACTTAACAGGAAACAGTCCATCAAAAGACAGTGATGGTGACAAGCCCCTTATTGATCGGAAAGGACTGTTTCCTTATTGAAGGAAACAGTCCCTTCCAGAGACTGCCAGTTAACGAATCATTTACTAGAGACTGTCACGCTGGTCCTGTGGACTGTCACTGTTTAGACCTGGACAGAGGGAGAGGGAGGGAGGGAGGGAGGGAGGGAGGGAGGGAGGGAGGGAGGGAGGGAGGGAGGGAGGGAGGGAGGGAGGGAGGGAGGGAGGGAGGGAGGGAAAAACAGTGAGAGTGAAAGAGAAAGAGTGAAAGGGAGTGAAAGAAAAAGAGAACAAATCATGTACTAAAGACTGGAATGCTGTCACTGTTTAGACCTGGAGAGGGGGAGAAAGAGAGAAAGAGAGAGAGAGAAAGAGAAAGAGAGGGAGAGAGAAAGAAAGAAAGAGAGAAAAAAAGAGAGAGAAAGAGAGGGAGAGAGAAAGAAAGAAAGAAAGAAAGAAAGAGAGAAAAAAGAGAGAGAAAAAAGCATAATGTCACACAATAATAGAAAGTAAAAACAGGTGAGACTTTTCACTAATCATTACAAGGAGCACGAGCAGCATGTAAACTACAAGATAACCACAAGGTTAACTACAGGACAATCAATAATTTAAAAAATCATGTCCCCTATGAAGCTATGATGCTGAATTGAAAGAGAGCTATTATAAATACAGTAGATGTAGATACAATATGTTATATATTCATTATAGATGTACAATAGAGATATAGACATGTTAGATGTAGATACAACATACAGTGAGGATAACTTTTCCTTCTGCCTCATCATCATGACGCCTGTCTGTTGGGTGGCCACTGTGACCTATAACCAGCAAGGACAAGTCAGAGTGTGGAAGAATGTCATCTAACATTTAAATCTCCAGAGGAACATTGCCTCCTTCATAGTTCAGTGAAATTAAGAATCTGGCGGAAAGAGAAAAGTTAGTCAAGATAGCAAATCTTCCCTCACAGTGCAGATAGGCCCATATTTCACCCAGCATTACATAATAGTATGACCCAAATACATAATCTCCCTTCACCACAGCCATGCAGCTAAACTAACAAAATGAGTACAGGGGAGAGTCAATTGTTAAGATTTCCCCATTGAAACAATGCAAAATTGTCGCCAACTGGTTTGGTAAACAATTAGTAATCACCCGGACTCCATTTTCTACTCCACTTGTGACGGATGAAACACTTCCCTTTGACCTACATTCAATCACCATAATAGTCATGTTTAATAGGAAAGCTAAGACCGATACTGTATGTACAGCATATCAGATATTACACAGGGACAGATACCCGGACGGACTGGGACAAGAAACCAGGCCCATTCCTGAGATACCCCAGATCCTGGGACAGAAACCAGGCCCACTGTATGTACAGCATATCAGATATTACACAGGGACAGATACCCGGACGGACTGGGACAAGAAACCAGGCCCATTTCTGGACAGATACTGTATGTTTCTGGACAGCATATCAGATATTACACAGGGACAGATACCCGGACGGACTGGGACAAGAAACCAGGCCCATTTCTGGACAGATACTGTACAGCATATCAGTACAGGGACATATCAGAAACCAGGCCCATTTCTGGATACTATGTACAGCATATCAGATATTACACAGGGACAGATACCGGGATGGACTGGGACAAGAAACCAGGCCCATTTTTGCCCCTGGAGGCCCCCATACCTGCCCTGTACTGATAGGACAGATACTGTATGTACAGAATATCAGACATAAGGGCCCAATGTAAACAAAGTATCTCCCTCTGAAGCAACACTAAAGAGGAACTTAAAATCAAATGTTTTAATAAATACTGAATATTGAAGGACTGCCTTCGAGTCCCTGTGAAAAAATTACACAAAACCTACTATTACAATACATCTTAAAACAAACTATACTGAACAAAAATATGAACGCAACATGTAAAGTGTTGGTCCCATGTTTCATGAGCTGAAAAAAGATCCCAGAAATGTTCCATATGCACAAAAAGCTTATTTCTCTCAAATTTTGCACACAAATGTGTTTGCATGCCTGTTACTGAGCATTTCTCCTTTGCAAAAATAATCCATCCACCTGACAGGTGTGGCATATCAAGAAGCTGATTAAACAATATCATCAATACACAGGTGCATCTTGTGCTGGGATAATAAAAGGCCAGTCTAAAATGTGCAGTTTTGTCACACATCACAATGCCATAGAATTCTCTAGTTTTGAGTGAGTGTGCATTTGGCATGTTGACTGCAGGAATTTCCATTAGAGCTGTTGCCAGATAATTTAATGTTCACTTCTCTACCATAACCCACCTCCAACGTCGTTTTAGAGAATTTAGCAGTACGTCCAACCGGCCTCACAACCGCAGACCACCTGTAACCACGCCAGCCCAGGACCTCCACCTCTGGCTCCTTCACCTGCAGGATCATCTGAGACCAACCAACCAGACAGCTGATGAAACTGAAGAGTATTTCTGTCTGTTATAAAGCCCTTTTGTGGGGAAAAACTCATTTGGATAAACTGGTCCTGGCTCCCAAGTGGGGGGGCCTATGCCCTCCCAGGCTCACCCATTGCTGCACCCCTGCCCAGTCAAGTGAAATCCATAGATTAGGATTTATTTTTTTATTTCAGTTGACTGATTTACTTATATGAACTGTAACTCAGTAAAATAGTTGAAATTGTTGCATGTTGCATTTATACTTTTGTACAGTATACATAAAAAAGCTAATAAGTAAACCAAATGCAATGTTGATGAACAATAAATAGCCTACCAGTGCATTTTATGCTTAATCCATTAATATTGACTTGGATGCTAAATGGAATATATATTGAGCATCAAATGCACTGTTTTTCATGGTTAATATAAGCCTATACCACACATGGCTGAAAGCCACTGATCATATAGTAAAGATGTTTATCTACCGTACTTGTCGACTGGCTGAGCCTGGGGTATTTTCACTAGGTTGTTTGACTACTGGGGTACTTGGCAGTGCGACTTTAAGGTAAGCATCCCCATTCAGAGCCAAAATGGCTGGCTGCCAACTGCCAAAGCACCCAGTCCCACTGCACAGGTTCATTTAGCACAAACTAGCATGCCAAGCAGAGATCCACGATGCTCAACAAAGCTTCATACAATGATATCCGTTCATGAAGGAGTTACTGTCATCGGAATTTCATAATTCCTATCATTAAATTCACTCAGTCTATTTTATAAGAATTTGTAAGATTCCTATTTAAATAAAATAGACAGAGACCAGTCTTATCAAAATTAGATAATATTATTTATTCTCAGAGCTCGCTGCCAAGGAACCACAAACAACAGTTTATCTACAAAATATGACATCGGTTATAAAAATATCCTTCCTCCTATCGACCAAGACAAAACAGCTCACTCACTCCAGACACAAAGCATATCAAGATTAACTTCTGAAATCTTCTGAAATCTCATCCCCATCTATCACTATTCAGCAGACAGCTCCAGGTAATGGAAAACCTAGGGAGGCACTCACTTCCTTATCTAAACATCCGAGAGGTAAGTTGAGTCAGTTCAACCATAGGTTAACGACCCTTTTTGCTAACTTAAAAACCCACAATCTATTCCTCCCCAACCTAGCTGGAATGATGTTCATTATGTTTAATTACCCCCTGTTTCATGCTACACAATCCCTTCCTTATGAATGAACATTATTAATCAGATATAATAAAACAGGGTAGAGTTTAATTAGTTATAGTTCTATTTAAATGTAGATATTGTTTAGTCATTATTCATAAAATTCCTAATGGTTACACACACACACACACACACACACACACACACACACACACACACACACACACACACACACACACACACACACACACACACACACACACACACACACACACACACACACACACACACACACAATCACACATATCAGCCAGGCCCACGAAGCACACAGTCTACGAGAGCTGTCATCAGTCTCTGCTGTATGAGTATGACAATTCATGTACCTACATGGGCGGAGCGCCTCTTAAATATCAGCAGTGCAGCAAGGAGTCCAATGACCAGAGATCCTATGACCCCAACTGGGGCTAGCCACTGGGTGGTGGAATCAGAAGCAAAATCATATTTTGAACCTTCAACTGCGTGGGGAAAATAAACCATTTACAAATGAAATAGGAAATTCACGTGTTTTTGAATTAAATACATGAGGTGCTACTCTATCTGTGACCAGATATAGATGCACAAAGTCCATAATTGAGAACAAATCAAATCAAAGTCAAATCCAAAATCAAATCAAATGTATTTGTCACATACACATGGTTAGCAGATGTTAATGCGCGTGTAGCGAAATGCTTGTGCTCCTAGTTCCGACAATGCAGTAATAACCAATGAGTAATCTAACCTAATAATTCCACAACTACTACCTTATACAACAAGTGTAAAGGGATAAATAATATGTACATAAATATATATGAATGAGTGATGGTACAGAACGGCATAGGCAAGATGCAGTAGATGGTATCAAATACAGTATATACATATGAGATGAGTAATGTAGGGTATGTAAACAAAGTGGCTAGTGATACATGTATTACATAAAGATGCAGTAGATGATATAGAGTACAGTATATACATATACATATGAGATGAGTAATGTAGGGTATGTAAACATTATATTAAGTAGCATTGTTTTAAGTGGCTAGTGATATATTTTACATCAATTTCCATCAATTCCCATTATTAAAGTGGCTGGAGTTGAGTCAGTGTGTTGGCAGCAGCCACTCAATGTTAGTGGTGGCTGTTTAACAGTCTGATGGCTTTGAGATAGAAGCTGAACAAATGAAATCAGATTGATTATTTTTACAAATATATTCCAGTAGACCTGGATTCAGTCAACCAAAATTCAATGTAATTTCTACTAATTAGAAGTTTGAATATTTTTCTAAAAGATCAAATCCAGAGGAAAATGGTGAGCTATGATTGGTCAAAGTCAGTATCAGGTCATTTCACTTGTTCCAACTTAATTTCCAGCGGATTAATTTTTCAGATTATTTTGATATTTTAAAATAAAATACACAGACTAGAGCTCTTTTCTAATCTAAATATAATCTTCATTTACTTCCAATTGCTAAGAACAATTAGTTTCCGCATCAGATGGATAATTTTTATTTGGAAATTCCCAGCCAGGCAGGTCAGAAAAAATCATTCAAAATGGCTGCCACAGGAAAGAAACACAACTGCAGAGACAGAATGTTCTGGTAAGAAGGTATTATGATGACTGCACTGAATCGTGATAAGAGGGAGCATTAGAGACAGATTGGAGACTATGAGCTCTAATTTGCAACTGGCGCAGGTAGTTACAACTCCACTATCATTATTTCATTATTAACCTAGTAATTTCCTATAGGCTCATCAGATGACAAGTAGACTTGGATAAGCAAACATCGAAGAGCTTCTGGATTCCTGTTGAAACACACATGGAATGTTTCTTCCCCAAACCAAGTCATTCCTTTTCTTTTTTCCAGTTTCAGGGAAGATGTTCAGTCAGATTGAGGAGCATTTTACGGCCTGACCTACTCCACTCCTCAGTGACATGTTGTTCTCTCATTATAAGGCTGACTTTTATTGTGCTCGCACATGATAAAGACGTCGTAAAAAAGGCCTATACTAATAAATGTAGACTTGATTGAGGCTGAAATGTCCTACAATGATCAGGGTCAGGATGAGGGAATTACGAGAGACTGGAATGTTTTGGACTTGACCCTGCTTTTACAAAGGATGACATCACAAACATTGTTCATGTATACCGACCGCGATGGCAGAACGTACCTGTGGAACATACAAACGGGATCTCAAATGATGCCTCCCCTCCTGGACTCCATTGGTGTTGTGCACTGTGCATGAGTAGTTTGTGGAACCACCTGTATGTAGCCTTCATAACTGTCAGTTTACTGGAGAGGCTAAACAGTGTGTCGTCTGTCTTTTTGGCCAGAAGTTCAGCACTGCCTGTGCAGTTTGTGCCAAACTGGTCAAACCACCAGATCAACCCTGTCTGTTGCCCGCCTGTAGAGTTGCAGAAAATGGTCACGTCTGTGTTCCGTTTGATGGAATTCTCAGGACTGGAACTCATGGTTGGTGACTTGTACATAACTGGAAGAGAGAGAGGAAGATAAATGATATTACATACATGTGGGTGCAGTTCGCAACAACGTCAGCAACAGCCTGGCTTTTGGTTATAAGAGTGGTTGTTGTACAGTCTTGCGAAACCCTCTTTCAGAAGGGAAACCAGTTTTAATACATGTTTTCAGAAAAGTGCTGTGTTCAAATTGAATGTTCGCACAACCGTAGTATAGAACCGTGTGTAAAGTTATAGTGATTAGATGGTCTGGTGTTACAGTACAGTAATAACAACCACTATGGTAAAATCTACAGTATAGGAAATGTGGAATGTTAAACCATGCACCTTGTAGTACAGTGTGTACATTGATTAGATTACCTGGTATTACAGTATACCAATGTTCTGCAGTGGTAGAATCTAGAGCATTATGACACCATGTTAACCCTGTATAGAAACATTGATATATAGGGCAGTTACATATCATTTGTAATCAACCACAGACCTTAAAGGCTGCCATCATCAGTAGATTATGAAGAAACAGAATGCCTCAATCAGAATGACCTGAGTGCCAAAGTGACTGTCATCGGACACTTAACAGCAAACAGTCCATTCTCAGGACTGGAACTCATGGTTGGTGATTTGTACATAACTGGAAGAGAGAGAGGAAGATAAATGATATTACACACATGTGGGTGCAGTTCGCAACAACGTCAGCGGGTAAACATCGTTAAGACAGACTTTGCACCTTTTTAACGTCCATCCGAGGGTTATAACTTGGAATGAGATTACTGGAGGAGTGATTTTTAATGAACTGGAAAGACATTTCTTTTATCTCTAACACACGTTCTAATGTAGTCTGTGTACACAAGGCCTATTGTGTAAACACTGCTTGCTCTGGCTCCTGCTGTGCTGTTCAATCACACACACACATGAAAATAGATCTGAACTCCCCCTGAACACATTCCAGAATGAACATCCTTACCAACTTTGTATCGTAACTGTGTGTGTGTGTGTGTGTGTGTGTGTGTGTGTGTGTGTGTGTGTGTGTGTGTGTGTGTGTGTGTGTGTGTGTGTGTGTGTGTGTGTGTGTGTGTGTGTGTGTGCGTGCGTGCGTGTGTGTGTGTGTGTGCGTGCGTGCGTGCGTGCGTGCGTGTGTGCGACAACAACGGAAGTTGAATATAACTTTATTTCAACATGTGGGCATCATAACAGCCTGGCTGAGACACACTTAAAATAAGGTAATGTTGTATTCTATTCTTCTTCTATTGACCTCCAAGAGAGGCTGAATATCTGATCAGTTTTCTCCTTTCATGAACCTGTGTTGAAAGGTGCTTATCTTTTTATAATCACACTTGGTTGAACTGTAGACAGTACAGGACTCACCTGTGACATTGAGGCTGGTTGTAGCTGTATCATCACCACGGTCTGTGGTCACCATGCATTCATACACCCCCTTGTCGGCCATCTTGGTCTTTGTCAACAACAAGGACACATTCATAGTATCCTTGTTCCAGGATGGCTCAGCAAATTTAAATCCAGGTGTTAGGTTAGATGTATCTTTATGGTATTCCAACAAAAGAGTATCAGCTTCCACCCTCTTCCAGGTCACAATCACGATGGTCACGTTCTCAACAGCTTTGACATTACACTGCAGCAATAACTGCTGACCATAAACCCCATGGTATTCTTCTTTACACTCCAGTTTGACAAATGCTGTGAGTAAAATATAATTTCAGTGAAAAAGACGACATAAATACAGAAGATAATTACTGTTATTGGAGTCAGTTGTATCATAATGTGACCAATCTTACTGAACTTTTAGTCAAAAATGATATACAGTTCTCCCGAACCACAAAGTTAACAATCTGCTGAAAACAATACATCTATTTTTGTATTTGTATATAACATTTTCTAACCATTATTAGGGCACAACTTACTCTCAGAGGATTTCCAGCTCTGATACAGGCTAAATAGATCGCAAAAAACAGGAAGGTGGCAGCTGAAGTCATCTTTGGATTCCTGTGTAGGAAGAGTGAAATGTACAATGGCAACACTTGTCACAGTATGCGGTAAGTCTGTAGACTGCGTGAGGTAGGTCTATAGACCGCCTAACACTCACAGAGTGGCTCTGGACTGTCGCATGGGAATAAAGTCATAAAACAGTGGCTAACAGAAACAAATACAGGTCAACTAAAGTAAAGTGCTTGAATAGGTCTTAATTATACTGAACAAAAATATAAACGCAACAATGTGCAACAATTTCTACGATTTTTATTGAGTTACAGTTCACATGACGAAATAAGTCAATTGAAATAAATTCATTAGGCCATAATCTATGGATATCACATGACTGGGAATACAGATGCATCTGTTGGTCAAAGACACCTTTCAAAATAAAGGGGCCTCCCAGTAATTCTGTGCATTCAAATTGCCATCGATAAAATGCAATTGTGTTCATTGTCCACAGCTTATGAATGCCCATACCATAACCCCACCACCACCATTGGAAACTCTGTTCACAACTTTGACTCAGAAAACCGCTTGCCCAAACGACGCAATACACTTGTCTGCAGTTGTGAGGCCGGTTGGACTTACTGACAAATTCCCTAAAAGGAGAAATGCTCACTAACAGGGATGTAATCAAATTTGCTCACAACATTTTCCTGAGATCTTTTATTTCAGCTCATGAGACATGGGGCCAACACTTTACATGTTGCGTTTATGTTTTTGTTCAGTGTAAGTGCATAGTGAATGAGGGCCTTAACACAGGCCATCAGGCAACTGTCCCCTATTAGACTATCTATTTGTCACCTCCCATCTGAATTGTCAACATGCCTGTTTCAACTATTTGTTTGGCAGGCAAATACAATCAAATGTGAACATTATACAAATAGACAAAAGAGCATAACATTTTACATTTTAGTCAGACACTCTTATTCAAAGCGAATTAAGTGTTCATCTTAAGATACACTATGTATATACCAAAGTATGTGAACACCCCTTCAAATTAGTGGATTCGGCTATTTTAGCCACATCCGTTAATGACAGGTGTATAAAATTGAACACAAATCTAGGCCATCTCCATAGACAAACATTGGCAGTAGAATGGCCTTACTGAAGAACCCAGTGACTTTCATCGTGGCACCGTCATAGAATGCCACCTTTCCAACAAGTCAGTTCATCAAATTTCTGCCCTGCTAGAGCTGCCCCGGTCAACTGTGCTGTTATTGTGCTGTTATTGTGCTGTTATGTGCTGTTATTGTGAAGTGGAAACATCTAAGTGCACAAGCTCACAGACTGCGACTGGCGAGTGCTGAAGCGTGTAAAAATCGTCTGTCCTCGGTTGCAACACTCACTACCGAGTTCCAAACTGCCTCTGGAAGCAATGTCAGCACAAGAACTGTTCGTCGGGAGCTTCATGAAATGGGTTTCCATGGCCGAGCAGCCGCACACAAGCCTAAGATCACTATGCGCAATACCAAGTGTCAGCTGGAGTGGTGTGAAGCTTGCTGCCATTGGACTCTGGAGCAGTGGAAACGCATTCTCTGGAGTGATGAATCACGCTTCACCATCTGGCAGTCTGACGGACTAATCTGGGTTTGTCAGATGCCAGGAGAATGCTTCCTGCCTGAATGCATAGAGCACTCTATAAAGTTTGGTGGAGGAGGAATAACGATCTGAGGCTGTTTATCATGGTTCGGACTAGACCTCTTAGTTCCAGTGAAGGGAAATCTTAATGCTACAGCATACAATGAATGACCTTCTAGACGATTCTGTACTTTCAGCATGACAATGCCCCCGTGCACAAAGAGAGGTCCATACAGAAATGGTTTGTTGAGATCGGTGTGGAAGAACTTGACTGGCCTGCACAGAGCCCTGACCTCAACCCCATTGAACGCCTTTGGGATGAATTGGAACGCCGACTGCAAGCCAGACCTAATCGCCCAACATCAGTGACTGACCTCACTAATGCTCTTCTGGCTGAATGGAAGCAAGTCCTTCCCAGAAGAGTGGATGCTGTTATAGCAGCAAAGTGGGGACCAACTCCATATTAATGCCCATGATTTTGGAACGAGATGTTTATCGAGCAGGTGTCCACAAACGTTTGGTAATGTAGTCTAGATAGATGGATCAACCACATATCACAGTCATTGTGAATACATTTTTCCTCAGTGAAGTAGCAATCAGCAAAGTCAGAGCTAGTAAGGGAGGGAAACGTCAATTTTCACACTGAAGGAAACACATTTTATTATTAAGGAAACAAGTGTGTGGGAGATGACAGTACTGTTAAATTCATTCAAGTGGCCACTAAAGCTGTTGGAGTTATTCTCCCCCACAATATCCTCCTTGCTTCTGGAGCCAATGCAGCTGAACAATGCCCAAAGGACTAAACAGCTGCAATGAGAGAATAAGGGATTTCTTCCTCCCTTGTGAGGGCTACTGGAAGGACATTTTACAGGAAGATGCATGAAATAGGCCTATAGATGCAAAAATGCAGGCAATGATCAAGGGACAAAAGGACGTAGGACCCCGCTAACATGGTTGTGGTTTGAGAGAAAAAAACATCCATATAGTATACTTGACATGTGGAGAAATGTTGGATACACAAAATGAAACATTTGCAGGACTCAGAACCTTCACTTTAATGATTGAACATGATTGAACACAGAATCAACCTTGATTGGCTGGGAATAAACAGCTTGCCTTACCTGCTGCTGTGGTCAATTCATTGAATGAGAAGAAGAACAGCAGCAAAGACTTCAGCAGTGACATCACCATCACCACAGCTGCCTGTATACTGCTGTCTGTCTCTGACATCTACTTAGAAAGAAAGGAAATAGGATACATCTGACATCACAGTCCCTCATAGTCAACCACACCTTCATGTATTACTGCAGTCTAATTTAGAATTCTTAATTGAATCAAATTCTATATATGTTATTATAATTTCAATGGTTTATTGTGTTAGTCAAAAAACATGGTGAGTGGAGAGTTCAGATGGATTGCATTGTTATAAAAACACAACGGATCCATCTGTAAGTTCACATTCACATAACTACAGGCATGTTAAAGCATATCAAAGTTACATCATGTTGTGTTCATGTTATTTATCTGTCAAACTCATATCATTTTAATGCGAGGAGAGAAATTCCTCTAGTGGACATGTTGCTTCTGTTCAGTGTCACATGTCTAACTTCAGTTCAATCAATCCAGGGTTGTATTCACAAGGGACAAAATGAAAGCTGAGAGGGAAAGGGACCACCTGAACATACGATATGTTTCCCGTTGTACATTTTTTTTGCTACGTTTTGCTACTGTGTACTAATGTACTGTTGCTGGGCTAAAAAAAATACAGTCTTCAGGTACTGTAACTACTTACAGTGCCTTGCCAAAATATTCACCCCCTTGGCATTTTTCCTATTTTGTTGCCTTACAACCTGAAATTAAAATATATTTGGGGGGGGGGTTGTAATCATTTGATTTAAACAACATGCCTACCACTTTGAAGATGCAAAATATTTTTTTTATGATGAAACAATCAAGAAATACGTTTTTTTTAAACTGAAAACTTGAGCGTGCATAACTATTCACCCCCCAAAGTCAATACTTTGTAGAGCCACCTTTTGCAGCAATTACAGCTGCAAGTCTCTTGAGGTATGTCTATAAGCTTGGCACATCTGGCTACTGGGATTTCTGACCATTCTTCAAGGCAAAACTGCTCCAGCTCCTTCAAGTTGGATGGGTTCCTGCTGGTGTACAGCAATCTTTAAGTCAAACCACAGATTCTCAATTGGATTGAGGTCTGGGCTTTGATTAGGCCATTCCAAGACATTTAAATGTTTCCCCTTAAACCACTCGAGTGTTGCTTTAGCAGTATGCTAAGGGTCATTGTCCTGCTGGAAGGTGAACCTCCGTCCCAGTCTCAAATCTCTGGAAGACTGAAACATGTTTCCATCAAGAATTTCCCTGTAATTTAGCTCCATCCTTCATTCCTTCAATTCTGACCAGTTTCACAGTTTCTGCCGATAAAAAACATCCCCACAACATGATGCTGCCACAACCATGCTTCACTGTGGGTATGGTCTTCTCGGGGTGATGAGAGGTGTTGGGTTTGTGCCAGACATTGCATTTCCTTGAGGGCCAAAAGCTCAATTTCACTCTCATCTGACCAGAGTACCTCCTTCCATATGTTTGGGGAGTCTCCCACATGCATTTCGACAAACACCAAACGTGTTTGCTTATTTTTTTTCTTTAAGCAATGGCTTTTTTTCTGGCCACTCTTCTTTAAAGCCCAGCTCTGTGGAGTGTATGACTTAGTGGTCCTATGGACAGATACGCCAATCTCCGCTGTGGAGCTTTGCAGCTCCTTCAGGGTTGTCTTTGGTATCTTTGTTGCCTCTCTGATGAATGCTCTACTTGCCTGGTCTGTGGGTTTTGGTGGGCGGCCCTCTCTTGGCAGGTTTGTTGTGGT
Source organism: Oncorhynchus keta (assembly GCF_023373465.1). Taxonomy (NCBI): domain Eukaryota; kingdom Metazoa; phylum Chordata; class Actinopteri; order Salmoniformes; family Salmonidae; genus Oncorhynchus; species Oncorhynchus keta. The sequence goes on along the minus strand of NC_068452.1, from coordinate 3,923,007 downwards.
ACCATAGTCTTTCAATTTTTTAATAATGGATTTAATGGTGCTCTGTGGGATGTTCAAAATTTGATATTTTTCTATAACCCAACCCTGATCTGTACTTCCACACAACTTTGTCCCTGACCTGTTTGGAGAGCTCCTTGGTCTTCACGGTGCCGCTTGCTTAGTGGTGTTGCAGACTCTGGGGCCTTTCAGAACAGGTGTATATATACTGAGATCCTGTGACAGATCATGTGATGCTTAGATTGCACACAGGTGGACTTAATTTAATTAATTATGTGACTTCTGAAGGTAATTGGTTGCACCAGATCATATTTCGTGGCTTCATAGCAAAGGGAGGAATACATACAGTATGCACGCACCACTTTCCCCCCCCCCCAAAAAAAATATTTTTTAAACAAGTTATTTTTTTAATTTCACTTCACCAATTTGGACTATTTTGTGTATGTAAATGACATGAAATCCAAATCAAATCCATTTAAATTACAGGTTGTAATGTAACAAAATAGGAAAAACACCAAAGTGGGGAAACTTTTGCAAGGTACTGTATATAAAACATCATTCTGAAGAAGAAAAAAACATTTCCTTTGTGCAGTAAATATATACATTTTCCTCACAATGTGTTTACTGCTTTTGCTTCCTTAAAACGTATTAAAACAGTTTAGATCTTAGAAAAGCAGATGAGCCACCCCATCAATAATGTTTTTTTATTTGTTTAAAGATGGTAGTATTTAAAAACAACAAGTGAAAGTATTTACAAAACGTTCAGTGTGACACATTTCTCACTGTCCTATATTTAATGAACAGTATCAAGGTGCAGGATCTGAACAGGAATTTTACAGTGCAAAATATACCCGGACATAATATACAATAGATTATTTACATGTTATCTCTGGACAAAGTAAAAAAACCTTTAATCTCAATGATTTATTCATAACAAACAAAGTCACATATAAAAACATACCAAATGTAGCAATAACAAAGTCTGTTATATGGGGTTAGATGCAGAGCAGGCCTCAAGCAGGTAAAAAAAAAAAACGTATTAACAAATCACTTGATAATCACTTCATATATAGACAGGATTCCTCTCATCTTGACCTCTTACACTACGAAATAACATGTCTTGTTTTTTGTTTGAATTGGGAAATAATCATAACTTGACGCACAAACATCTCAAGCCACCAATAGTAGATCAGAGCCAAAATCAACAACAACACAAATAGATCAAAGTCCAGCCTTCTGTGGAAGAGCCCTGACTAGGTCCATGCTGACTGGCATAGAAATAGGTTCATCATATCTGTATCTACAGTGACAACTGCCAAGTGTCCACTTAAGTAAGAAGGGACGGACACTGTCGAGGAGTTGGAAGGAATTGTGGGAGGTGTAGTCTTGTTGTGGACAGCGTTCACCTCAAGTTGCCACAATACGACAACAGATTTCTCAAGTCCATTTGCAATGCCATCAACAGCCACATGACAGCAGTAAAACATCATGGGAACTAAAACAATCATTATGTAAATAGAAGACAATTGCTGCCCCACAAAACGTTTTCTAAATGTTTTTCCACATTTTTCCTAATCAACCACCAGGTGAAAAAAAGGAAGTACAAATCAAAAGAAACTGCTGCGGCAGAACTGTTGAAGCAACAGGCTGGCTGTTGGTAACAAGGTTGGGTTAATGTTACAATACGTTCCAGAGGTGACACAAAGTCAAGTCAAAGGTTGAATTCAAAATGGCTCCCTAATTTCTTCTAGTCAAAAGTGATGTACTATTTATATTTAGCCTAGCATTTCTTCACGTACACATTGGAGCAGAATCAAAGTAGAGTATCTACCAGAACCGTCTTTTCAGAGGCCAAACCAGTTTACTTCATATTTTTTGGAAAAGTGCTTTGTACACGCATAAACAAACAACACAGCAACATTGTCAGTCACCTCCTCATGTTTGACTGGAACAGAATCATTTCAAACCTTGATTACATTTCTATATGGGGGGGTTAAAACCAATTTGGCCCGAGGACCGCCAGTTGGGGAACCCTGCTGTACAGAACCAATCATGTTAGGCTTTTAAACATAGACTGTTAAAGTCATCAACCACAGTGTTTAAGGGCTAGTATCTATATAAATATAGACCTGAATTTTCCACCAGCAGATGGCGCAAGACAAGAAGGAAGGAGTAAGAGAAAGTCCACAAACAAATCCTCTGTGGTTGGAGCAACAGCCTGGCTTTTGGTTATAAGAGTGGTTGTTGTACAGTCTTGCGAAACCCTCTTTCAGAAGGGAAACCAGTTTTACTACATGTTTTCAGAAAAGTGCTGTGTTCAAATCGAATGTTCGCACAACCTTAGTATAGAACCATGTGTTAAGTTATAGTGATTTGATGGTCTGGTGTTACAGTATAGTAATAACAACCACTATGGTAAAATCTACAGTATAGGAAATGTGGAATGTTAAACCATGCACCTTGTAGTACAGTGTGTACATTGATTAGATTACCTGGTATTACAGCATACCAATGTTCTGCAGTGGTAGAATCTAGAGCATTATGACACCATGGCAACCCTGTATAGAAACATTGATATATAGGGCAGTTACATATCATTTGTAATCAACCACAGACCTTAAAGGCTGCCATCATCAGTAGATTATGAAGAAACAGATGCCTCAATCAGAATGACCTGAGTGCCAAAGTGACTGTCATCGGACACTTAACAGGAAACAGTCCATCAAAAGACAGTGATGGTGACAAGCCCCTTATTGATCGTCAAGGAAACAGTCCCTTCCAGAGACTGCCCGTTAACGAATAATTTACTAGAGACTGTCACGCTGGTCCTGTGGACTGTCACTGTTTAGACCTGGACGGAGGGAGGGAGGGAGGGAGGGAGGGAGGGAGGGAGGGAGGGAGGGAGGGAGGGGAGGGAGGGAGGGAGGGAGGGAGGGAGGGAGGGAGGGAGGGAGGGAGGGAGGGAGGGAGGGAGAGAAAGACAGTGAAAGAGAGTGAAAGAAAAAGAGAACCGATAAACAGACAGAAGGTGAGAGAGAGAGAGAGAGAGAGAGAGAGAGAGAGAGAGAGAGAATAATGTTACACAATAATAGAAAGTAAAAACAAGTGAGACTTTTCACTAATCATTACAAGGAGCACAAGCAGCATGTAAACTACAAGATAACCACAATTTTAACTACAGGACAATCAATCATTTAAAAAATAATGTCCCCTAAGAAACCTTGATTCAGAATAGAAAATACAATGTATTTTAGACAGATCTATTCATTTTACATGTACAATATAAATATAGATATATTATTTGTAGATTGAACACATGGACACAGTACCTTCTGCCTCAACATCTCCATCATGCCTGGTATCTGGTTGGTGGTCACCTAAAAAAGAAAAAGGCTTAAGTCAGAATATGATCTGTGACATGTTGTGGAGGAATGTCATCTAACATTTAAATCTCCAGAGGAACATTGCCTCCTTCATAGTTCAGTGAAATTAAGAATCGGGCGGAAAGAGAAAATTTAGTCAAGATAGCAAATCTTCCCTCACAGTGCAGATAGGCCCATATTTCACCCAGCATTACATAATAGTATGACCCAAATACATAATCTCCCTTCACCACAGCCATGCAGCTAAACTAACAAAATGAGTACAGGGGAGAGTCAATTGTTAAGATTTCCCCATTGAAACAATGCAAAATTGTCGCTAACTGGTTTGGTAAACAATTAGTAATCACCCGGACTCCATTTTCTACTCCACTTGTGACGGATGAAACACTTCCCTTTGACCTACATTCAATCACCATAATAGTCATGTTTAATAGGAAAGCTAAGACCGATACTGTATGTACAGCATATCAGATATTACACAGGGACAGATACCCGGACGGACTGGGACAAGAAACCAGGCCCATTCCTGGACAGATACTGTATGTACAGCATATCAGATATTACACAGGGACAGATACCCGGACGGACTGGGACAAGAAACCAGGCCCATTCCTGGACAGATACTGTATGTACAGCATATCAGATATTACACAGGGACAGATACCCGGACGGACTGGGACAAGAAACCAGGCCCATTCCTGGACAGATACTGTATGTACAGCATATCAGATATTACACAGGGACAGATACCCGGACGGTCTGGGACAAGAAACCAGGCCCATTCCTGGACAGATACTGTATGTACAGCATATCAGATATTACACAGGGACAGATACCCGGACGGTCTGGGACAAGAAACCAGGCCCATTCCTGGACAGATACTGTATGTACAGCATATCAGATATTACACAGGGACAGATACCCGGACGGTCTGGGACAAGAAACCAGGCCCATTCCTGGACAGATACTGTATGTACAGCATATCAGATATTACACAGGGACAGATACAGGGACGGACTGGGACAAGAAACCAGGCCCATTCCTGGACAGATACTGTATGTACAGCATATCAGATATTACACAGGGACAGATACCCGGACGGTCTGGGACAAGAAACCAGGCCCATTCCTGGACAGATACTGTATGTACAGCATATCAGATATTACACAGGGACAGATACAGGGACGGACTGGGACAAGAAACCAGGCCCATTCCTGGACAGATACTGTATGTACAGCATATCAGATATTACACAGGGACAGATACCGGGACGGACTGGGACAAGAAACCAGGCCCATTCCTGGACAGATACTGTATGTACAGCATATCAGATATTACACAGGGACAGATACCGGGACGGACTGGGACAAGAAACCAGGCCCATTCCTGCCCTGTACTTATAGGACAGGTATCATATGTACAGCATATCAGACATAAGGGCGCAATGTAAACAAAGTATCTCCCTCTGAATCAACACTAAAGAGGAACTGATGGAGGATGTGGTTAGTAAGGAGATTTGGAAGGGTGAGAACAGACAGACATGTGTTCCGGGTGAGTGGCCACAGTTTCACAGTTTTACTGTCCAAGGCTGAGTGGCGAGTTTCACAAACCAAAATCATGTGAATGCTAGCCTGGTCAAATATCTGTTTATACTACTCTTGCCAACTCCATAGCTCATTGTCAAGACAAAAATGTTAGGCATGACAATGAGTGACAAGGATTTGGCATGATAGCCCAAACAGTCTGGCACTCAGGCTATGTGAATGCATTATGGAGTGTTGTTATAATTTATAACAGTTATAAAAGTATTGTAAAAAGTTCTAATTTATAACAGTTGTAAAAGTATAAAACAAAAATATTAAACATCATTCCAAATATGATGCTGGTCATTATAAAGTATATGTATTACTTTTACAGGGAATTCTGTGAACTGTCTAGGAAAAATGGGAAACCATAAATCTAAAGTGACAAATAAATAAAAAATATTCAATATTTCAATAAATACTGAATATCGAAGGACATACTCATTAACGGAAAGGTGGACTGCCTTCGAGCTCCTCTCAAAAATGACACAAAACCTAAATGAAATAAAAAAAGATAATCTTTAAACCAAAAGTAATGTTGATGAACAATAAATAGCCTACTAGTGTAGTTAATGCTTAATCCATGAATAGTATTATTATAATATTTAACACTGAGTATACAAAACATCAAGGACACCTGCTCTTTCCATGACATAGACTGACCAGGTGAATCCAGGTGAAAGCTATAATCCCTTATTGATGTCACCTGTTAAATCCACTTCAACCAGTGTAGATGAAGGGGAGGACACACGTTTTAAGAAGGGTTTAAGCCTTGATACAATTGAGACATGGATTGTGTATGTGTGCCATTCAGAGGGTGGATGGGCAAGACAAAAGATTTAAGTGCCTTTGAACGGGGTATGGTAGTAGGTCCCAGGCGCAATTGTAGAACTGCAACACTACTGGGTTTTTCTACGCTCAACAGTTTCCTGTGTGTATCAAGAACGGTTCCCCACCCGAAGGACAACCAGCCAACTTGACACAACTGTGGGAAGCATTGGAGTCTAAATGGGCCAGCATCCTTGTGGAACGCTATCGACACCTTGTAGAGTTCATCCCCTGACAAATTGAGGATGTTCTGAGTGCAAAAGGGGTTTGCAACTTAATAATAGGAAGGTGTTCCTAATGTCAGGTATACTCAGTGTATATTATAATAGTAATATGGATTGGATTAAGTATTAACTATACTGCTATTCGTGGTTAATAGCATGCCACAACATGCCACTGATTTGACTACTCTAAATGATTGGCTGAGTTACCAGATAACATTACAGGTTGTGTAATACCCCATGCAAAGAAAATCTGGATGGCTGCCAGAGCATGTAGGCTTGGCAGAGGCAGGACCACTGTACAGGGCCACTGTATTATTGATTATGTTTCGTTGATTCCATGTGTAACTCTGTGTTGTTGTATGTGTCTAATTGCTACGCTTTATCTTGGCCAGGTCGCAGTTGTAAATGAGAACTTGTTCTCAACTAGCCTACCTGGTTAAATAAAGGTGAAATAAATAAACAGGTTAATCTAGCACTAAGCTAGCATGAAAAACATATACATGATCAGATACATGATCAAAGCTCCATGTAATGATATTTGTTCATGGAGTTATACACAGACAACAGTCTCTACTGTATGAGTATGTATGACAATTCATGTACTTACGTTGGGCGGAGCGCCTCTTAAATATCAGCAGCGCAGCAAGGAGTCCAATGACCAGAGATCCTATGACTACAACCGGGGCGAGCCAGTGGGTGGTGGAATCAGAATCCATATGGTCAGCGTTTATTTCTGGACATACAAAATGGACATAAATTGGGAGTTACAAAATAAATAGGCAATTCATATGAAGTCAAGAGAAAAAGGTTAGTTGTGCTTGGGTCAAAGTCAGTGTCAGGGCGTTTCACACACACAGACTTGAGCTCTGTTCAAATCTGCATGCGTCTTAATAACCTTTTACTGCAGTGGGCTAAAGCAAGGTCACACAGAGAGATTGTTAGTCTAAAACAAATCTTGAAGACTGAAATTCAACAAAACCTTTTGACATAGAAACACCGGATTTGTTAAAAATATATATATATTTTTAAATCTTTATTGGTTTTGAAATTCTGAAAAATATTCATAATCATTTCACCCATGAGGCCAAAGAGGGCACTTTTGGTCAATGACAGCAGGAAAGGGCTACTTTACTTCTCATTGCTAAGAAAAATTAGTTTTGGCATTAGATGGATCCTTTGTCTTGAAAAATCCCCAGCCAGGCTAAAAAACAACAGCTGGAGGACCGCAGAGCAGAAAGAATATTCAAAATGGCTGCCAGAGACTATGAGCTCTAATTTGCAACTGGTGCAGGTAGTTACAACTCCACTATCATTACTTCCCTCTCTATAGACCTATTGGATCAGATCAACCTAGTAATTTCCTATAGGCTCATCAGATGACAAGTAGACTGGGTTAAGCAAACATCGAAGAGCTTCTGGATTCCTCTTGAAACACGCATGAATAGAGCTTGCCGACTTGTAATCCTAAAACCCGCAAAGTAGTTATTCGTGGTTCGTTCCTATGGCGAAAATTCATGGGGGAAAAATACGGTTTTGAGATAAACACCGAAAATAAGGTCTGAGGTTAACACAGGTTTAGGAGATCTTATACATTTTGTTCTATGAGATAATATCAGTCAGGTTAACATGACCTTTATGAATTATGAAGCCTTTATGTGCTTTATTAAATGACATAAAGGCTTCAAAATTCACAAAAAGTTATGTTAACTGACGAAGATTTATCTCGTAGAACTAAACGTTTAAAATCTCCTAAGCCTACATTTACCACAGACCTTATTTTTGGCCTTTACCAAAAACCCTAGAGAAACTAATTTTCCCCATAGGCTTTGTCCAACAAACCATTGGGGGAGTTAGTGCCTACAAAAATATTCCATTACTATCGTTATCTGTTGTTTCTTCCCCAAACCAAGTCATTCCTTTTCTTTTTTCCAGTTTCCAGGAAGATGTTCAGTCAGATTGAGGAGCATTTTACGGCCTGACCTACTCCACTCCTCAGTGACATGTTGTTCTCTCATTATAAGGCTGACTTTTATTGTGCTCGCACATGATAAAGACGTCGTAAAAAAGGCCTATACTAATAAATGTAGACTTGATTGAGGCTGAAATGTCCTACAATTATCAGGGTCAGGGAATTACGAGAGACTGGCATGTTTTGGACTTGACTTGGCTTTTACAAAGGGTGACATCACCAACATATTCATGCCCATAGGTAGCAGCCATGGCAGCACGTACCTGAGACTTGCGGAGCTAACTGGATCACAAATGATGCCATCCCCTCCTCGGCACCATTGCTATTGAGCACTTTGCACGTGTAGTTTGAGTAACTGGATGTAGCCTTCTGCACTGTGAATTTACTGGAGAGGCTAAACAGTCCATCGTCAGTCTCTTTGGCCACCAGTTCAGCCCTGTGCGTCCAATTGTAGCCATCCTGGTCAAACCACCAGATCAACCCTGTCTGTTGCCCGCCTGTAGAGTTGCAGAAAATGGTCACATCTGTGTTCTCTTTGATGTTGGTCTCAGGGATGGAGCTCATGGTTGGAATGATGTACTTAGCTGGAAGAGAGAGAGAAATATATCATACATGTGGGTGATATTTGCTACACCAGTAGTTATACAACGTCAGCGGGTAAACATCGTTAAGACAGACTTTGCACCTCTTCAACGTCCATCCGAGGGTTATAACTTGGAATGAGATTACTGGAGGAGTGATTTTTAATGAACTGGAAAGACATTTCTTTTATCTCTAACACACGTTCTAATGTAGTCTGTGTACACTAGGCCTATTGTGTAAACACTGATTGCATGTCGTGGGTAGAATGACATTATGGAGGCTAGTTGTGGACATTCCCACTGGTACTACTCTGTGCCATTTGAGCACTGTCATTCTGAAACAGAAAGTATCTCTGGCTCCTGCTGTGCTGTACTGTCCAATCACACACACACAAAAATAGATCTGAACTCCCCCTGAACATATTCCAGAATGAACATCCTTTCCAAACAACAACTTTGTTTTTTCCTCCGCAGGCTGTGTGTGTGTGTGTGTGTGTGTGTGTGTGTGTGTGTGTGTGTGTGTGTGTGTGTGTGTGTGTGTGTGTGTGTGTGTGTGTGTGTGTGTGTGTGTGTGTGTGACAACAACGCAAGTTGAATAGAACTTAATTTCAACACATTTCGGCATATCGGCATCGTAACATCCTGATGAAGGCCATGAGCTGAGACACATTTAAAAAGCTGTTGTATTCTATTCTTATATTGACCTCCAAGAGAGGCTGAATATCTGTTTAGTTTTCTCCTTTCATGAACCTGTGTTGAAAGGTGCTTATCTTTTTATAATCACACTTGGTTGAACTGTAGACAGTACAGGACTAACCTGTGACATTGAGGCTGGTTGTAGCTGTATCATCACCACGGTCTGTGGTCACCATGCATTCATACACCCCCTTGTCGGCCATCTTGGTCTTTGTCAACAACAAGGACACATTCATATTATCCTTGTTCCAGGATGGCTCAGCAAATTTAAATCCAGGGGTTGGGTGAAATTCATCTTGATTGTATTCCAACAAAAGAGTATCAGCTTCCACCCTCTTCCAGGTCACAATCACGATGGTCACGTTCTCAACAGCTTTGACATTACACTGCAGCAATGACTGCTGACCATAAATCCCATGGTATTCTTCATTACACTCCAGTTTGATAAATTCTGTGAGTAAAATATCATGACAGAGACAAATTGACAATAATACAAGACAGAATTACTGGTATAGTAATCAGTTTTATCATAATGTGACCAATCTTATCGAACTTTTAGTTAACAATCAGCTGAAAAGAATAAATACATTTTTGTATATAACATTCTATAACCATTATTATGGCATTCATGGCACAACTTACTCTCAGAGGAATTTCCAGCTCTGATACAGGCTAAATGGATCGCAAAAAACAGGAAGGTGGTAGATAAGGTCATCTTTGAATTCCTGAGTGGGAAGAGAGAAATGTACAATGACAACACTTGTCACAGCAGTATGAGGTGTTAGGTTTGAATTCTCAGAGTAACTGAACTCGACCCCCTTCATCACTAATCCACGACTCTCCCCCCTTATTAATGTCTGCCACATATGATTGTTTTCTCTACACTCAGTACATTCCCAGCTTCATTGCACCCACCATACACCTTCCTCCTACAGATAACCATTACCTTCTGGTGTAGACCCTCTAAACCTAAGCCTCAATATTTCAATAGGATACCTGATAATTAACCCTATCCCAAGTTCAGGAGTTAGAACCCAGAGTCCATCAGAGGTAAGTCTATAGACTGCCTCTCACTCACAAAGTGCCTCTGGACTGTTCTCCGAAAAAAAAAAAAAAAAAAACAGTGGCTAACAGAAACAAATCCAATTTGACTAAAAGTAAAGTGCTGAATAGGTCTTAACTAAGTACATTGTGAATGAAGGCCTAACATAAGCAACACCGTCCACTGTCCCCTATTTAGGTATCTACTGGTCACCTCCCATCTGGACTGTCAACATGTCTGTTTCAACTATTTCTTTGACCGAGAAATGCAACAAAATGTGAACATTATACAAATAGACAAAAGAGCATAACACTCACTGAAGAAAACACATTCTATTATTAAGGAAACAAGTGTGTGGGAGATGACAGTACTGTTAAATTCATTCAAGTGGCCACTAAAGCTGTTGGAGTTATTCTCCCCCATAAAATCCTCAGTGTTTCGAGAGCCAATGCAGCTACACAATGCCCAAAGGACTAAACAGCTGCAATGGGAGAATTAAGGGCGTTTTTTGGGCTCCCTAGTGAGGGCTTCTGGAGGGACCTTTAATTGAAAGATGCATGAAATAGGCCTACAGATGCAAAAATGTATGCAATAATCAAGGGACAAATGTGCAATACCCCCCTCTTCAATTTGTTATTTAGTACACTAGTTGTCGTAGAATCCCATTACACTTCACTTTAGGGGAAGTAAATGAGAAGGAAGTTCTGCCAGTACAATTTAGCCCATGAACTTAGCACTTATCTTGATTGTGGTTTGAAGCCAAAAACAAACAAACACTTCCATATAGTATACATGTAGAGAAAGCTCCAAAATGTCTGATAAACAAAATTAAACATAACCTGCTTGGAAATTCAGCACTCAGACCTTTCACTGGGCAAATATACATAGTTTTGCGATGCAAATAGACACCCACTGGCAGTGGGCACACACTGGTTGAAACAACGTTGTTTCCACGTAATTTAAATGAAATTATGTTGAACCAACATTGACGTTGAAGTCTGAGTCTTTTCGGGGTGCCGGCTCATTTGGCTCTGTTCACTTAAAAGATAAGGCTCATTGGGTTCCCAAACGGTTCTTCTCTCAAAATGTTTAAAAATTATACATATAACCATGAAAGAAAATGCTAATCTTCAACGTAAAGCTCAAATTAAATCTATCATTTTTTCAGATCGTGAAATGCGCGTTCAGAAAAATGTTACCTGGCCAATGGAATATTACGTTTTTTTTTAACACACAGCAAACATGAGCATGGACCAGATTCACACGCTCTCCCCTTTATTTATTGTTTCTGCAGTGAGGATTCACCCTCTTTAGATAATTATTTTCTAACTCATCTGCATTAAATTTGAGCTCAAAAATCAATAATAGCAGTATGCAAATCATGGAGCCAAATGGCCGGATCTTTTTTTTAATCGGTAGACGCACACTTGTAAAGCAATATGGTCAACAATTAATCAACTTGAAATAATATAAAGAGAAGCTAGGCTAGAGACACGGAAAACGTTACAATCTTACCGCACAAATGCTTCAGGTTGTTACAGTGTGGAAGGTTAGAGTGAATCTGATTTAAAGTTTACACTACTGACAGGCTGTCTAAACTTTCGGTTTCGATTTGACGCATTGGTCGTTTTATGGTCACACGCCTCTCAACAGCGGCAAGGTGACGGTTCAGGAGAGGGTTGGTCCTTATACCTTAGTGAATTTATATAAAATATCCTAAATAACAAATGATTAAACATTCAAACAAAGGTCTGTTTTAGACATTTTAATAATTTGTCAAATGTACAGGACCACTTAGGGTTAAGTGCTCAAGAGATGTTAGACCCAGTTGGCTCAGGATTTCGAACCAGCAACCTTTCGGTTACTAGCCCAACGCGCTTAACCACTTGGCTACCTGCCTAGACCCAGTTCCTTTGCTTTTCTCATGTGAAAATAAATGTGCCCTACAAGTTATCGTTTGCTTGTGCATATATGCCTCCGCACATGCAGGACTTCTACTTTGACACGAAGAAAGCAGAGAGGAGGTAGGTCTATCAGGCAAGGGGATAGCATAGTCACGTCGGGACTAGGGGACCTCATGGACGAGCAGAACTCATGGACCGGGGGGGCCTTCAATTATTTAATTGAACAAATGGCGGATGGACAGCATTAAATTAACTTTGTCATCATTGGACCGATGGGTGATTGTGTAGCCCTACAGTTGGAGAATACTGTTCTAGAGGCAATTCATCCAAACACTGTTTGACTTTTGAATTTTCTGTAAAGGTCAGAAATGTAGTGTGTTAACATTGGTGTTTCAAGTGCAGGATCTGCATAAACTTGGTTATAAAACCCATCCTCCTAATTGGGAAGGAGACCGGAAAGGGTATTGAGCAGCCTTGGGTCCAGATCAAGTGGGCCTACACAAATACGTTTTTTTTACGCAAATCATGCTTGTAAAAAAAGTACAATTATTTGTAAAGGACTATAGGTTGATGATTTACTGGTATGTGGATAAGTCATTTAAACTACATTTTATTAAACAATTTTTAAAAAATGAAAGTGGTTGCCTTAGTCACTCAGTCATGTATTGTAATTAATGTATCGGTTTCTGTGATGAAATGAACATTTCTTCAACATTGAATATCACTGTCACAGCTTGTCACATGTCTGAGAGAGACTTACATGGTTATCAAAATGTCACGCCAGGGTAAACCTACACGAAACACAGCCCTTATTTTAAGTGTTTCTAAAAATCCACTGTGGGAAAAAGGATTTGTGGAAAACGATTGGAACCATTTCCCTTCTTGACCGCTAGGTTTTATGGACACCTCCACTGTTGGGCTCTATGGGGCTGAATGGCACAACGAAACAACAAGACGCCACGCTCTCCAACGTGTCCATCATAGAGCGGGCTACAGAAGAAACATCAAAGAAGATCGATAATCTGTCATAAACTGTCAATCAACTACACAAAACTGCGAGCGAGAACAAGGAAAAGATAACGTTCCTAGAGAATAAGCTGAAGAAAATGCAATCCAAAAATAATGATCTGTGTGAGAATGTAGCTGAACTTCAAAGGAACTCTCGCAGGTGGAATCTGAAAATCCAAGGTGTAAAAGAGGTAGAGGGAGAGGATATTAGAGAATTAGTCATTAATATCCCGGGAAAAGTGGCTCCGTGCATCAAAGACAGCCTAAGAGACGTGATTGATGTGGTACATCGACTGGCGAAACGAAGATCTGATGGACCCCCTCGCAATATCATCTTGCGCTTAACTATGCACCATTATGTTGGAAAGCACAATGGGGAGATTTGGCCTATTTCAGTCATGGATCAAATCATTCTGCTGGTGTTTTGACACTTATTCACAAGTTTAAAGGTGACATTCTAGAATCCACATCTTCACAAGACGGCAGATGGGTCATAGTAACTGTTAAACTTGACAATGCTATTTTCATCATCTGTAATGTATACGGACATAACTCACATGCTCCTAATAAGACCCTTTTTACCCAATTTACCAGGAAAGTACAGGATTTACGCAACAAATACTCAGAGGCCTTTCTAATTATTTCAAGGGATTTGAATGAAACACCTGATGCATCTGCTGATCGTTTTCTTCCAAGAACGAGTCAAAACCCTCAAAATAGTAACATTATCATTACATTATGCATGGATCTCTGTGTTGAGGATGCCTGGCGTTATTTCAATCCGGATGCAAAGGGTTATATCTGGACCAACAAAACTATGTCACATAAATCTAGAATAGATTTATTCCTAATTTCCCCTTTTTTGTTACAATTTGTTATAGATGTAGATCATCAGTTGGCTCGCTTTTCTGATCATCACTTGATTTCCCTGAATTTACAAGCTACTAAAAAATCAAAAGGTTCTCGAGGATATTGGAAATGAAACAACACACTATTTAAAGATACTGATCTCATTGAGAACATCAAATCATTAGTTAAATGTATTTTTGCAAGAAAATACATGGGTCATGGAAGTAGATGGGAATTTTTCAAATATAAAGTCAGAGTGGTAGCCATTAAACGCTCCAAAGAGCTGATGCGATTAAAGACCCTTAGAGAAAAGGAGACGATGAGCAATCTTGACAGTTTTCTAAAGAACGATAATCTGTTTGAAGAAGAGGAGTCTGTGTTCAGGTCTTTACAACTAGAATTAGAACAGATTTACACGGATCTGGTAAAGGGCGCCTTTGTAAGGTCAAGAGCAAAATGGATTGAAGAGGGGGAAAGAAACACTAGTTACTTTTTATCACTTGAAAAGAGAAACTACAAAAGAAAATATATAACTGCACTCCAAATTAACGAGGTTTTATGCAAAGATCCCACAGACAATATCATCATTAGTCAATTCATTTTATGAAAACCTTGACAGTGTCACGTTCTGTCCATCGTTCGTATGTGTTTTCCTTGATTTAGTGTTGGTCAGGACGTGAGCTGGGTGGGCATTCTATGTTGTGTGTTTGGTTTGTCTATTTCTATGTTTGGCCTGATATGGTTCTCAATCAGAGGCAGGTGTTAGTCATTGTCTCTGATTGGGAACCATATTTAGGTAGCCTGTTTTGTGTTGGGTTTTGTGCGTGATTGTTTCTGTCTCTGTGTTTGCACCAGATAGGACTGTTTAGATTTTTCACTTTTCTTGTTTTGTATAGTCTGTTCATGTATAGTCGTCTTTATTAAAAACATGAATAACCACCATGCTGCATTTTGGTCCGCCTCTCTTTCACCAGAAGAAAACCCTTACAGACAGCTCTCAATTTCAGGAAGATGGTTGTGAAAGCTACATTTGCCACATTCAGAATTATGTCCCTGTAATTGAGGATGATTTCCACTCAGTTTGCGATTCACCTGTGTCAATTGAAGAAATTAGAGAGGCTCTGAATTCAATGAAAAAAAGGGAAATCACCTAGCCCTGATGGCCTGACAGATGAAATCACCTAGCCCTGATGGCCTGACAGATGAAATCACCTAGCCCTGATGGCCTGACAGATGAAATCACCTAGCCCTGATGGCCTGACAGATGAAATCACCTAGCCCTGATGGCCTGACAGATGAAATCACCTAGCCCTGATGGCCTGACAGATGAAATCACCTAGCCCTGATGGCCTGACAGATGAAATCACCTAGCCCTGATGGCCTGACAGATGAAATCACCTAGCCCTGATGGCCTGACAGATGAAATCACCTAGCCCTGATGGCCTGTCAGTTGAATTCGATAGACAGTTTTGGGAGTTACTAGAAGACCCGATTTTCAATATGTTTCAAGATTGCATTGAAAATGGGGAAATGGTCTCCACTATGAAACAGGGCCTTATTTCATTGATTCCGAAGCCTGATAAAGACCCTTCACTCATTGACAATTGGAGACCAATTACTTTATTAAATGTTGATTACAAATTGATTGCTCTGGTTTATGCCAAAATATTAAAGAAAGGAATAGATACCATTATAAATGAGACTCAAACAGGATTTATGAAGGGCTGTCACATAAGCTCTAACATTCGTTTAGTCTTGGACCTTATAGATTATTCAGATGCAATTGACTCAGATGTGGTTGTCCTATTTTTGGACTTCTGTAAAGCCTTTGACACAATTGAACATTAATTTCTGTTTAGGTATCTTAAACTTTTTGGATTTGGTGAACATTTTATTAAAGTAATTTGCATATTTTACAAAGATATAAATAGTTATGTGTTTCTAAACCTTAATACTTCCAAAATATTCAGTATCAACAGAAGTGTACGACAGGGATTCCCAATTCTGCCATTTTTATTCATTTTGATTGTGGAACTTCTATCTATTCTATTTAGATATTCTGAATAATGCACATGTGTATGGCTTAACCACTTTTAACAAAGAAATCAAAATCTGTCAACTGGCTGATGATACTACTCTTTTCTTAAGAGACAAAGACCAGGTCGCCCCATGCCCTTATTGCTAGAACTGCATTTTTGATTGCATCAGGATTAGGCAGCGTAGCCTAGCGGTTAGAGCGTTGGACTAGTAACCGGAAGGTTGTGAGTTCAAACCCCCGAGCTGACAAAGTACAAATCTGTCTTTCTGCCCCTGAACAGGCAGTTAACCCACTGTTCCCAGGCCGTCATTGAAAATAAGAATGTGTTCTTAACTGACTTGCCTGGTTAAATAAAGGTTAAATAAAATAAAAATAGGATTAATGCTGAATGTTTCTAAATGTGAAATCTTATGTTTATTTGACTCTGATGATAAAGAAATAGAAAATAGTCCCCTAAAGGACTGTGTTAAATATTGAGGAATACATCTGTCAAAAAACCACTTAGTCAGACAACATTTGAATTTCTCTCCTAAAATTAAGAGAACTAAAAATAGATTTAATAATTGGCTACAAAGAGATCTTTCTATACTTGGGAGAGTACTTCTGTCCAGGGCAGAGGGACTGTCGTTTTGTGTACCCCTCATTATCTTTATGTGTAAATCCAGCTACTTGTAAAGAGATCAATAAGACCTTTCTTGACTTCATCTGGAAAATAAGTCTCACAAACTAAAAAAATATGTCCTTTCTAACAAAAGAGCTGAAGGCGGTCTAGAAGTGTTGGATTTTGTTGACATAAATAACCCTTTCAAGATAAACTGGTTGAGAAAATGTTTGATCAATACTGATTCAATATGGTATTTCATTCCAAATAATCTGTTTAATAAATTGGGAGGTCTTCAATTTTTACTGAAATGTAATTATATTCCTGAAAGATTACCTGCTAAATTGGCTAGGTTTCACCAACAAGCTTTAATGGCCTGGAAAATATGTTTCCTGCACAATTTTCCCCCACATAAAGCTCTTTTTGTGGAATAATTCAGACATAACTGTAAGGAATAAGTCATTGTTCTACCCCAGCTGGCATGAGAGGAATATTGACTTTGTGTTTGATATTTTGCTCTGCCCAAAGTTTTGAATAACCCCCATTCATCTGCGAGGCACATATTGGAGCTTTTGCCAATGACACCAGATGGAGTGAGGGACAACTTAAACCTCATGCCCTTTACCCAGCAGGCCTGTGACTACAGCACTACAGATGCCAGGGGCTTGGATCACGTACATAAAGTGGTTCTGTCAAAGAACTCTTACAAATCTTAAAGAGAGTGTATGAAAACAATGGACTCAGGGAGGGAGGAAGAGGAGGACAGGATGAATGGGGGTTATTCAAAACTTTGATGCACAGCCTGACAGAAATTGGAAAGGAATGTTACAACCAAATGTCATGGCTTTCACTTGGCCACAGCCAGGGCATTTTGCAGTTAATATGTACAGTAATATTATTGAACTGAATCTAAATGTATTTAGGTAATTGAGTGACTACACAGCCAACTGCCCTATTCCCATCAGAAATAATGATATAGCAGTGAATGGTCAAAAGTGACTTTCATGTTAATTTTATTTTCCTTTGTGCTAATATTAATTGAGACTTTTACAGCGATAAACCTGCATGAATTTGGATGAACAAGTAACGTGGTGATGTAGCCCAACTTGACCCTTCAACATCTACAGAGCAGCACTTGAAAATGCGAATTCACTAAAGCCATGTGTGCAATTTCATTCAAATGATATTTGAACAAAATTGACCTGTGGGTGTAAATACCTACCTTTACATTGATTGAACCACAGGTTTTAATGTACAAGGCAGACAGTAAAATAGGCATCAGACCTGTAAGCGAGACCATGACAGAAGTTTGAACTAGAACTCTGGATACTTTGCTTAACGTACCAAATTGTTGGCTCCAACATCGAGAATTAAAAGATTATAGGCAAAAAGAGAACTAGGCAGAGCTGTCTTAAGGTCACTTGTCATTCTATCAGATTTAGACCACACACAAACAGGCATACTTTAACCTGTTGCTGAAAAAGTTTCCCTTTGAAAGAGCACCCAGCACTCATAACTGCCATTAAAGTTATAACTTTGACATGTAAAAAGTACAGATACTATTATTATTTTTAAAAAATCAGATTCTCCATTTCATGACATTAGTATGCCCATTCTCCAGTGTTGTAGTCTCGGTCTCGAGACCACACTGAGTGTCTCGGTCTTGTCTCAAGGTGTCAGATACATTTGTACTCTGTCTTGTCTCGGACAGTGAGGACTCCTACCAACTGACTGAGTAAAAAAAACGAAATGAGCAGTTTCACATGAATACCTGCAGTCTTTATATCTATTCTAGACATGTTTGCACAGTGGTGAACCTATTGGACCCAGGCCTTCAATGTGTGGCAGGTCCGTACTGCTAAAAGGACAGTAATTGTAATACCAATGCACCAGTCGAGGCTGCTGAGGGGAGGACCATTCATAATAATGGCTGGAACGGAGAGCATGGGAATGACATCAAACCGTGTGTTTGATACCATTCCACTGATTCCGCTCCAGCCATTACCCTGAGCCTGTCCTCCCCCAATTAAGGTGCCACCAACCTCCTGTGCAGTGCACTCATGTAGGAGAGTGCACTTTTTGTAAAAACACAAAGGGCCAGTGGTGTAGTGGAGGCAACAGTCTATGCAGGTATACACACTTTTTCCCCCCCAATGGGCATTGCCTATACTCACTTCTTTACAGTGATGTGCATGAAAGTAGTGTAGTGGAGGTATACGACTTGTCAAGTATGTAGTACAATAGAGAAATAATGCACAAAACAGCCTACACAATCCCAAAGCATGTGAGATATATTCACATGCGCGCCGCATACACAGCCTAGTTTCAGCTGAATATCATCTGCAGGCAGTAAGAGTGTTCAGCTCTCAACTGGTTTTGTCATGGAGCAGCTCATAGAAGAATGACATCGGTAGCGGGTAGGGTAGGTAGGAAAGACTGGTTCAACTTATGATTATCTACCGGTAAGTAGACTAAGGCAACAATGGGTATGCAAACGAGGTATTGAACAAGGTTGGTCCAAATTCTTGGTTAGTAGGCTATATGTGAATTGCAATTCGGTTATCATGTGCTGTTTGCATAAGGGGTGTAGGCATGAGTGGGCTTGGGTGGACACAGGCCAACCCACTGGGGTGCCAGGCTCTGCCCAATCAGTTTGAGCAAAAATGAAAAAATGAAAGATTATTATTACAAAAATACTACTCAGACCTCCAAAATGGTCTCCTGATGTGGTTTAAGCATTGTTGTCGTTTATCTATTCTTAAAAAAGTGATTTTGAGAGTGAAAATGGGAAATAATATATAGAAAAACTCATCAAAAAACATTGGAAAACATAGGATTTGTCACACATGGTGCTTTTCCTTTGCTGGGTGGGCCTTTTTTGGAATTATGTTTTCTTTTTTTTTGTTCCTGCTCAATCTGATTGGGCAGAGCCTGGCTCCCAGTTGGCCTGTGTCCAAGCCCACTCATGCCTACACCCCTGATTGGCAGAATTAGAGTATACCCACGTCTCCAGGTACCACTACACCACTGCACATGGCTGATGGACAGCAGCATGATATCAAAGGATAAGCAGTTCTTTCACTTGAACATAATAAGCCAGTAGTTCCCAATCCGAAGACAACAAGAACACAACTATTAGTCTAAGCATTTCCCAATCGAAATTTCCCAAATCTAAACTATTACTTCCCATTGCAAAACACATTTCACATTAACCACAACAGTGACCAAAAATTTGCCTGATTTAAACATCTGGAAAATACACATTTTCAACGTCTGGAAAATCTGTATTTTCAACAACAGGAATATACAGTGGGCAAAAAAGTATTTCGTCAGCCACCAATTGTGCAAGTTCTCCCACTTAAAAAGATGAGAGAGGCCTGTAGTTATCATAGGTACACTTCAACTATGACAGACAAAATTAGAAGAAAATAAATCCAGAAAATCACATTGTAGGATTTTTAATGAATTTATTTGCAAATTATTGTGGAAAATAAGTATTTGGTCAATAACAAACGTTTCTCAATACTTTGTTGTATACCCTTTGTTGGCAATGACAGAGGTCAAACATTTTCTGTCAGTCTTCACAAGGTTTTCACACACTGTTGCTGGTATTTTGGCCCATTCCTCCATGCAGATCTCCTCTAGAGCAGTGATGTTTTGGGGCTGTTGCTGGGCAACACGGACTTTCAACTCCCTCCAAAGATTTTCTATGGGGTTGAGATCTGGAGACTGGCTAAGCCACTCCAGGACCTTGACATGCTTCTTACAAAGCCACTCCTTTGTTGCCCGGGCGGTGTGTTTGGGATCATTGTCATGCTGAAAGTCCCAGCCACGTTTCATCTTCAATGCCCTTGTTGATGGAAGGAGATTTTCACTCATGATACATGGCCCCATTCATTCTTTCCTTTACACGGATCAGTCATCCTGGTCCCTTTGCAGAAAAACAGCCCCAAAGCATGATGTTTCCACCCCCATGCTTCACAGTAGGTATGGTGTTCTTTGGATGCAACTCAGCATTCTTTGTCCTCCAAACATGACGATTTCAGTTTTTACCAAAAAGTTATATTTTGGTTTCATCTGACCATATGACATTCTCCCAGTCTTCTTCTGGATCATCCAAATGCTCTCTAGCAAACTTCAGACGGGCCTGGACATGTACTGGCTTAAGCAGGGGGGCACGTCTGGCACTGCAGGATTTGAGTCCCTGGCGGCGTAGTGTGTTACTGATGGTAGGCTTTGTTACTTTGGTCCCAGCTCTCTGCAGGTCATTCACTAGGTCCCCCCGTGTGGTTCTGATATTTTTGCTCACAGTTCTTGTGATCATTTTGACCGCACGGGGTGAGATCTTGCGTGGAGCCCTAGATCGAGGGAGATTATCAGTGGTCTTGTATGTCTTCCATTTCCTAATAATTGCTCCCACAGTTGATTTCTTCAAACCAAGCTTCTTACCTATTGCAGATTCAGTCTTCCCAGCCTGATGCAGGTCTAAAATTTTGTTTCTGGTGTCCTTTGACAGCTCTTTGGTCTTGGCCATAGTGGAGTTTGGAGTGTGACTGTTTGAGGTTGTGGACAGGTGTTTTTTATACTGATAAGTTCAAACAGGTGCCATTAATACAGGTAACAAGTGGAGGACAGAGGAGCCTCTTAAAGAAGAAGTTACAGGTCTGTGAGAGCCAGAAATCTTGCTTGTGTGACCAAATACTTATTTTCCACCATAATTTGCAAATAAATTCATTAAAAATCCTACAATGTGATTTGATTTTTCTTTCTCATTTTGTCTGTCATAGTTGAAGTGTACCATATGCTGAAAATTACAGGCCTCTCATCTTTAAGTTGGAGAACTTGCACAATTGGTGGCTGACTAAATACTTTTTTGCCCCACTGTAAGTATGTTCAACTTTAATTCAGACCCAAAAATAAACCTGATTTAAACACCTGTTGGCCTTCTGGAAGGCAGAAGTATCCATACGTTTTTTTTGTAAAACCGGTCCCACCCATTTCAAATCCAAATCTGTTTGGTTGATTCACTCAATTGTTTCACCCCAAAATCTTTCTCTATCTAGGTTCTGATGGCCTAGCTAGCTATATTTATCTCCCCAGAGACCACCAAAGAAAAATCCTGATTGGATATTTTTTTAATCTTCAGTGTTAACCCTTTCCTTTCCAACAAAACTGAAGATATTAAATCAGAACAAAGTTGAAAAGAATAATATAACTAGAATTATTATTATTTTATAAATCCTTAGCTCTTGTTTGATTGTTCCCTACTGTGTTTGGGTTAGTAACAAGTTGTAGAGTGGCTCTATTTGCCCTTAGCAAGCAGAGGAAGAGGAGGACGGGATGGAGTCTGGAGAAAGAGAGAGGTAGGGAAGGAAGGAGAGGGAACTCAACCCAGTTGGATTTATTGTATCATATGTCATCGTATTACATTTACATTTAAGTCATTTAGCAGACGCTCTTATCCAGAGCGACTTACAAATTGGTGCATACACCTTATGACATCCAGTGGAACAGCCACTTGCATCTAAATCTTTATTACTTATCATACGCGATCAATATCAACGGAAACAAAGAGGAGACAAGTGGGACGAAATTCCTGGACTCAAATGAACTGTTTGTGAATAGGATGGCAGAGTTCGGAGAAAGAGAGCGATAGGAAAGGAAGGAGACCTCAACCCAGGATGAGGCTGGACATGCCCTCTGGGGAGTTCCTGTGGCCTGATAGCATCCCTGCGGCATCCCTGCGGCAGCTGGAGCATATCGTCCCTCTGATCTGGAGCAGGAATGGCCTCTGAACCTACATCATTATCTAAACATGGGAAAGGAGACAGGATATCATACCAGAGACTCTTAAGCATTTAAGCATGTGGTAATAGCATAGACAGAAACAAGCCTATATGCACTAAATATTCAACATTTCAACATAGCTGCGGGAAGTAAGGGTGGTGCTGCAGCACTCCATGATAAATAAATACATATTTTTTGTAGAAAATGACTGTACTAGGCCTTCATTACTCCTGTATGACAGGAGAAAAATACTAATCAGCAAGAGCACAAGAAAAACATATTAAACTGTCCTCACCAGCATTCCCCATGTCAAGAGGAGATTTTTGAATTTAAAATTTAATTTAACCTTTATTTAACTAGCCAATCTCAGTTAAAGAACAAATTCTTATTTACAATGACGGGCCTACCCCGGCCAAAGCCGGACGACACCAGGCTAATTGTGCGCAGCCCTATGGGACTCCCAATCACTGCCTGATGTGATACAGAGATGAATGGAAAAATGGTAAGTGATTAGAAAACATAACAGAAAGGAGTAGGGAAACTACATGAACACAAAGTGAAAGAGAAAATCCTCAACAAGGAACGCCCATTGTTTAACTTTGAGGAAATGGCAACATGGGAAATTCTAGATTGATATCGCACCCACACACGAACACAGTGTTAAGACGTTATCTCTCCCCGGCGTTGGAGTTTCGTGGCTGTTGGAGGAGGACTGGGCAGCTCCTCAGTGGGGCAAAGGGCTCTCCACCAGTTTGATTAGCATTTATTGCCAGCGAATTGTCTGACTAATCAGCCAAGTAATAGAGAGCTACATTCTAATCTACAGACGTCTATTGTCAAAAGTGATAACGTTTTAGATGCTTGATAGCGTTATAAGCGGCCGAACACCTCATCTAATGAAGTAGAATGAAACTAAAACTGCTTAGCTTGGCCATTTCATGGATTGACCCTCACAAGGGGTTGCGAGTTATGATGTAGAAATGAAAGTTTGGAGGAAGTGTGAGAGTTCAATTGGAAAAACTCCCATTCAACATCCTGCCTGCGGGGCAAGCCAAAAAAAACAAACACTCAAGTCTCCCCACATGATCTTTCAGACAGCATGCGGAACTCCCCTACTCAACAGCTGCTAATCAGATAAGTCAGTTGGATTTATTGCATCATACATCCTCGTACAATTTACAAAGCATGAGATCAATATCACTATCAATGTAAACAAAGGAGACAAGCAGCGTCAATAGGTTTCTGACAAAGATGTCTATTAGAGCAGTCAGTGTAATGTAATGAACTGACTTAATGACCCCACCACAATGAGATCCTCTTGAAAGCTCTGTTTTTGAGGACTCAAAGCACCGACTAGGTTAGTCCAGGGGCTTTGACTGCTTTCATTCCACATTTGGCAAACAGAGACAATGTTAAGGCACAAGCAAAAACCTTGACACCGTGACATATAGGCCAGAGACAATAAGTGGCAGAATAAACTCAAACACACCTTTGTTTCGTCACAAAACCGAGAGAGCAAGACCTGTCCGGTAAAGTCCAGTTAGGAGGGCCGAGTGTCTGCGGGTTTTCGCTCCTTCCTTGTACTTGATTGATGAATTAAGGTCACTAATTAGTAAAGAACTCCCTTCACCTTGTTGTCTAGATCTTAACTGAAAGGAAAAACCCAAAACCTGCAGACACCAGGCCCTCCATGGAATGAGTTTGACACAACTGATTTACAGCATCAGACTACTGAACAACCATTGGTTTAGAACCACAGAGAGTTACTGCAAGTTGAAATGAAAAGAAGGACTGGCTCCACTATTCCAGTACCATTTCAACTTAAACTTTTCTATATAATGTGTGTAAGTGAGTGAGTGAGTGAGAATGCGTGCAAGTAGGAAAAACATGCCTACTCACCCGATTTGTAGAGCAGGGGTCTCAAACGGATTCCATGGAGGGCCTAGTGTCCACAGGTCATGTTTTTGTACTTTTAATTAACACTTAGACAACCAGGTGAGGGGAGTTCTTTCCTATTTAGCTAGGACAATGAGAAGACAAACAATGTATACGAAATGCTTCAGTCTGGTTTTAGACCCCATCATAGCACTGAGACGGCACTTGTGAAGGTGGTAAATTACATTTTAATGGCATCGGACCGAGGCTCTCTATCTGTCCTCGTGCTCCTAGACCTTAGTGCTGCTTTTGATACCGTCGATCACCACATTCTTTTGGAGAGATTGGAAACCCAAATTGGTCTACACGGACAAGTTCTGGCCTGGTTTAGATCTTATCTGTCGGAAAGATATCAGTTTGTCTCTGTGAATGGTTTGTCCTCTGACAAATCAACTGTACATTTCGGTGTTCCTCAAGGTTCCGTTTTAGGACCACTTGTTTTCACTATATATTTTACCTCTTGGGGATGTTATTCGAAAACATAATGTTAACTTTCACTGCTATTCGGATGACACACAGCTGTACATTTCAATGAAACATGGTGAAGCCCCAAAATTGCCCTTGCAAGAAGCATGTGTTTCAGACATAAGGAAGTGGATGGCTGTAAACTTTCTACTTTTAAACTTGGACAAAACAGAGATGCTTGTTCTAGGTCCCAAGAAACAAAGAGATCTTCTGTTGAATCTGACAATTAATCTTAATGGTTGTACAGTCGTCTCAAATAAAACTGTGAAGGACCTCGGCGTAACTCTGGATCCTGATCTCTCTTTTGACGAACATATCAAGACCATTTCAAGGACAGCTTTTTTCCATCTACGTAACATTGCAAAAATCAGAAACTTTCTGTCCAAAAATGATGCAGAAAAATTCATCCATGCTTTTGTCACTTCTAGGTTAGACTACTGCAATGCTCTACTTTCCGGCTACCCGGATAAAGCACGAAATAAACTTCAGTTAGTGCTAAATACGGCTGCTAGAATCCTGACTAGAACCAAAAGATTTGATCATATTACTCCAGTGCTAGCCTCTCTACACTGGCTTCCTGTCAAAGCAAAGGCTGATTTCAAGGTTTTACTGCTAACCTACAAAGCATTACATGGGCTTGCTAGGTAGGAACCTATCTCTCTGATTTGGTCCTGCCGTACATACCTACACTTACGCTACGGTCGCAAGACGTAGGCCTCCTAATTGTCCCTAGAATATCTAAGCAAACAGCTGGAGGCAGGGCTTTCTCTTATAGAGCTCCATTTTTATGGAACGGTCTGCCTACCCATGTCAGAGACGCAAACTCGGTCTGAACCTTTAAGTTTTTACTGAAGACTCATCTCTTCAGTGGGTCATATGATTGAGTGTAGTCTGGCCCAGGAGTGGGAAGGTGAACGGAAAGGCTCTGGCGCAGCGAACTGCCCTTGCTGTCTCTGCCTGGCCTCTTTCCACTGGGATTCTCTGCCTCTAACCCTATTACAGGGGCTGAGTCACTGGCTTACTGGGGCTCTCTCATGCCGTCCCTGGAGGGGGTGCGTCACCTGAGTGGGTTGATTCACTGATGTGGTCGTCCTGTCTGAGTAGGCGCCGCCCCTTGGGTTGTGCCATGGCGGAGATCTTTGTGGGCTATACTCAGCCTTGTCTCAGGATGGTAAGTTGGTGGTTGAAGATATCCCTCTAGTGGTGTGGGGGCTGTGCTTTGGCAAAGTGGGTGGGGTTATATCCTTTCTGTTTGGCCCTGTCCGGGGGTGTCCTCGGATGGGGCCACAGTGTCTCCTGACCCCTCCTGTCTCAGCCTCCAGGATTTATGCTGCAGTAGTTTATGTGTCGGGGGGCTAGGGTCAGTTTGTTATATCTGGAGTACTTCTCCTGTCCTATTCGGTGTCCTGTGTGAATCTAAGTGTGCGTTCTCTAATTCTCTCCTTCTCTCTCTCTTTCTCTCTCTCGGAGGACCTGAGCCCTAGGACCATGCCCCAGGACTACCTGACATGATGACTCCTTGCTGTCCCCAGTCCACCTGGCCGTGCTGCTGCTCCAGTGTCAACTGTTCTGCCTTATTATTATTATTCAACCATGCTGGTCATTTATGAACATTTGAACAACTTGACCATGTTCTGTTATAATCTCCACCTGGCACAGCCAGAAGAGGACTGGCCACCCCACATAGCCTGGTTCCTCTCTAGGTTTCTTCCTAGGTTTTGGCCTTTCTAGGGAGTTTTTCCTAGCCACCGTGCTTCTACGCCTGCATTGCTTGCTGTTTGGGGTTTTAGGCTGGGTTTCTGTACAGCACTTTGAGATATCAGCTGATGTACGAAGGGCTATATAAATACATTTGATTTGATGCAAAAATGTGTTTGTTTTCTGCAAATGACGTTCTGCTTTTGATGTGTTGGGAGTGGTGTGAAGCCAAATCGAAACTGGCTTCCCTTGACACTTTTTTAGGTGCGCCAGGACAATTCACAGCTGAGCTCACTCAGTTTAGCGCAACACTGATTGGCTACTATTATTATAATTATTTGTTTAATCAAGGGAGGCCATATGCTCGTTGGCTTCCCTTGCATTCAATGCAACAATGTCAATCTTTTTGACCGGACAGCATCAGATAGATGGCCTACACATACTAAGGAAGAGGGGCAATGTTTTACCTGCAAATCATGTCCAATCAATTTAATTTACCACAGGCTTCTCAATCAAGTTGTAGAAACATCAAAGATGCTCAATGGAAACAGGATGCACCGGCTGACAGTGACACAGGGGAAGAATGGCGGCCTGACAAAGGAGGATACACTGGGGACAATGCAG
Source organism: Oncorhynchus keta (assembly GCF_023373465.1). NCBI lineage: Eukaryota > Metazoa > Chordata > Actinopteri > Salmoniformes > Salmonidae > Oncorhynchus > Oncorhynchus keta. The sequence continues at coordinate 3,895,795 of NC_068452.1, read as the reverse complement.
AGATCCTCATCAATATTCCAGCATGGCTCAGACTCAGTCCTGCTGGAATTCAATGTCGGAAGGAACTGTGTCAATAACAGAAGTGCACACAGCCACTGCATTGTTGGTTAAGGGTTTGAAAGTAGGCATTTCACGGTAAGGTCTACACCGGTTGTATAAGGCGCATGTGAAAAATTTACTTTTGACATGACTGTCAGGTAAAGACTTACTCAAAAGGACTGACCGTTACTCCTTATTAGACCATAGAATATAATTCCTCATTCCTTTAGGTGCCATTTGGCAAACTCCAAGCAGGCAGTCACGTGCCTTTTACTGAGGAGTGGCATCCAACAAAGAAAACGTACCAAAAAAAACAATAAACTCGGGGAGGGAGAAGAGGACGGGACGCAATTCCTGGACTCAGATGAACAGGTGGAGATTCTTCTTTAAAAAAAAAGAGAAAAGGACGGCGGAGTTCTGAGAAAGAGAAGGACCTCAACCCAGGATGAGGCTGGACTTGCCCCCTGGGGGGTTCCTGCGGCCTGACGTCATCCCTGCGGCGGGCTGGGGAGCCCCTGCGGCGGGCTGGGGAGCCCCTGCGGCGGGCTGGGGAGCCTCATCCCTCTGCTCTGGGGTGGGAACGACTTCAACAGCGTTATCTAAACATGGGAAAGCAGCCAGGTGAACATGCTTGAGACTCAAGCATTTAAAACGTAATACTGCTGCTTGAAGCTTTTAAACATCTGGTAATAGCAAAGTCAAGTCAATATACACAAACACTATAAATGGTAAACATTAAACACTACAAATCATGTTGCCCCCCCCAAATCTCTTAGCTATAATTGAACTAGCATTATTGTGGGTAAAATTAACCTAAGACGTTTACAAAACATGAATATGTAGTCTTAAATCTGGACAACTTGTTAATTAACAGTGGAAGTTAGCAAGCAATACATTAAAATGGTCCTCACCAGCATTTCCCATGTCATTGTCTCCATTCTAAGAGGAGATGAAGGGGAAAAGGGTACATTATTAGAACAGAAATGAGTAGGCCAACTACATGAAAGCAAAGTGAAAGTCCTCAACAAGGAATGCCTATTGTTTAACTTTGAGGAAACGTCAACATGGGAAATTCTAGATTGTGTGTGTGTGTGTGTGTGTGTGTGTGTGTGTGTGTGTGTGTGTGTGTGTGTGTGTGTGTGTGTGTGTGTGTGTGTGTGTGTGTGTGTGTGTGTGATCAGCGTTGAGCCATCTCACCCCGGCGTTGGAGTCTTCATGGTTGTTGGAGGACGACTGGGCAGCACATCTCCTCAGTGGGGCCGAGGGTTCTCCACACAGCACTCCAGTGGGCTTCCCACCTGTAGATACACAGAAATGACACTTAACATGGTTTGACTCATTCCCTGGCTAAATCACCAAGCGATCGAGGGCTTACATTGAAATTTACAGACATCTCATGCCAGTGATAACATTTTAAATGCTTGATAAGAGTTCTAAGTAGCCAAACACCTCATCAAATCCAAATAATGAAACAAAACGGCTTAGCTCTGCCATTTCATGAATTGAGCCTACTGATCATGGTATATATAAACCAGTCAGTATCTGGTGTGACCACCATTTGCCTCAAGGCAACATGACGTCCCATAGCATTGATCAGGCTGTTGATTGTGGCTTGTCAATTGTTGTCCCGACCAAACACGGTGACCGCTTTTATTATAATATCTGTGAAGCGAACATGAATCACATTATCATACATGAACATGATCTGCCCTCTTGTGGAGGAAGTTGCAACTTGCATCCCACATACAGAGTAACTCCAGAGTCGATGAAGTTCAATTTAAGACTTAATACCATTTGTGAAGTCTGCGCACACCTGCTGATATCCCCTTCCAGAAATGAGCCTGTTGGCAAAAAGTAGTATATTGAGGGCTGGCTCTTAAAGTGGAACTGACAGTGTCAACCAATTTGCAAATGTGAAACAGACAACCATAATATCAGTAATATAAGAATTCCCAGTTTATGCTGCAAAAATAAACTTGGATTTAAAAATAGGTTGTTTTACACCCCCCCTCCCCCCAAAAATAAAAAAAAATAATAATCCATAATGCAAAGTAAGGCATCGTTGACAGAATAGATGGATTCAGTTGAATGCATGGGTAATAATTCACCAATACATTTCTTGGTAGTCCAACATTACCATCAGGTTGTAAATAGCAGCTGGCCTGATACCTTGCTTGTTTCAGTGACTCAATATTTTGGACAAAAAGTATCCAATACTGGGAATGTTAATACAAGGCAAACTAGCAAGGGCAATGATCAAGTCAGTCATAACCATCAAATGTATTTATAAAGCCCTTTTTACATCAGTCGATGACAAAGTGCTATACAGAAACCCAGCCGAAAACCCCAAACAGCAAGCAATGCAGATGTAGAAGCACAGTGGCTAAGAAAAACTCAAGGCAAGAACCGAGGATGAAACCAGGCTGAGGGGTGTCCAGTCCTCTTCTGGCTGTACAGGGTGGAGATTATAACTCTTCAAATGTTCATAGATGCCCAGCAGGGTCAAATAATAAGTCACAGTGGTTGTGGAGGGTGCAACAGGTGGCTAACATGCTGACCAGACAGCACACGTTTAGTCCGTGAGTGTTGCAAAATAAAAATGTTATTCAAACATTTCAAATAAAAAACGGCTCACGTGAATTCAGACTTTATAGCCAGGCGATACAATAGAACTTGGTTCCATTTTAGCCATTTGACACACTGCATGTCCCACCTCTTCAAGCTACTCATTGGTCATTACGAGCCTTTACCCACGTGGGTTATTGAAAGATGGGAGGTCCACACTCCAGTCCGTGACGGTAATGCACCTTAAAGTTAAACCACCATCAGAATTCTATAAAGAGCCACAAAATATATATAAAAGCATTTCAGGTAAAAACCCATGTTTATCTCCAAGGACCAATTAGCTAGCAAGTCCAGGGATGCAAACTGGTGAGGGCCCAAAAATAACTTTTTTTTTTGCACTGATTTTTTAAAATGTTATCCCTGCTAGGGGGAAATAGAGGTGTTAACTAATTTAAAAAAAATATGATCTACATGATCAGTCTAAAATTAAAGTTGTTAATGTTGTGACGGCCCTGAATTTTTCTGAACCGTCTCAGTGCTTCCCCTTCCAATAAGGCGCTTTCCCTTCAATTCCCAATTAAATAGCCAGCATCATCTGCTCAAAAGTGGGGTTGTGATGGAGACGTGAATGAGGATGTGTTCAACCCTCAGTTCCGAAGCTTCTCTATTCCGTTTGTTTTGTTGCTGTCAAAAGTATGATTTGTAGCCTAATAGAGTTTACCCAGGATCGGATCCACTCTTTGCGTCGGTAGACTACACCTCTCCGTTCTTCGTGGCCTTTCTCAGCTGGAGATCTGTTGGCGGATTGGATTGTCTGACTGACCGACTGACTACAACCTTTTTTGTATACGGTATTTCATTTGTTTTCATGTGAGGTATACTGTGGTGATTTATGTAGTTAGTTGTAGTTGGACTTAGAGTTGATACGCTTTAAAGTTGTGGTAAAATAGTTGTAATATTGATTGTATGATTAATACTGGGTTTACGCTACACTTGAGTGAACGGACAAACATTGCGTGACTAAGGTCACGGGAGTTCCCTGAACTCCTTTACCGGGCTGGACTCTTAAGGCCAGAGGTACAGGATATTTCTAGAAGTTCTTTCCAATGTTAAGGGTTTATGAAAAGTTTATTTCCATCCTGACTTTTACACAAGTCCTTTTGTATTGGTGTAGACTTGACGGACCAGATGGGACTCATTCCCTCCCAAACCAAAAGGAGAAACCAATGTTTTCTCTGGTAGGCACAACCTACCTGGCACCCCTGTAAATAATAACCTCAAGTCAAAACCGTTACAATGTGAACCTAACCAGCGACTCCTGTGGCGGGCCGGGCGCGCAAACCAAGGTTGCCAGGTGTTTCCTCCGACCCATTGGCGCGGCTGGCTTCTGGCTTGGATGCGCACTGTGTTAAGAAGCAGTGCGGCTAGGTTGGGTTATATCCGAGGACGCATGACTTTCAACCTTCGTCTCTGCCGAGCCCGTACGGGAGTTGTAGCGATGAGACAAGATAGTAGCTACAACAACAATTTGACACCATGAATTTGGGGAGAAAGGGGTAAAAAAAATAGTTGTAGAAACATCAAGGATGCTCAATGGTAACAGGATGCACCAGAACTAAATTTCAAGTCTCCTAGTAAAGTGTCTGAATACTTACGTAAATAAAGTATGTCAAGATTAATACATTTAAAGAAATGTATTAAACCCGTTTTTAACTTGTCATAGAGTGCTGAGGATTTGTATTTATCCATTTTAGAAAAAGGCTGTAACAAACCATTTTGGAAAATGTCAAAGGGTCTGAATACTTTCCAAAGGCACTGTACAAACGCCGAGGTACCTTATTGCCATTACTGTATAAACTGGTTAAATGTAATTAGAGCAGTAAATAAAAAAAGCATGTTTTGTTATATCCATGGAATAGGGTCTGATATACCATGGCTGTCAGCCAATCAGCATTCAGGGCTCAAACCACCCAGTACATAAATGTATTTAGGTCATTGAAAAACTACAACCAACTGCACCATTGCCATCAGAAATAAAGACACAGCCATGTATGGTCAAAAACGACTTTTAATTTGTGCCAATACTCATTGCGACTTTTACAGTGATAAACAAACCTGCATGAATTTGGATGAACAAGTAACGGTCATGTAGCCCAGCTGACCATTCAACATCTTCAGAAAAACACTTCAACATGAATTCACTAAAGCCATGTGTGCAATTTCATTCAAATTACGTTTGAGCAAAATTGAACCGTGTGTGGGTAAATACAGACATTGAACCACAGGTTTTCCTGTGCAAGGCAGACAGTAAAATAGGCATCAGACCTGTAAGAGACAGTGACAGAAGTTTGAACAAGAACTCTGGACAATAATCTTAACGTACCAAATTGTGTCCAACATCGAGAATTTAAAAAATAATAAATATGCAAAACGAGAACTAGGCAGAGCTGTCATAAGGTCACTTGTCATTCTATCAGATGGAGTACCACACACAAACAGGCATACTTTAACCTGTTGAAAGTTTCCCCCCTTTAAAAAAAGATCATAAAAACCACTCAAACCTGGCACTGAAGTTAAAACTGACATGTAAGGACCACAAACACAATACAAAAATTCTCTTATTTTTCCATTTCATGACATAAGCCCATTTTCTGGACATATTCACTGAATTTAGTCTTCAGAAATAACACCAGGGTTTGATTTGACAGCTTGGATCCCGTGTGGATTTTAGTTTCCATAGAAATGTTTAGGTCCCGAACTTCATGCAACACTAGATCATGTACCCCTCCAATTAATTAATAATGACTCAATTTAGTCCAGCATAACCTTAAAATAAAAACATTCACAGTATAACTTACCTCCCCCTCCCTTTTTTTATTTATTATTATTCTTTTTTTTAACAAAGGCTTCACCAAAATGTTTTGGATGAGTCGGACTTGGAACAAACCAGGCGTGCATGCAGTTTGCCATTCAATAAACACGGTGCAAAAGCAACAACTTCATATGTATCCATTTGTGTTTTTCGAAACCTTATTGATTGCGCATCAGAACTTTTGCCAATGACACCAGATTGAGTGAGGGACAACTTAAACCTCATGCCCTTTACCCAGCAGGCCTGTGACTACAGCACTACAGATGCCAGGGGCTTGGATCAGGTACATAAAGTGCTTCTGTCAACAAAAAACGTACCGAAAAAAAAAAAACGTATCAAAACAATAGACTCGGGGAGGGAGAAGAGGACGGGACGCAATTCCTGGACTCAGATGAACAGGTGGAGATTCTTCTTTTAAAAAAAGAGAAAAGGACGGCGGAGTTCTGAGAAAGAGAAGGACCTCAACCCAGGATGAGGCTGGACTTGCCCCCTGGGGGGTTCCTGCGGCCTGACGTCATCCCTGCGGCGGGCTGGGGAGCCCCTGCGGCGGGCTGGGGAGCCCCTGCGGCGGGCTGGGGAGCCTCTGCGGCGGGTTGGGGAGCCTCATCCCTCTGCTCTGGGGTGGGAACGACTTCAACAGCGTTATCTAAACATGGGAAAGCAGCCAGGTGAACATGCTTGAGACTCAAGCATTTAAAACGTAATACTGCTGCTTGAAGCTTTTAAACATCTGGTAATAGCAAAGTCAAGTCAATATACACAAACACTATAAATGGTAAACATTAAACACTACAAATCATGTTGCCCCCCCAAATCTCTTAGCTATAATTTAACTAGCATTATTGTGAGTAAAATTAACCTAAGAAGTTTACAAAACATTAATATGTAGTCTTAAATCTGGACAACTTGTTTATTAAGTGGAAGTTAGCAAGCAATACATTAAAATGGTCCTCACCAGCATTTCCCATGTCATTGTCTCCATTCTAAGAGGAGATGAAGGGGAAAAAGGGTACATTATTAGAACAGAAATGAGTAGGCCAACTACATGAAAGCAAAGTGAAAGTCCTCAACAAGGAATGCCTATTGTTTAACTTTGAGGAAACGTCAACATGGGAAATTCTAGATTGTGTGTGTGTGTGTGTGTGTGTGTGTGATCAGCGTTGAGCCATCTCACCCCGGCGTTGGAGTCTTCGTGGTTGTTGGAGGACGACTGGGCAGCACATCTCCTCAGTGGGGCCGAGGGTTCTCCACACAGCACTCCAGTGGGCTTCCCACCTGTAGATACACAGAAATGACACTTAACATGGTTTGACTCATTCCCTGGCTAAATCACCAAGCAATCGAGGGCTTACATTGAAATTTACAGACATCTCATGCCAGTGATAACATTTGAAATGCTTGATAAGAGTTCTAAGTAGCCAAACACCTCATCAAAACCAAATAATGAAACAAACGGCTTAGCTCTGCCATTTCATGAATTGAGCCTACTGATCATGGTATATATAAACCAGTCAGTATCTGGTGTGACCACCATTTGCCTCAAGGCAACATGACGTCCCATAGCATTGATCAGGCTGTTGATTGTGGCTTGTCAATTGTTGTCCCGACCAAACAAGGTGACAGCTTTTCTTATAATATCTGTGAAGCGAACATGAATCACATTATCATAAATGAACATGATCTGCCCTCTTGTGGAAGAAGTTGCAACTTGCATCCCACATACAGAGTAACTCCAGGGTCGATGAAGTTCAATTTAAGACTTAATACCATTTGTGAAGTCTGCGCACACCTGCTGATATCCCCTTCCAGAAATGAGCCTGTTGGCAAAAAGTAGTATATTGAGGGCTGGCTCTTAAAGTGGAACTGACAGTGTCAACCAATTTGCAAATGTGAAACAGACAATCATAATATCAGTAATATAAAAATTCCCAGTTTATGCTGCAAAACTAAACTTGGTTTTAAAAATAGGTTATTTTACACCCCCCACCAACAACAAAAGAATCATGCAAAGTAAGGCATCGTTGACAGAATAGATGGATTCAGTTGAATGCATGGGTAATAATTCACCAATACATTTCTTGGTAGTCCAACAACATTACCATCAGGTTGTAAATAGCAGCTGGCCTGATACCTTGCTTGTTTCAGTGACTCAATATTTTGGACAAAAAGTGTCCAATACTGGGAATGTTAATACAAGGCAAACTAGCAAGGGCAATGATCAAGTCAGTCATAACCATCAAATGTATTTATAAAGCCCTTTTTACATCAGTCGATGACAAAGTGCTGTACAGAAACCCAGCCGAAAACCCCAAACAGCAAGCAATGCAGATGTAGAAGCACAGTGGCTAAGAAAAACTCAAGGCAAGAACCGAGGATGAAACCAGGCTGAGGGGTGTCCAGTCCTCTTCTGGCTGTACAGGGTGGAGATTATAACTCTTCAAATGTTCATAGATGCCCAGCAGGGTCAAATAATAAGTCACAGTGGTTGTAGAGGGTGCAACAGGTGGCTAACATGCTGACCAGACAGCACACGTTTAGTCCGTGAGTGTTGCAAAATAAAAATGTAAATGTTATTCAAACATTTCAAATAAAAAACGGCTCACGTGAATTCAGACTTTATAGCCAGGCGATACAATAGAACTTGGTTCCATTTTAGCCATTTGACACACTGCATGTCCCACCTCTTCAAGCTACTCATTGGTCATTACGAGCCTTTACCCACGTGGGTTATTGAAAGATGGGAGGTCCACACTCCAGTCCGTGACGGTAATGCACCTTAAAGTTAAACCACCATCAGAATTCTATAAAGAGCCACAAAATATATATAAAAGCATTTCAGGTAAAAACCCATGTTTACCTCCCAGGACCAATTAGCTAGCAAGTCCAGGGATGCAAACTGGTGAGGGCCCAAAAATAATACTTTTTTTTTTGCACTGATTTTTTTAAATGTTATCCCTGCTAGGGGGAAATAGGTGTTAACTAATTTAAAAAAGAATGATCTACATGATCAGTCTAAAATTAAAGTTGTTAATGTGAACCTAACTCACAGCTAAAAAAACAAAGAAAGCAATCCAAATGTTATTTGTTGGCTAGACTTTACTTCAAATGACACTCAAGTTTTGAGAGAAAACCCCATCTTAAGTTGAAATAGAATGAAACAGGCTTTCTATTTTTGCTCTATTATAGTGGGAACTATAGTAGACATTGATCAAGTACACAAGGCTACATGTGTGCAAAAGTAACATTCACTGAGTGTATTATGTTTTTACATTTTTTAAGTGTAATAATCACTCAAGTCTTACTGTCAAGTTCAACAAAAGCATTATTTTAGGGCTACACATTACATTGTACACCTTCTGCCTTAGGCCATCTGTTCTATACTGTACCAGCAGAGCAGGATATCGATTATGGCAACAAAGGGTCTCTTTCAGGCAGAGTACACCTGGCATACCCCTTTTTATTTCCTGTATTGAATGATGGAAGGAACACCATACTTTCCTACCTCTATACAGTGGTGACATCCATCTTAAAGCCAGGCACAGCTCCACTTGTTTAACAAGCAATGCCTCATTTTCACCAAATTCTCTCAATCTGAAAATTAACCACATACTGTAGAGGGAAAACAATGAACAATTCAGATTGCCAGGGTCCGGTAAGCAACTAACACGTTATAACTTGAGGAATGGCAAGGAGTCGTATAACAGTTAATACTATAGTGAATGGTTAGGTTACTAACGTTCATCTGATGTTGTAGCCGTCTGACCTTACTAGCCAGATCATTTTTCACACCATAAACTCAATTTCATCAGTTAAGTTGGCAAATGTTGCCCAACATTTCTCTGGCTGGCTAACAGAGAATTAAATCCAGCTGGCAAGATACTTTATGCTAACAATACTTGTACCATACTTTCACCCCCACCTCAAGCTTTCCAAATGCCAGTGGTTTTAAGTACGCGTCACCACCTTCTCACCTACCTCTTCGTTGTTCAGGGGACGTGCTGCTGTAAATTAACTGGTCAACTGCCTTTCCAGAGCGCGTGCTGATGATGTAACTAGCAAATTGGTTGTTCCTCTTCAATCGCGTGCTGCATTCCGTTATGTGAACGATTGGATTAATACTGGCTGTATCCAAAGCTCAGCCAAACATGCATCACTTGTTCACAGCCAGTAGTCATCCAAAGCCCCCTGCCTAAACTTCTCATATCTACACAAATCACCCATTTTGGATTCAAACTGCAAAAGGTGCCAAGTTTGCGTCCCTGAGCAACAGCTAGCCATCTTAATGCTACAGCAGACAATGACATTCCAGACAATTCTGTGCTGCCAAATTTGTGGCAACAGTTTGGGGAAATCCCTTTACTGTTTCAGCATGACAATGCCCCCTTGCACAAAGCAAGGTCCATACAGAACGAGATCGACGTGGAAGAACTTGACTGGCTTGAACAGAGCCCTGACCTCAACCCTATCGAACACTTTTGGAATAAATTGGAACGCCGACTGTGAGATAGTCCTAATCGGCCAACTTCAGTGATCGACCTCTAATGCTTGTGGCTGAATGGAAGCAAGTCCCCGAAGCAATGTTCCAAACATCTAGTGGAAAGCCTTCCCAGCAGAAAAAAAGGGGGCAACAAAGAACTTCTGAAACTTGTCAGTCTATTCTTGTTCGGAGAAATGAAGGCTATTCCATGCAAGAAATTGTCAAGAACCTGAAGATCTCGTACAACGCTGTGTATTACTCCCTTCACAGAACAGCCCAAACTGGCCCTAACCAGAATAGTGGGAGGACCCGGTGCACAACTGAGCAAGAGGACAAGTACATTAGTGTCTAGTTTGAGAAACAGACGCATAGAAGTCCTCAACTGGCAGCTTCATTAAATAGTACCCGCATAACACCGTCTCAACATCAACAGTGAAGAGGTGACTCCAGGATGCTGGCCTTCTAGGCAGAGTTGCAAAGAAAAAGCCATCTCAGACTGGCCAATAAAAGAAAAGATGGGCAAAAGAACAGACACTGGACAGAGGAACTCTGCTAATTTCTCACATGGAATAGTTGCTGATAATGGGCCTCTGTATACCCATGTAGATATTCCATCAAAAAAATACAAATAAAGCCATTTCCAGCTACAATAGTTTTACATCTACACTATTTCTGATCAATTGCATGTTATTTTAATGGACAATTTTTTTTTTTACATTTCTAAGTAACCCCAAACTTTCGAATGGTAGTGTATGCGTTATGGCTTTTCAACCTCTGCCATATTGTGATTGAGTTCTATTAGATGGCCCAGTGTTTTCTTTAATGGAAGCTTCTCTAAAATGTCAAACAAGTAAAGTGCGGTGTACTGCAGGGCAGCTCTTTAGGCCCGCTTTTCGATTTTTTTCCAATGACCTGTTTTTTTTTTAACCTTTATTTAACCAGGCAAGTCAGTTAAGAACATATTCTTATTTTCAATGACGGCCTGGGAACAGTGGGTTAACTGTCTGTTCAGGGGCAGAACGACAGATTTGTACCTTGTCAGCTCGGGGGTTTGAACTCGCAACCTTCCGGTTACTAGTCCAACGCTCTAACCACTAGGTTACGCTGCCGCTGGGTATAAAACAAAGGATGCGTGTCCATGTATGCTGATGATTCAACCATATACGTGTCAGAAACCACAGCGAATGAAATACTGAAACCCCTTAAGAGATGTAACAGTTTTGGAATGGGCGGCCAGTAATAAACTGGTCCAGAACATAAAAACTAAGAGCACTGTATTTGGTACAAATCATTCCCTAAGTTCTAGACCTCAGCTGAATCTGGTAATGAATGGTGTGGCTGTTGAACAAGTTGAGGAGACTAAATTACTTGGTGTTACCTTTCATTGTAAACTGTCATGGTCAAAACATAGATTCAAATGGTTGTAAAGATGGGGAGAGGTTGGTCCATAATAATGGAGATGCTCTGCTTTTTTGAAAGCGGACTCCAAAAAGCAAGTCCTGCAGGCTCGTTTTGTCTTATCGTGATTATTGTCCAGTCGAGTGATGCAAGGAAAGACCTAGTTAGGCGGCACGTCTTGCTCTTCATTGTAGTCAAAGGGCTAATTCTTATAAGAAACATTGTTAAATCCCAAATTGTTTGCAGTCAATTTACACATAGCTCTGACACACTTACCCCATCAGACATTCCACCAGGGGTATTTTCACAGTCCCCAAAACCAGAACAAATGCAAGAAAGTGTACAGTATTATATATAGCTATTAGTGCATGAACTCCGTTCCATCTCATATCACGCAAATGAACAGCAAACCTGGTTTTACATAACAAATAAAGCAACACCTCAAGACACATCGCCTCGTCCCTATTTTACCTATATAGTTTGTGTGAAGGTATTGATATGTAGGCTGTGTGCCTTTATTTTTTTATTAATAAAGTTCGGTCCATGAGCTGTTCTTGTCTATTAATGTTCTGTATGTCATGTTTCATGTGGGCCCAACAGCTAATGTGGATCCTAATAAAAAAAATTAAAAGTATTTTTAAATGTATAGGCAACCATTCGCTCTCCTCTGACAACGGCCCGACTCACATGACGTGCACACATATGGTTGCATAGTGCTAACATTTTGAAGTGTGCCTCTAGTATTATTTGAAGTTAAAATTAGTAATAATTGTCGCAATGGCAACAATTGAGTAGCGGCACTATTACGGAAACACTGTAGTCATCTCAGTTGCATTTTTTAAGACCTTTGAAAACTGAATAAGACATTAAACTGTGAAATTAATTTAAGATTTAAAGACTAAGGACACGCACAGAGAAGTATTGATAAATTACATAGGCTACATACAGCTATAGGCTACATACAGCTATAGGCGACATACAGCTATAGGCGACATACAGCTATAGGTATTATACAGCTATAGGTATTATACAGCTATAGGTATTATACAGCTATAGGTATTATACAAGAGGCTGTGGAGGGTGATGGGTTACCAGGTGGGTTGTTCCTCCGATGAGCGTGTGGGTCATCTGGTTCAGCAAAGATGTTGGAGGCCATCTTGTTTTTGCGATTGGGGGGCTTTTCCTCATCATTGCCAAAAGAGATGTTGGAGGCTCCTCCAGGTGGGCGCAGGACCCTAAGCGACAAAGCAATTAGAAAAGTATTAACTAAAATAAATTAGCCTAACTTGTATCTTTCTTACTGGTATAGCCTTAAACTAGGATTTGTACCCTCTAAGAGTTCCTGCTCAAGAACCAATAAAAAAATATTTTAAAAAGTGCACACACCTGTCTGAAATTTTGCACAGGACAAAGGGAATCATCACCAGGCTATTTGGGGATGAAGTCAGTGTCTGGTGCGCAACACTACATTAAGACCAATTCCTTTCAAAGCCTTTCTGATAACTGTCATTATGGTGGCCTGGGCAGAGGGCAGTCAGGTCTGGAGTGAACCAAGGGCTATATCTGTTCTTAGTTCTGCATTATTTTGAACGGAGCGTGCTTATCTAAAATGGTGAGGAAGTTACTTTTAAAGAATGACCAGGCATCCTCAACTGACGGGATGAGGTCAATGTCCTTCCAGGATACCCGGGCCAGGTCAATTAGAAAGGCCTGCTCACAGAAGTGTTTTAGGGAGCGTTTGACAGTGATGAGGGGTGGTCGCTTCACTACGGCGCCGTAGCGGATACAGGCAATGAGGCAGTGATCTCTGAGATCCTGGTTGAAGACAGCGGAGGTGTATTTGGAGGGCCAGTTGGTCAGGATGACGTCTATGAGGGTGCCCTTGTTTACAGATTTAGGATTGTACCTGGTGGGTTCCTTGATGATTTGTGTGAGATTGAGGGCATATAGCTTAGATTGTAGGACTGCCGGGGTGTTAAGCATATCCCAGTTTAGGTCACCTAACAGAACAAACTCTGAAGCTTGATGGGGGGGCGATCAATTCACAAATGGTGTCCAGGGCACAGCTGGGAGCTGAGGGGGGTCGGTAGCAGGCGGCAACAGTGAGAGACTTATTTCTGGAGAGAGTAATTTTCAAAATTAGTAGTTCGAACTGTTTGGGTATGGACCTGGAAAGTATGACATTACTTTGCAGGCTAACTCCTCCCCCTTTGGCGGTTCTATCTTGAAGGAATTTTTTTTATAGTTGAGTATGGAAATCTCAGAATTTTTGGTGGCCTTCCTGAGCCAGGATTCAGACACAGCAAGGACATCAGGGTTAGCAGAGTGTGCTAAAGCAGTGAGTAAAACAAACTTAGGGAGGAGGCTTCTGATGTTGACATGTATGAAACCAAGGCTTTTTCGATCACAGAAGTCAACAAATGAGGGTGCCTGGGGACATGCAGGGCCTGGGTTTACCTCCACATCACCCGCGGAACAGAGGAGGAGTAGTATGAGGGATTAGTTATCTAGTGTGTCCTGTGTTGCATATAATCGATGCAGTGCGTATTTGCAAAAAAAGGACTGTCCTTGTTCCAATGTGTACCTAACCATAAACATCAATGCCTTTCTTAAAATCAATACACAGAAGTATATATTTTTATACCTGCATATTTAGCTAAAAGAAATCCAGGTTAGCAGGCAATATTAACCAGGTGAAATTGCACGCAGAGTCAGTGTATATACAACAGTTTGGGCCACCTAATTTGCCAGAATTTTACGTAATTATGACATAACCTTGAAGGTTGAGCAATGTAACAGGAATATTTAGACTTATGGATGCCACCCGTTAGAAAAAAAACAGAATGGTTCCGTATTTCACTGAAAGAATAAACAGCTTGTTTTCGAGATGATAGTTTCCGGATTTGACCATATTAATGACCGAAGGCTCGTATTTGTGTGTTATGTTATAACTAAGTCTATGATCTGATAGAGCAGTCTGACTGAGCGGTGGTAGTCACCAGCAGGCTCGTACGCATTCATTTGAACAGCACTTGTGCGTTTTTCCAGCAGCTCTTTGTTGCGCTTCAAGCATTGCGCTGTTTGACTTCAAGCCTATCAAGTCCCTAGAGTAGGCTGGTGTAACCGATGTGAAATGGCTAGCTAGTTAGCAGGGTGCACGCTAACAGTGTTTCAAACGTCACTCGCTCTGAGACTTGAGAGTGGTTGTTCCCCTTGCTCTGCATGGGTAACGCTGCTTCGAGGGTGGCTGTTGTCGATCTGTTCCTGGTTCGAGCCCAGGTAGGAGCGAGGAAAGGGACAGAAGCTATACTGTTACACTAAAGTACCTATAAGAACATCCAATAGTCAAAGGTTAATGAAATACAAATGGTAGAGAGAGAAATAGTCCTATAATTCCTACAACCTAAAACTATTTACCTGGGAATATTGAAGACTCATGTTAAAAGGAACCACCAGCTCTCATATGTTCTGAGCAAGGAACTTAAACGTTAGCTTTCTTACATGGCACATATTGCACTTTTACTTTCTTCTCCAACACTTTGTTTTTGCATTATTTAAACCAAATTGAACATGTTTGATTATTTATTTGAGGCTAAATTGATTTTATTGATGAATTATATTATGTTAAAATAAGTGTTCATTCAGTATTGTTGTAATTGTCATTATTACAAATAAATAAAATAAATCGTCATCTGCTTTTTTTGGTCATCCAATAATCGGTATCGGTGTTGAAAAATCAGTCGGTTGACCTCTAATGCAGACACACTAAATGCTTTAAATTCATGTTAGAGACGGGCTCCTGCTGGCTCCACTCTCTTCCTGCAGTGAGTGAACCCACCTTTACGCTGAGGTCTTAGAAGAGGATGAAAAACGGGTGTGACATAAACCCATGGAGACCAAACTTGAGGATTTTTAAAGCATGAAATATTCTTTGAAATGGCAGCTTCTCTGCATTCAGAGATGATAGAAAGCAATACCTTCTGCTAAGATTATCAATTAAAACTATATATTTTTTATTTACATGCCTTGCGTTTGCATAAATGTAAACCAGGTGCAAGCCCACTTGATCGATTTTCACCATAAAATACATTTTAGGTTCCCCCAGCCCACACTACAACCAGTGGGTCATAAAATATCCAGATGTCATTGTATGTGGGGCTGCTGCTTCGGCCTGATATTAACCTTAATCAAGCCACAAACCAGATGTAAAATAATTGGTGTCTGAATAGCATAGTTGGTTTTGCAAGTCAGTAACTAGCCAAATATATGTTTAGTGATTAATTTGAGCAAATCTAGTTATGGATGAGGGCTGCATGGTCGTGGTTGGCAACGTGGATACTAGTAACGTTAGTCGGCTAGAAAAAGCATCTTCCACATGGGGCCCCACCCAACCATAAAATGAACTAATTGATTTGTTAGCCAACGACAAGTTTCATGTTAGCAGTCTGTCTCTAGTGTCATACACCCTGCATTGGATAAAAGAACAAGCAAATATTGATTCCTTTGAAGGCAATCAGTTAGAACCATTAGCTTGATTTTACACACCTACGAGCACGTCGTTAGCTAACGACATTCATTAGCTAAATGCTAGCAAGCTAACGTTAGCCTGGTCCAGATACAAAAGAGGCAAATATCAACGGTGGTTGTGGCCACAGTTGCATTTATCGTAAAATACATCCTCTCACAAATCAAGTACAATGTCATTAATACGAATATGTTAAGAAAAGTGTATTGTTTGACAGTTAGCTATTGTTCACCAGATAGTTAAAGGTTAGCTAACTTAGCTGTCTAGATGAGGGGTGCATCATTTGACATTTGGCTGAAAATGCAAGGCTCTTGACATGTCATGATGCTTACCTGGAGCTGCTTTTTGCTCCGGCTTCCATGCCTGAATATATAGTTGTCGTCGTCATTTTGTGAGAGACTGGTAAGAATTGATAAGCTATCGCAAATAACACGACGATTTTGGCGTTTTTAGACCAATATTTCACCACCTCAGACTCGTTTTACTCCACCCGGTACAAGCAAAATGATCAATCGGCCTTTAAAACGAAAACGTGAAGAGGGCGTTTCCATGGTTGAACTACCACCCACAAAATGACGATTCGTTCTTTTGATTGGTTCCTGACTCATTAATCATGCATTTGATTGGAGAATTGGTGTACGACCTGCGCGCCCAAGGAAAAGCGCACTGTCCTCAGCAACCAAAAAATGATCCATATGTTGTCTGAATCTAGAGATGTTATAACCCTCCTTTCTGTACAATCAAACAATTTGAGATAAATCCTTTCCTGACAAATACTTCTGTTTTTCCACCCCATACAGAACCAATCCGTTGATACAATAGAGAACAATCATGAAAAATCAGACTATATGAATCAGACAGAAGTTCACCTGGACTGCATTTACACAGGCAGCCCAATTCTGATCTTTAATTCCACTAATTGCACTTTTGACCAATCATATCAGATCTTATTCATCAAACATCCCCCTTTTCTTTTTATGTCTGATGGTCCAGCACCATCCTCAAGACAATTGCTTTAATTTTTTGGAAAAGGCTTCAAATCCAAGTTAACTGACATTATTAACCAAAACACAGGGCCCTAATTACCTTTTACAGTTTGTGTGAGATTGGCACACAGGCATATCAATAAAATGGCACTTTTCCTAACAAAATGTATTGAGACATCAGATGCCCATCATCAAGAGTACATGGCAGGATAAATTCAATAAGCCTAGTGTACATACATCTTTGAATGTCAGGATTGCTGTAAATGATGGCATCATCAATCTCCTCTCTACCATCTGAACATGCAGAGGTCTACAGTGCCTTCGGAAAGTTATTCAGACCCCTTGACTTTTTCCACATTTTGTTACGTTACAGCCTTATTCTAAAATGTATTAAATAAAACAATTTCCTCACAATACCCCATAATGACAAACAAAATCAGGTAAAGACATTTTTGCACATTTATTAAAAATAAAAAACAGAAAATCCTTATTTACATAAGTATTCAGACCCTTAAGTATGAGACTCGAAATTGAGCTCAGGTGCATCCTGTTTCCATTGATCCTCCTTGAGCTGTTTCTACAACTTGATTGGAGTCCACCTGTGGTAAATTCAATGTATTGTTTGAGTTGGGAAAGCACACACCTGTCGATATATGGTCCCACAGTTGACAGTGTATGTCAGACCAAAAGCCAAGCCATGAGGTCAAAGGAATTGTCTGTAGTGCTCCGAGACAGAATTTCATCGAGGCACAGATCTGGGGAAGGGTACCAAAATATTTCTGCAGCATTGGATGTCCACAAGAACACTGTGGCTTTCATCATTATTAAATGGAAAGATTGGAACCACCAAGACTCTTCCTAGAGCTGGTTGCCCGGCCAAACTGAGCAATAGGTGAAGGGCCTTGGTCAGGGAGGTGACCAAGAACCTAATGGTCACTCTGACAGAGCTCTAGAGTACCTCTGTGGAGATGGGAGAACATTCCAGAACAACCTTCTCTGCAGCACTCCACCAATCAGGCCTTTATGGTAGAGTGGCCAGACGGAAGCCACTCCTCAGTAAAAGGCACATGACAGCCCGCTTGGAGTTTGCCAAAAGGCACCTGAAGACTCTTGACCATGAGAAAAATGACTATCTGGTCAGATGAAACAAAGATTGAACTCTTTAGCCTAAATGCATGCGTCATGCCTGGAGGAAACCTGGCACTATCCCTACAGGGAAGCATGGTGGTGGCAGCATCATGCTGTGGTGATGGTTTTTCAGAGGCAGGGACTGGGAGACTAGTCAGGATTGAGGCAAAGATGAACGGAGCAAAGTGCAGAGAGAGAACCTGCTCAGGACCGCAGACTGGGGCAAAGGTTCACCTTCCAACAGGAAAACCCTAAGTACAGAGCCAAGACAACGCAGAAGTGGCTTCAGGAAAAGTCTCTGAATGTCCTTGAGTGGCTCAGCCAAAGCCCGGACTTGAACATCTCTGGAGACGTGAAAATAGCTGTGCAGCAACGCTCCCCATCCTACCTGACAGAGCTTAGGAGGATCTACAGCTAATGGGAGAAACTCCCCAAATAGCATCATACCCAAGAAGACTCGAGGCTGTAATTGCTGCCGAAGGTTCTTCAACAAAGTACAGAGTAAAGGGTCTGAATACTTATGTAAATAATCTGTAAAAAAAAAAAATTGTTTTGCAAAAACATTAAACTTTTTTTCTTTGTCATTATGGGTTATTGTGTGTAGATTTTATACCTTTTTAGAAATAAGGCTGTAACCAAACAATGTGGAAAAAGTTTAGGGGTCTGAACTTTCCGAAGGCACTGTATATATCTATGACCGAGACAAATATAAAAAAAGATGACATTTATTTCAACAATAACAGATGAGTCAATGTAAATGCTTATTGGAGAACATCAATACAAGTTGCATCACAAACAACTTCTACAACATAAGTATATAAAAAAAAAGAAGAATCCATCTCTGAAAACAAAACAGAAAACTCTGACCAGCAATCGTCAAAACAGATGATATAGATGTAAAGAACTTACACACACCTTCCAAAAGACATTGTCCAGAATTGTAGGATTTGATTGCTGGATTAGTTCAGCACATGAAACAGGATCTGACAATAGGTATCCTCACTCAGTTGTTTATGTACAGAATAAATGCAAGGATGATATAATATACAACAGTATGTTATGTGCATTTTGTGAATATCAGAGTGAATGGTATTGACACTTGTAGAACTAGGTATGCTGAATCCCAAATTGACAAAACTTCTACTCCCGTAGAACTGAAAGGAATTGAAGTATCCAACATGGCGATAAACACAGAAAGTCAGATATTACCATATTGGTCCAATCTTTTCAGATCTGCATGAAGTGCCAGGGATAGGAGTTAGAGGTCAATTTGAAATTCAGAAGCGGAGTTTCAGAAAATACATTATTAGGGGAGGTAGGGGTGTTGGTGGGGAACATTGGACCCTAGTGAAGAAAACCTCCCGTTTGCTGCTGGAACACATCGATTGTGTCTTCATCTTCCATTTCCAACTGAAAAAACAAAAGTCATAGTCAAGATCAGTTATAGCAATTTATAAGCATTTTTCTACCAGAGTAAACCAGCTTCAATGGTCAGGATAAAACATGTTTAAATATTTTTGGGTGGTATTTTGAAGTTTTATTGACAGGTTCAGATCAGAATGTTAAAGATCGACTGTATGTTTTGTTTATTCCATGTGTAACTCTGTGTTGTTGTATGTGTCGAATTGCTATGCTTTATCTTGGCCAGGTCGCAGTTGCAAATGAGAACTTGTTCTCAACTAGCCTACCTGGTTAAATAAAGGTGAAATAAATATAAAGATGAGAGGATTACAGGAGAGGATTACAGGAGAGAAAGTAAGTGGAGGAACAGGGATTGAACCTCTGCCTCCAGGGAACTATGTTGTCCTTGAGGCAGCCCCCGGCAAAGGATAAAAACGTTTGCCAATGAACAGTCAACTCAACCATATGATATGAGGAACAATAACAAACCTTATCCACCAACTTACTTGTGCTGGTGTGTCTGTCTCGTTGATTGGTTGCCCATCGAACCGGAACCGTATTTGCCTAATCGTCAGGCCCTGTGGAAAGGCATCACAAGACACTTAAATATTAACTTAAAATAATATATAATGCACAATATTTCAATCAAGGGAACTTGTGCATTGTAATAAAGCGCTCAGTCTGGGCGCATGTCATGTTGCATGCTTAGTGAGTACAACTTCCCCCGATTAGGCTCATACCTTGCATGAACAGAGGTCCCCTCTGCCTTGTAGCACACGTGACCGCCCACCTGAAGTGTCTTACCAGTCACTACCACGCGAAAAGCTAGCTATTCGCTAGCGCAAGTGGGAACACTTCAGGCTGAGGAGTAAGTTTCACACATCCCCATGTGCTACACATGCATGTTTGTCAGTCAATGGATGTTGATGTTGCCTTACCTGTCTTTCGCAATATGCCTTCATGAGTTTGCTGAGGGGTGTGTGCCTTTTGATCTTGAACTGCACCACTGAGCCGTCTTGTCCTGCCACCTTCAAGTTGATGTGGTCATTGTTCTCAGTCTTTACTCCTTCCTAAAAACAAATAAAACAGATTCCATGATTAGAGAAGGGAGTGGATATTTGGAACATTCTCTAGTAACTAAACTATCATTCACATCAAAACTAACTTTCAAATCACGGATGATATTGGATAGAGACATTATTGCGAAGTGCAATGGTCTGCAAGGAATACTCCAATTCCTAACAATGCAATGTTTACAACAAGCTAATTGATCATGTTAGCATGCTAACTACTGTATGTAGCTAGCTAGCTGCCATACTGTTATTCGGGCACGGGCCCTCGATGTTAGCTAGCTAGTCATCTAGGTTGCATCATGACAAGAAAACACATGAACAATATGAATATTACATTTCAATTAGAAAATTAAACTGCTTATGTTGACTGACACAGTGACTAAATCCCATAAGGCACATTACTACTGACATTATTCGCTAGCTATCTACACGCTAGCAGTTAGCCTAGCTGTCCAGACCGATTCTGAAATATTTTCTAGTAAATCAACCGGTTTAGTAAATTAGCTGCCCTAAACCTCAAACTTTTTCAGAATATCAGACAGACCAACATAACGAGAATACAACTTCACTGTAAATATTGCGAATAAAATACGTATCATTGCTCACCTTGGGTTTTTCGTCTGCCATGGCTGCTACACTTCAGCGACTGTGCGCCTTCTCCACGACGCTTCGGCAGGAGCGCCACTTCCATCCGCGCCAGTTTGGAGGAGCAGTCTGTGCTGCGCTTTTTCCATGACGATACATTTCTGAGCACTCAGTGTGTGTCCAGTGTTACATTTCTGTGCATCTACAGTGTGTGCGCCCAGTGTTGCTTGTTGGTGTGAAACTAAACTTAAAAATACAAAGTAAAATGACATTTTCTAAGAGTGTTGATTAGTTAAAGGTGTTTCATCGCAGGTAATCAGACTGTATGGGCGCAAGTAGGTTAGGGCAGCCATGGCAGGCATATGAACATACCACATACATAATGTGGCAATTCTTTAAAATTAAGACTTTAATTTTTCATGCGATGAAACAGCTGTTTGAAAATACATTTACAGTACATACTTCTGTTCAATCTTAAAGAACCACACATTAATGCACATTAATTAATTTGCCAGTCTCTGAAATGGACGATAAATACAGCAACAATTTATATTGAAGTTTGGAAGAGTCCTCCCATTGTAACATTGGTACTGATAACAGAAAATGGCTTCAGAACGCAGACAGACTGAATACAGACATAGATAGTCAGACACTCTTGTTACATACTAGTACATTGCAAGGGACACACATAAACCCTATTTTGAGTGACTGATTCATGTCATATTGTACCACTGCAGGCAAAGCACCTTCACCCATGGGCTGTTTGAATGGGGATACAAGGTCTACAACGTCGCAGATAGAAATGTAATGTCTGACAAACTTCCCTATTCAAACTCCTTCGTTCTACTCAATACAGGTCTATCTGAAAGTGCTGTGGTATTTCACCCTCCTGGATAAGCCCCAGGTTTCTACAAACTAATATTAAATTGCTACCAAGCCATTCAAAGTCAAGTATGCAGGGAAGAGTTCAGTATGCAAGGAAGAATTCAGCAGTAAACTGATCTCAAAACAATAGACAGAGCTTGCTTCGCTAACATCTCTGGAAACCAATAATTTCATGACAAGCACCTAAAAATAAATAAATACTTAAGGATTCACAGTCACACACCTTGGCAGGCCACCACCTCCCATAACTGAAACATGTCAAAATAGCACTAATAGAAATATATAGGTAGAAATAGAAAAATCCCACCTGACCAGATAAATAGCGCTCTGCTCCCAAAAATACAAATAATTCAATTGAATATATTCACAAAGTTCTTCTCAACAACAGTATGCAAGTGTTCAGCATTTAGCTATCTGTACTGTCATTTATCTGCACCATCATTTTCTACTGAGGTATTGTATTGGAATAAAGTGAAAGGGGGCAGGTGGAAAAGAGATACACGTATGCTACTAGTCTAGGGCTTCTTTCCCATTAACTGTGACAAATCGGGAGCTTGTCCCTGTCCAATTACTGGTAGTTCATTGTAACAGTCTTGTGTAACTGCCCAATATATATCATGTGATAACTTCCACTCTTATCACATGCTAGGCTGGCTCTTATTGACCGTTCAAAGTTACATTTCCAAGTGTATATGACTGCTCTAAAACCAAACATTGTAAGTCTGTACGGCATTTCTAAAGTGCAGCAATTCTGTAACAATTCCATTCAGAGAAGATTGGGCTTGAAGTCAAATTTTGTTTTAAAATGACACCTAACAGAAGAACAATGTAACAAATGGCACAATGATAATAGCGCTTAATAACTTACTAGTATATGAAACATTCACAAATACATTGATTCTCCCCCAAATAGTCTTTGTAGTGTCAACTGACTCAAGCTCAAGCTGTCCCCACCATGTGTTACTGTATTGTCCTTGGCACCATTTTGCGGTTAGGGGGGCTATAGAGCCCCCCATATCTCCGCTGGGGGGAACTGGTCCACCTCCCCAGTCTCTGTGCACTGCTGCTCTCCCAGTGTGAACGTCAGCTTGTATCTCATCCGGACCTTCTCCTGCGAGAGAGACACACACACACACACACACAGAGTTAGCATGACAGCTTAGCCTGCAGGTTAGCATTGTAGCATCCTTTCTATTTCAAACTAGAGCACACAAATGATCCAGGCGATATGAGACATGGGTAGGTTATGTCAGGAATCATAAAGACCAAGTAACAAGTAAAGGATGGATTAATGGATCCTGAATCTTAGCAGGGATCACACAGACAAAATGTATGCACTCACTGTACCATAACATCTACTAAGTGGAATATATTATTACATTATAATAACCACATTTTCAACTCATGCAAATATCAGATGAATAACTCTCATTGACTACACTAGGAGGACTCTCACCATCAGTGGGTTGGCCAGAAGCATGACTTGAGTGATGGCGGCGGGGGGAAAGATGGGGTTAAAGGGCGCCAGGTCAGTTCCCGAGGGCGGTTGTAGTCTCACCTTCATCGACTGGCAAGGGGGAAGGAATAAACAGGGAGGTGGTGTTGGGGGGGGTTATCAGTGGCAGTTTGAAGACAGGCTTTGATTTATATATATATTTATTTATTTACTCACAAATATTATAGTTTGAGAAAACTTCACTGCCTGTCTAAAGCAGTACCTCACTGAACATCTGACTTGTCAGGAGAGCGAGGATTCAAGTATGCTAAAATAATGATGCTCATGAGTTCTTTTCCCCAACTACAGCAGGGTTCTCCAACTGGCAGCGTTGGTTTTAATTGGCCCCCCAGGCTCTGAGCAAACTTTTTTCTCTCCATTGTTGGACATAAAATAATGTCAAAACACCAGGAAATCAGCTCCAAGTGATTTTAATGTTGGGGATCTGTTGCTAAGTATTCCCACACATACAGTGCCTTGCGAAAGTATTCGGCCCCCTTGAACTTTGCGACCTTTTGCCACATTTCAGGCTTCAAACATAAAGATATAAAACTGTATTTTTTTGTGAAGAATCAACAACAAGTGGGACACACTCATGAAGTGGAACGACATTTATTGCATATTTCAAACTTTTTGAACAAATCAAAAACTGAAAAATTGGGCGTGCAAAATTATTCAGCCCCCTTAAGTTAATACTTTGTAGCGCCACCTTTTGCTACGATTACAGCTGTAAGTCGCTTGGGGTATGTCTATCAGTTTTGCACATCGAGAGACTGACATTTTTTCCCATTCCTCCTTGCAAAACAGCTCGAGCTCAGTGAGGTTGGATGGAGAGCATTTGTGAACAGCAGTTTTCAGTTCTTTCCACAGATTCTCGATTGGATTCAGGTCTGGACTTTGACTTGGCCATTCTAGCACCTGGATATGTTTATTTTTGAACCATTCCATTGTAGATTTTGCATCATTGTCTTGTTGGAAGACAAATCTCCGTCCCAGTCTCAGGTCTTTTGCAGACTCCATCAGGTTTTCTTCCAGAATGGTCCTGTATTTGGCTCCATCCATCTTCCCATCAATTTTAACCATCTTCCCTGTCCCTGCTGAAGAAAAGCAGGCCCAAACCATGATGCTGCCACCACCATGTTTGACAGTGGGGATGGTGTGTTCAGGGTGATGAGCTGTGTTGCTTTTACGCCAAACATAACGTTTTGCATTGTTGCCAAAAAGTTCAATTTTGGTTTCATCTGACCAGAGCACCTTCTTCCACATGTTTGGTGTGTCTCCCAGGTGGCTTGTGGCAAACTTTAAACAATACTTTTTATGGATATCTTTAAGAAATGGCTTTCTTCTTGCCACTCTTCCATAAAGGCCAGATTTGTGCAATATACGACTGATTGTTGTCCTATGGACAGAGTCTCCCACCTCAGCTGTAGATCTCTGCAGTTCATCCAGAGTGATCATGGGCCTCTTGGCTGCATCTCTGATCAGTCTTCTCCTTGTATGAGCTGAAAGTTTAGAGGGACGGCCAGGTCTTGGTAGATTTGCAGTGGTCTGATACTCCTTCCATTTCAATATTAGCGCTTGCACAGTGCTCTTTGGGATGTTTAAAGCTTGGGAAATCTTTTTGTATCCAAATCCGGCTTTAAACTTCTTCACAACAGTATCTCGGACCTGCCTGGTGTGTTCCTTGTTCTTCATGATGCTCTCTGCGCTTTTAACGGACCTCTGAGACTATCACAGTGCAGGTGCATTTATACGGAGACTTGATTACACACAGGTGGATTGTATTTATCATCATTAGTCATTTAGGTCAACATTGGATCATTCAGAGATCCTCACTGAACTTCTGGAGAGTTTGCTGCACTGAAAGTAAAGGGGCTGAATAATTTTGCATGCCCAATCTTTCAGTTTTTGATTTGTTAAAAAAGTTTGAAATATCCAATAAATGTTGTTCCACTTCATGATTGTGTCCCACTTGTTGTTGATTCTTCACAAAAAAATACAGTTTTATATCTTTATGTTTGAAGCATGAAATGTGGCAAAAGGTCGCAAAGTTCAAGGGAGCCGAATACTTTCGCACGGCACTGTATGTGGTCATATAAAAATGTAAGCAAGGTTTTAAATTCTGATAACTTCTTGCAGTCTACAATTGATCTGTAATTATGTTCTGGCTCCAACCATCCACTCAAGAAAAATAATTAGCCCACGGCTGAATCTAGTTGATTATCCCTGTACTACAGTGTAAGTACAGACCACAGTGTAATTGAATAGGTTGTAACAGTGCGAGTGTCCACTGTCCAAGCCAGCCTTACTTTGGGTACAGCAGCCTGTAGAACTATGTTCCTGACGGGAAGAGGTGCCGTGTTCAGCATGGACACCACCATCACCAGAACGTCCGGCCGGCCCGGCGGACAGTCGGTGGCAAAGTGCAGGAGAACGCGGACCCCGTCTTTATCATAGGCCGTCACAGGACACAGCTTGCCTTAAACATCACAGAATGACAGAGAGAGGAAGAAAATACTCAGTATCTGCACTTCCAGCCACTGTACTGAGCCATCTATGTTGACCAAACTACAATACCCAGAAACCCCTGAAGGCAGGCTAAGGTCTTCCTGGGACTCACTTGGCTTGATGACTTCCAGGGGCACGTGGACATTACTTAGGGAGATCTCAGGGAACTTGGCTGGGCTGGCCTGCCCCAGCGGGAGAATCAGGATGGGGGACAGGGAGCGGAGAAGGGGGCTGTCATCAGCCTGGGTCTTAGGGGACAAGGTAGGGGCTGCAGCAGCAGGTAGGATACCCAGAGGAAGAGGGCTGGATCTGGAGGCGGGGATCCCAATTCTCGGGGAGGCATTGGCACCCATAGCCTCACCCATACCAAACAGGTCGCCGGTGTTGATCACACCAGACATGCTATAGTAGATGATGACAGATGGATGTACATTAAAACTGTACTCTCTACCGCCCATCCCTACTGCATACACTCAAAATAATAGATCAAGCAATAACACCAATTGGTTATAATACACGGCTCAAAAAAATAAAGGGAACACTTAAAGACAATGTAACTCCAAGTCAATCACACTTTTGTGAAATCAAACTGTCCACTTAGGAAGTAACACTGATTGACAATACATTTCACATGCTGTTGTGCAAATGGAATAGACAACAGGTGGAAATTATAGGCAATTAGCAAGACACCCCTAATAAAGGAGTGGTTCTGCTGGTGGTGACCACAGACCACTTCTCAGTCCCTATGCTTCCTGGCTGATGTTTTGGTCACTTTTGAATGCTGGCGGTGCTTTCACTCTAGTGGTAGCATGAGACGGAGTCTACAAACCACACAAGTGGCTCAGGTAGTGCAGCACATCCAGGATGGAACATCAATGCGAGCTGTGGCAAGAAGGTTTGCTGTGTCTGTCAGCGTAGTGTCCAGAGCATGGAGGCGCTACCAGGAGACAGGCCAGTACATCAGGAGACGTGGAGGAGGCCATAGGAGGGCAACAACCCAGCAGCAGGACCGCTACCTCCGCCTTTGTGCAAGGAGGAGCAGGAGGAGCACTTCCAGAGCCCTGCAAAATGACCTCCAGCAGGCCACAAATGTGCATGTGACGCCGTGGAGAACGTTCTGCTTCCTGCAACATCCTCCAGCATGACAGATTTGGCTGTGGGTCAGTCATGGTGTGGGGTGGCATTTCTTTGGGGGGGCCACACAGCCCTCCATGTGCTCGCCAGAGATCACCCGCCACTTCATCAGGAGCATGCCCAGGCGTTGTAGGGAGGTCATACAGGCACGTGGAGGCCACACACACTACTGAGCCTCATTTTGACTTGTTTTAATTAAGGACATTACATCAAAGTTGGATCAGCCTATAGTGTGGTTTTCCACTTCAATTTTGAGTGTGACTCCAAATCCAGACCTCCATGGGTTGATAAATTTGATTTCCATTGATAATTTTGTGTGGTTTTGTTGTCAGCACATTCAACTATGTAAAGAAAAAAGTATTTAATAAGAATATTTCATTCATTCAGATCTAGGATGTGTTATTTTAGTGTTCCCTTTATTTTTTTGAGCAGTGTAGTTGGTGGCATTTAAATGTTACTTCAGTATCCACTTTCAAGCCTCACAATTACATGGTGTGCTACATGCTATCTAGCATCTAGCCTTCACAGGAACATAAAGTATGATTGGTAGTGGAGATAAGCACCTCTTGGGGCTGCCCAGATCCAACATGGCCAGGTCCTGCAGACTGTGGTTCAGGGAGGCGGAGACTGCCTGGGCAGCAGCACTTGGGTAGGGTAAGGAGGCCGCCACTGAGGATTGTGGGTAACTGACAGGGGCAACTGTCTTAGAAACAGGCTCTGTTGTAGAAGTTCCTAACTGGTCCAAACTGGCGGCTGTCGTAGAAGCTGCAGAGAATACAGGAGCTGGGAGGGCGCTGCCAAACAGGTCCAAAACTGGGTTGGGAGCCTGGAAGAGAAAGGGTTTAACATCACATTAAACATTGTGTGTCATGCTAATATTGTTGAGATCAATATTTCAAGGAAGGATAAATATTTCTACCAGATAAATGCTTCTGAAAGTATTGACTGGTTAGGACACTTGAAAATGGCCATTTACCTGCAAAAATGTCATCCACAGATTATTCAAGTCATCTTTTGCATGAACTGGGTCATTAAGTCCTGAAACAAACAAACAGTCCATATATCAGTCAATTTATTCTCCTGTTCTATCAAGAAAACCCACATTTCCCAGAAGAAGGAGAGACTTTGGCAATATATGTGGGGATTAGGTGAGTCTACTATGTGAATTCAATGTCAAAAACATGAATCACAAAGACACACAGAAGACTAATGCTTTCTTAACAGATCCAAGACATAAAGGTGCTGATACAGGATGTGCTGTACCTAGAGAGAGGAGCTCTTCGTCCAGTAGAGACAGTGCAGCAGAGGGTTTGCTGGGGCTGGAGTCCTCCATGACAGGGCAGGCCTGAAGATCCTGGAGGGGTGCAGACCCGTACAGTAGGTCGGCTGGGATGAGGTCTGGGTGCTGGGCTATAGGAGGATGCTCAGGTTGGGAGGGGCTCTGGAGGTCCAGACCAGCCAAGTCTATCAGGATCTCAGACTGGTTGCTGTCTTTGGTACCTGGCCAGGGAAGGAAAGAGATTGATTGAATTTCACTTATTTGTTGCTGCTACCATGATTTGTGAAGTTCACAAGATGAGGGTTAAACAGTCCAAGATGGTAAATACAATACGACACCAATGTGTTCTCAGATGAAGGGGTGCTTATACTTTTGTAAAGAATCCCCAGACCTGGGCCTCAGAAAGGAAAAGGTGGACAATCCCTGGTAGAAAATAAGATCTGTGAACCCTCATGTTCTTACATTGTGTAGTAGTTGATGGTCCAAGTGTCTCCACCTCTCCATTGACAGTCTGTCCCTCCACAATCCTCTTATAGGAGTTGATGACGCGGGACAGGTCATCGCTGGCCTGCAATATGTCACCTGGGGGTCACGAGAGATCAAAGGTCACAATGAAGTCTCATCCAACCAATCAATATGACCAATGGGAGGGATTTGACTATTTCGGCCAATAAGATGGCAGGTTGGTTACCTAAGCTGCTATCATTGTCCTCCGTCTCTGTGGCCAGCTTGAACACAGTCCCCCTCAACTTGTCACAGTCACCGTAAAGCTCCTGAAATGAAAAAGCAACACCAATAATAATATTATGTGATGACATCACATTTCATATATGCTTCCAAAGTGTACTAACAACAAAAGACAGATTTTTCAGGCAAACTTTCATTGTCTTGGAAGCGATTTAATTTTATTTTCCACAAAGTTAATCTATAAAAAGTGTCCATCAATTTTTTGGAGGGGGAAGAGTCTACAATAGTGATAGGGAAGTAAGATGTGGACCAACTTTGATAAGCTCCTTGTCGCCATCTGTTGATTGGTCCCTGCTGAAGTGGCTGAGCATCTCGTTGAGCAGTTTAACACTGTTGTTGACCTCCTCCAGAGTGCCGCTGCGCTTCGATGCTCTCTGCAGCCTCACCTCATCCTGAAACACAGCACACACCTGCCTTAAACCCACTGGGAGACAGTGACTGACAGAGGGCCGGATTCAATCACTTGTCGTCATTATGGTCGTCGTCAACGTCATTATGATGCTTGTGTAGCAACTCTGTTTACACAACTACTGCCTCGATCACTGGATGCATGTCTGTATGATGATGCATGTAGGCTAACCTCTTTGACCATGTTTTTGATGAGGCGGTTGGCCTCCTGTAGATCCTCAGGCTTTTTGCTCTTCAGAAGCTCAGCCAGACGCTACAGAGAGAGAGGATAATAATAAGTCAGAGTCTCTAGTACTCTAGTCTGTTTCCCACAGTAGGGTCCAGTCACAGCAGCCAAGATCCCAGGGCTTGAAAAAACATATTTTGATCATAGACCAACGTGAAGCTCTGAAAAGCAAACACGCCAGGACCAATGAGAAAGAGGATGAGACAGTCAGGAGGGTATTCATAGTGTAATTGTTATTGTCATGACATAGCCATAATCTATCTAGCCTATGCTATTTGCATTCCAAAGACAGAATTCAAACATATATTTTTGAAAGATAACACAATTAAAACGTTCTTCACAAAGTAAAATCATAGCGTCCGTATACAAAGATCTTCCATCAAACATCATAAGAAGGAAACAGCTCACCTTGCTCTTCTCCTCGTTCTCAAACACAGGATTCTTGGGCCAGGAGGGGGGCGACAGCATCAGTGTCTTATCCAGAGGAACCTCGGGGTCAACTGTGACAATACCTGAAAAAATGCAACAGTTAAAAGTGCCATGGCGACTTTACAGTATAGGCTAAATACCAATGAAAACCTGAAATAGGGTAATTTTGAAATGTTGAAATACTACCTTGTTTCTTCAGCATTTGATAAGCTTCACTGATCTTAGCCTCATCGGGTAGAGAGAGCGTCCAGCTGAAGAGCATATCTACCACTCTCTTCTTCACCACCTCCGACACTCTGTCACCGAGATACTGGAACAGGAACAGGGTTCAGCTGGATGGATTCCATTTTAACAAAGCAACAAATGACATACAGAACTATGGGATTAAGGACCAATACAAAACAGTTATCTACTTACTTTAGGTGACACCACTTTGATGAGTTCATTTAGAAACCTAAATTTCCCAACTTCGTTGTGAAACCTTTTCCCGCAGTTCTTCATGCAAGCCTCTAAAACCTGCAGATTTAAGTAGTCCATGTTAGAGCTCCAATAATTATATGCCTAGTGATAAATTACAAATACTCAATGTAAGAGTGGGATGTTTACGCACCATCAAAGCCTGTATCGCCTCCCATTCTTGTGGGGACTGGATTTTATGGGCTAACAATCTCACAGCAATCTGTGGGCTGAAATTAAAATCATATAATATCAGAACAAATCTCAAACGATTCAAAGATTCAAAAGTTCCAAATTAGACTAATTTGAGATGTTGCAGTTGACAACAATAAAAAGTTAAAACCATTACATCTTCAGAAAAACCTAAGGATTACAATGAGATTACTACCGTAACACTGCCGAAATGAGTTCAGCTTCTGAAATATGATCCAGGGGAACTGCAGTAACGTTACTTGAAGAGCACAGAAAAAGCATCCATACCCTTCCAATTCCTTATTGATTTGGTCACAGAATCCTATCATATACTCCCAGTCTTCCTGCCTGTTGGATGGGTTGGTGGCCTTGTCTGCAAGGGGGAATGATCACATGAATATATATCCCTGACTGCGTTTTCATAGGCTCCTTTATAAAATAAACTGCTCATGGCTGACACCTGAATGTGATAAAAGCCAAACATGTCATGCATTACTGCACATTCGTCTTGACGCAAGCACTGCAAGATCTAGTCGAATGCCGGCAGCCCTAGCAGGAAATTAGGTAGGTAGGTAGGTAGGTAGCTAGGTAGGCAGGCAGTTAGCTAGTCAGTTAGCTAGTCACAGAGTCGTGTAGCCAGCTGGAGGTTCATTTGTAAACAACTACAGTAGTTACAGTAGTTGCTAAGCTATCTAGCTAGCAAACGAACTCCTAAAATCTTGACAACTAGCAAAAAATAGAAGCTTAGTTAGCTAGCTACCTAACAAGAGTCAATAAAGGGTCGTGAACATGAACTGTTGTTGCCAAAATAGCTAGCTAACGTTAGCTCATTGCAAGAAACCTCTCATGCCCCAAACATTGACTCAAAAACACGATAAATAAATGAAAATAGGCATTTTTGACATTTGTATAAAATGTGCATTCTAGCTGGCACTGGTGATGTGGTTGTGAATGGCCAAATTGTTGAACATTAAAACGATTCATAAAGAATTACATATAATTTAATTTCCAAGCATGTAACTCACTGAGCCACGACTCCAGCGAATCCCCTTCCGCATCCGCCATATTCACTGCAGATACACCAATGGGCGTATTCGATTATGCTGAACCACGGGGCACCGGTCGTGAACGGGAAAACGCGGCGAGGGAGGAGCGCAATCTCAAATCGAACAGTAATCTGCTGCGATCGATCATGTTGTCTACATCACGATGCATACATCTCTTTTCCCTACAATATGTTTGAATTTTCAAAGAGTTTTCATTGGTAAGGCAGATAAAACGTTTTTATCGAAAGCAATGACTTTTGCATGTGAAAACAAAATCCTGCTCATTACTCCACGTGCTTAATAATGTCACTTTTGTTTGGGACCCATTTAGCTGGCGTTTTGAAAGGAGCACCTGGCTCAAACCCAGGAGGCAGCCAATGTTATGATCATTTGTCGGTACAGATGGTTTGTTTAGCCTACATAGCAGGTTCGGATAATTATCGTAGCGTGTTAGGAAAATGTACATCGCAGTTTCGGCGAATTAATGCAGCAGGTTAATAGAACTAAAGTAGCGGATTAGGATAATGAATGTACAGTTTAGGAGAACTAACGAAGCAGGTTATGTGAATTAACCTAGTAGATTAGGAGAATAAAATGGTATTTGTCACATGCGCTGAATACAAACAGCTTCTACCCCCAAGCCATAAGACTCATGAACATCTAGTCAAATGGCTACCCAGACTATTTGCATTGCCCCCCCTGTTGTCATCTATGCATAGTCACTAATAACTCTACCTACATGTACATACTATCTCAACTAACTGGTGCCCCTGCACATTGACTCTGTACCAGCAACCCCCTGTATATATTGTTATTTTTCACTGCTGCTCTTTAATTACTTGTTACTTTTATCTCTTATTCTTACCCATATTTTTTGGGAAATGCACTGTTGGTTAGGAGCTCGTAAGTAAGCAATTCACTGCAAGGTCTACCTACACCTGTTGTATTCGGCGCATGTGACCAATGAAATTTGATTTGAAGACCTTACCGTGAAATGCTTACTTTTGAGCCCGTAGCCCTTAACCAACAATGCAGTTTTAAAAAACAAGTAGGAAAATGCAACTTGTCAGGATGCTCTCGATGGTGCAGCTGTAGAACCTTTATACACTGCTCAAAAAAATAAAGGGGACACTAAAATAACACATCCTAGATCTGAATGAATTAAATATTCTTATTAAATACTTTTTTCTTTACATAGTTGAATGTGCTGACAACAAAATCACACAAATTATCAATGGAAATCAAATTTATCAACCCATGGAGGTCTGGATTTGGAGTCACACTCAAAATTAAAGTGGAAAACCATACTACAGGCTGATCCAACTTTGATGTAATGTCCTTAAAACAACTCAAAAATGAGGCTCAGTAGTATGTGTGGCCTCCACGTGCCTGAATGACCTCCCTACAACGACTGGGCATGCTCTTGATGAGGTAGTGAATGGTCTCCTGAGGGATCTCCTCCCAGACCTGGACTAAAGCATCCGCCAACTCATGTACAGTCTGTGGTGCACCGTGGCGTTGGTGGATGGAGCGAGACATGATGTCCCAGATTTGCTCAATTGGATTCAGGTCTGGGGAACGGGCGGGCCAGTCCATAGCATCAATGCCTTCCTCTTGCAGGAACTGCTGACACACTCCAGCCACATGAGGTCTAGCATTGTCTTGCATTAGGAGGAACCCAGGGCCAACCGCACCAGCATATGGTCTCACAAGGGGTCTGAGGATCTCATCTCGGTACCTAATGGCAGTCAGGCTACCTCTGGCGAGCACATAGAGGGCTGTGCGGCCCCCCAAAGAAATGCCACCCCACACCATGACTGACCCACCGCCAAACCGGTCATGCCGGAGGATGTTGCAGGCAGCAGAACGTTCTCCATGGTGTCTCCAGACTCTCTGTCACATGTGCTCAGTGTGAACCTGCTTTCATCTGTGAAGAGCACAG
Organism: Oncorhynchus keta; assembly: GCF_023373465.1. NCBI lineage: Eukaryota > Metazoa > Chordata > Actinopteri > Salmoniformes > Salmonidae > Oncorhynchus > Oncorhynchus keta. The sequence continues at coordinate 3,861,999 of NC_068452.1, read as the reverse complement.
GGCGCCAGTGGCGAATTTGCCAATCTTGGTGTTCTCTGGCAAATGCCAAACGTCCTGCACGGTGTTGGGCTGTAAGCACAACCCCCACCTGTGGACGTCGGGCCCTCATACCACCCTCATGGAGTCTGTTTCTGACCGTTTGAGCAGACATGCACATTTGTTGCCTGCAGGAGGTCATTTTGCAGGGCTCTGGCAGTGCTCCTCCGGCTCCTCCTTGCACAAAGGCGGAGGTAGCGGTCCTGCTGCTGGGTTGTTGCCCTCCTATGGCCTCCTCCACGTTTCCTGATGTACTGGCCTGTCTCCTGGTAGCGCCTCCATGCTCTGGACACTACGCTGACAGACAGCAAACCTTCTTGCAACAGCTCGCATTGATGTTCCATCCTGGATGAGCTGCTCTACCTGAGCCACTTGTGTGGTTTGTAGACTCCGTCTCATGCTACCACTAGAGTTAAAGCACCGCCAGCATTCAAAAGTGACCAAAACATCAGCCAGGAAGCATAGGAACTGAGAAGTAGTCTGTGGTCAGCACCTGCAGAACCACTCCTTTATTAGGGGTGTCTTGCTAATTGCCTATAATTTCCACCTGTTGTCTATTCCATTTGCACAACAGCATGTGAAATGTATTGTCAATCAGTGTTGCTTCCTAAGTGGACAGTTTGATTTCACAGAAGTGTGATTGACTTGGAGTTACATTGTGTTGTTTAAGTGTTCCCTTTATTTTTTTGAGCAGTGTAGTATCTGAGGTCCCATGCCAAATCTTTTCAGCCTCCTGAGGGGGAATAAGCATTGTCATGCCCTCTTCACAACTGTCTTGGTGTGTTTGAACCATGATAGGTCCTTAGCGATGTGGAGACTAAGGAACTTGAAGCTCTCGATCCACTCCCCTACAGCCTCGTCGATGTGAATGGGGGTTTGCTCAGCCCTCCTTTTCTTGTAGTCCACGATCAGCTCCTTTTGTCTTGCTTACGTTGAGAGAGAGGTTGTTGTCCTGGCACAACACTGCCAGGTCTCTGACCTCCCTATAGGCTGTCTCGTCGTCTGTGATCAGGCCTACCTACCAGTAATGTAGTGCTTATCAAGGCAGAGGTATTGTCATCAATGAAAACAAGAGAAGCGCCTCGTGTTGCCCGGGTGGCTCTCCCCTTGCTGCAATGCGCAGTGTAGAGGGGCACTGCAACCAGAACCTGTCACACAAGAACATCCCTCCTGAGGACACGGGTACAGACAGACTTCAGTCATGGCACAGGCCAACTAAATTGTCCAAGGAAGCAACAAAGCTGAGTGACATTGTATGATGACCATGATGTGGCACTAGGAGCGGATGGAACAGATAACAGCTTCAAACTTCTTCTCTGTGATCAGGAGGAAAACGAAGCACACAAAGTAAGCTGACAACCTAACAAACCCAATCCTGTTCACAACCATACACACAGAGTTTGGTAAAGAGCATGAGCAGGATGCATTCAAAGCCCTTAGCCCACATTACAAGGTGAAGAACTCCAGCCTAGTGGTGCACACACCATCTCCCGTCCTGGCTGCTTCCCCAGATGGGGTCGTGGTGGAAGGAGGTGAAGATGCACCTGTGGGACATGAGATGCAGCTCAAGATTCAGGAATATCCACCTAAAAGAAGCAGCAAGACTTGACAAGAGTTTCGTCAGCTGTAGTAGATTCAGATGACCAGCTCGGATTGAGTTCGAAACATCCGTACTACTATTGAGTAATGGGGCAAGTGGCCATTATGGGAACACATTGATGCGACGTGGTGTTCTAGACAGAGAGGAATGGAGTTGTGTCGAGTTCTGTTTGGTGATCGTCTATGGCAGGACTCCGTGTTCCCTTTTGGAGAGGTTCTGTTTCTTACATACGGTATGTTGCCTATGCTCACCAAGAAACCATGAATGAGGAGTCACATAAAAGTCATACTTTTACCCAGGAATATCTAAGTCTTTTTTTTTTTTTGCCTGCACCTTGACTCAAATTTGTTGATGAGCACTTCCTCACTCTTCCTGCTTGTGACGTGTAATTCATACATTAGCCGGATATCATCTCATGATGTGAGGGAGGCAAAAAAGAAACAAAAAAAATGTGGTCGTTTTACTAACTGACACTTTGTGCGCTTCGATGGTTAAAGGAAGCAGTCTCTTCAGCTTTCTATGTTTCTTCTGCATGTTGTATACGGTACGTGTACCCACAGGGTTGTTCTGGTTTCTTCAGCTTTCAATCGAAATACTACTTTTGTCCAAGGCCTAATAAAGCTATTCTATCTCGTTTCATGAGTGACTGACTTGTGTGAATTAATAGCAGTCCAGCTGCCGTGGATGTAGCTTGATTGTGTCAACAATGGGATATGTTCGACGCTTCTGCCACCTGTGAATGTGAATGAGCAACAGACATGTCTGAGGCTCAACAGCGGCTGGCTTTATTCACAGTCTTATGTTCCGCTTCAGAATGGGAGTGACATGCAGATGAGTACCCCCTTTACACTAGGACCCAAATAATCAAACTCACGTCATATACAGTGTTAGTGTTTATGATCACTATGGTTGATGTACAGTTACAAGGTGACATGGCTTCCTACCCCGAGTTGCTCGAAAACAGAATGAGCCGAAGGAGTCTATTGTGAGGGAAATTGGCAGCAGAACACAAATCTGAATGCACGCATGACTCCTTTTTAATGCGCACCAAAATTACGACCTGTTTCTATGAATTACCCGGTGGAAGCCTAACATTGTAAGATCGAATTTCATAACTTAACTCGTCATGTTGGCAATAGAACAGACTTTCAAATGATGCCCATCTGACCCAGATTGCGATTTATAATGGTATGTTTTTTGGATTGCTTAAACAACAGCAATTGTGTGATGGCGGGGATGCAGGGCTGTGTTCCAAACACAACAACTACAAGTGGGCTTGTTCTAGTTCCTCAACGGCACAGGTAGGAGAGCTCAAAAAGCACCTTATAGTTGAAGACTTCTTTGAGTTATAAAAGTGTATTGAAATTACTTAGGAACTGTGAAAACTTTGGAGAGGGGTGGGGCCACTTGGAAGAGGTGAAAAAAGTATTGTTGTCTATCAACAATGACAAGCCACCAGGGTCTGACAATCTAGATGGAAAATTACTGAGGATAATAGCAGACGATATTGCCACTCCTATTTGCCACATCTTCAATTTAAGCCTACTAGAGAGCGTGTGCCCTCAGGCCTGGAGGGAAGCTAAAGTCAAAACAGATTAAAACAAAAACACCTTATGGAACAGCGGGGACTGTGAAGCAACACAAACATTGGCACAGACACATGCACACACTCACACACACACACGATAACATGCACACTATACATACATGGATTTGGTACAGTAGATATGTGGTATTGGTGGAGTAGGGGCCTGAGGACACACAGAGTGTTGTGAAATCTGTGATAGTATTGTGATGTTTTAAAATGGTATAAACTGCCTTAATTTTGCTGGACCCCAGGAAGAGTAGTGGGGATTCATAATAAATACAAATATGTGACAATGCACATAAAAGCAACAGTGTAATGTTTGGAGTCAGTCCTGTGTCAGGTGAACTGTTGTGTCTTCCAACTTTGGTCTAATAGTTTTCCCATGACCTCTAAACTTCCCTTTCAATTGCTTCCGTGCTTCTCATATGTCTTCGGTAAGAAACATTTCGATTTAGCCCTATCCATACAGGCCAACTCCCGTGATTGTGAAAAGGGTTAACGGTTCCAAGACATTTGAAGTGACATGTGCATTAATAGCATATAATCAAAGAGGAAAATGTGAATGACCACTACTATGCTTTAAATGTCCATAAACACTAAGATAGTTAGAACATTTAACATACAAAAAAATACTTGCTTGCCCAGAAATCTTGCTCCCCAAAAAATGTGAGCTGTACCTAAATGATATACACTTACATTGTCTTCCATGTTGATGGTGAGTATATGTTCAACTACACACTTATAACAGATACCTTTTTCTATTCGAAATGTAATGAAATGTATGCAAACAGTGCGAGAGAGAGAGACCGGAAAGCCAGGAGGCGTGTCCGTGCCATAAAGACAGCGGCCCGACTTGAACGCTACAGCACAAACACATGGGACCCCAGGGCCAGCGACCCAGAACACCACACCACCAAACAGTTGGTCAGATGACAACATATGTGCCAGATCTCATTCAGTTCTGAGCACATGCTGATGGGAACTTGCTGCTGGAGAATCCTGAAGTTTTTCACCCGTTCAACGGCAGGTTCAACATGTAGGTGAGCAATGCGACGGGTGTCACACATCTCTGGAGCAGTGAACTGAGACGTCCCCCTCACAAATGGTGCCACAGAGACACGGACTCCTTTGGAAACAATTAAGTCCTGGATGTCAAAACTCCGATCCGCCCGTACCCGTCCCCTGCTTCCAGCATGTCCAGTAATCCACCAGTAATCCCCAAAGACCTGTCTGTCAGAGGTTGGCCCCCCATACAGATCAAACATGTACATAACGGAGTCATGAGGTGCAATGCACACTAAGGCCTTGGTCATGTTATGGTTCTTGTAGTTGAACCAGGTGCACGACTGTGCGGCAAGCCTGGGTGGCTTTCAATGAAAACCTCTGTGCAGTCTACTATGACTCAACAGTTCGGGTATGTTGTCTTGACTGCGACAGGCATACGCTTCTGTGCGAACTGCAGACTGGGCAGCTGCTTGAAACGATGATACATGATATTACACCGAAACGCCAAAGCAGTCAGCAGCGGTCCCTCCTTAAAAGTCCGACACAGAGAAGAATGAGGACCAGGAACAGTTCATCCATGGGACCAAGCTTTCTGTGTCTCCCCAACTCTTGGCCATCTTTTGCCGGCTTCCCTTTGAAAACAGAGCCCCAGTAGTGCAGCTGGACACTTTTCTTTGGTCGGAGGAAGTCGTAAAAGGTCAGAAAGGTCATGTAGTCCGGTGTAAAACCATATATCACCAGCACTTCCCTGGAATCTCTCCATGGAGAAGGTTTTCCTGTGCAGCTGCCTCTGGAGGTCTTTGATTTTGGCTTCAGCCTTCTCCAGCTCGGCATTATCTATACAGTTGCCCCCCTCATTCTTCTCACCGACTTCCCTCATTGACGCAACCATCTCTGCTATCTGACAAATAACTAGAATTTGCAATTAATCACCCGTATGTACTTTATTGTTTATGTATTAGGGTATGTATTACTGATAGAGCTGGAGGCAGATACCTAAACATAATTGGCTTCACCTGGAATGCTTTTCCAACAGTCTTGATGGAGTTCCCACATATGCTGAGCACTTGTTGGTTGCTTTTCCTTCACTCTGGGGTCCAACTCATTCCAAACCATCTCAATTGGGTTGAGGTTGGGTGATTGTGGAGGCCATGTTACTCCATCACTCTCCTTCTTGGTCAAATTGCCCTAACACAGCCTGGAGGTGTGTTAGGACATTGTCCTGTTGAAAAACAAATGATAGTCCCACTAAGCGCAAACCAGATGGGATGGCATATCGCTGCAGAATGCTGTGGTAGCCATGCTGGTTAAGTGTGCCTTGAATTCGAAATAAATCAGTGTCACCAGCAAAGCACCCCCACACCATCACACCTCCTCCTCCATGCTTCATGGTGGGAATCACACATGCAGAGATAATCCGTTCACCTACTCTGCCTCTCACAAAGACACAGCGGTTGGAACCAAAAATCAAACATTTGTACTCATCATACCAAAGGACAGATTTCCACCGGTCTAATGTCCATTGCACGTGTTTCTTGGTCCAAGCAAGTCTCTGCTTATTATTGGTGTCCTTTAGTAGTGGTTTATTTGCAGAATTTCAACCATGAAGGCCTGATTTATTTAGGCTGCATTTTCTGAGGCTAGTAACTTCAATTAATGAACTTATCCTCTGCAACAGAGGTAACTCTGTGTCTTCCTTTTCTGTGGCGGTCCTCATGAGAGCCAGTTTCATCATAGCACTTGAAGAAACTTTCAAAGTTCTTGAAATCTTCCAGATTAAGACATGAAGGTCAGTCAAAGTAACGATGGACTGTCATTTCTCTTTGCTTATTTGCGCTATTCTTGCCATAATAATATATGCCATTTAGCAGACGCTTTTATCCAAAGCGACTTACAGTCATGTGTGCATACATTCTACGTATGGGTGGTCCCGGGAATCGAACCCACTACCCTGGCGTTACAAGCGCCATGCTCTACCAACTGAGCTACAGAAGGACCCATAATATGGACTTGGTCTTTTACCAAATAGGGATATTTTCTGAAGTTTTAATAAGGCACACCTGTTAATTGAAATGCATTCCAGGTGACTACCTCATGAAGCTGTTTGAGATAATGCCATGAGTGTGAAAAGCTGTCATCAAGGCAAAGGGTGGCTTCTTTGAAGAATCTCAAACAAAACATGTTTTTGTGTAAAACTTATTTGGTTACTACATGATTCAATAGGTGTTATTTCATAGTTTTGATGTCTTCACTATTATTCTACAATGTAGAAAATAGTCCAAATATAGAAAAACCCTGGAATGAGTAGATGTATCCCAAACTTTTGACTGGTACTGTATGTGTTTTATTCAGATTTTTCAGGGGGTGCTGCTGCACCCTCAGCACCCCTTCTTCCTGAGGATTGATGCTGGTGAGCATTGCACATGCGGTGTGTCCTCTTGCGAGATAGGGTGTAGTGTTTTTTTTTGGGGGTGCACAAAAACACAAGATTCATAATGTATTATCTTTTTACAGTTTTTAGAAAAGGTTTCACTTAATTAGTTACCAGTTAAATCGTTTCTGTTGTTGCAGTGGTTGGTGTTTGGTGTTTTTGTACTGTAATTGTTGTATTGCCAGCAGATGGCGCTAATAACACAGTATATAATCTATGACCACCTGCCGGCCTTGCTAGAAAGAGCCAGAGTACCAAAGCCTCACAAGAGCAAAACGCTAGATAGGGCCATTGGGTCATTCATTATGCAAGTATGGTATGGGTACCATGATGCAAATGCATGTACATCATAGATAGACAGCATGTCACATTTACACTATAGTTGACTACTAGAGCACTGGGTTAGTTAGACCAGTTAACCTCTTCTTTAACATTCACTTCTCTCCTGTCTAGGTGAGTAACTTCCCACGGATCCTCCTCCATGTGAACACACTGAGCGGGGGTGTGCCAATGTGTGAAAGAACAGCAGTCTGACAGACACAGATCAAAACCTCAGATTAGATTAGAGCAGACAAAGAAACCAGTGTGAGGCAACGGAAGGGGTTTTGCATGTGTTTCAGACAGGAAGTTCATGTCAGGGAGAAGTGGCTCCTCCACCCGAAACACTGACTTTGATCTGGAGATGGGTCATACGTATGACTGACAGCAGGATGGGTGAGACAACCCCTCCCAAACCAGAGAGAGACAATCTCTATTACATACATACACTCGAGGTAGAGGCAGGGGCGTGTATTCATGGATGCCAAGGGAAGCCAGGCTTTCCGCCAAAAATGCGGCAAGAATAAAAACATACAAAACAATGTAACTTTCGTCTCCCCGTGTTTCATCAATTTCCTTCAATTTGCAAGAGGCTGAATGTATCTCACTGGAGAAAGCATCCAACCGTATCTATAGGATGCTGTCTGGTCAAAAAGAGTGACATTGTTCCCGCCAGTAGCATTGAATGCAAGGGAAGCCAACGACCATTTGGCCTCCCTTGATAATTGTTTTTTTTTTAAAGAATAGTTTAGCTCAACACTGATTTGGCTGAGTGAGCTCAACTGTGATTGGTCCTGGTGCACCAAAAGAAAGTGTCAAGGGAAGCCAGTGTCTGGTGCACCAAAAGAAAGTGTCAAGGGAAGCCAGTGTCATAGACTGTTGAGGCAACAATTAAGAAGATGGCGGAAGTAGGGTGAGTCAACATGTTTCTTCTACTTGCACGCACACACATACAAATCACTTCCATGGACAGCCACATATTTAGCTTACGTTGATTGGACTAAAACGTTTTGGGTATCTTGTTGTCACTCGATTAGACTAAGCAGAGGAGATTAGGTGATGTTGAAATGGTTCTGGAATAGTGAAGGCAGCTCCTGTTTTCCTTGCGAATTGCGGTAACTGTGGTTCTAAATCAATAGTTGTTTAGTAGTCTGAAATCGTTGGAAACATTACCTTGCTGTAAGTCATGTAACGGTTTGTTACATGTAAAATGGTTTGTGGACTTCACAGGTGTGGTTGAATGTCTTCTGCCATTATGTCTTCTTACGGTCTCAGCCTTAGTTCATATGCCTTGACATTGATCTGTAGGCCTAACAGGTTATAGAACAAACAACGCGATTATCACAGAACCATTTTTTATTTTTTTTAACTGGCTTGGCTTCCCCGGTGATTTTATCCACGCAACGCTACTGGGTAGAGGGAGCCTATGGGCCCGTATTTATAAAGCTTCTCAGTGTTGGAGTGCTGATCTAGGATCAGCCCCCCCACCCCCCAACCACTGTCCATTTGATCACATCTAAAAGTCTTTACTGACCCTATATCAGACTGTCTGGGCTGTGAACACATATCTAGGATAAGACAACTTAGACTAGTTCTAATAGTAACCATTAGTAGGTACAGGTCAAACTGATCTTAGATCAGGACTTGGGCATATTTTGACTACTTATGTCACCCAGTTAATCAGCATCTTTCTCTTTTGAAACATTGTCAGTTTTTGGTGTTGAGTGTAACCAAACATGACCCATGATAAGAGCCCACATCCAATATGCTACATTGCTCCTCCATGCTCTCTGTAAGAACTGTTGTGCTCAAGTGGTGAAATAGTGGAGTAACCATAGAGATACAGGGCCAGTTTCCCCAGATGAGGTCTAGTCCTGAATTTAAAAGCATTCTCAAATGGAGAATCTACATTGAAAAAAAGAGTTTTGAATGGCCCATAATGCTCTCATTTCTATGCGTAAAACTTCCTCATAAGAAAATGTGGATTGTTCTAATCTGAAACATACAGTACGCACGACAGCAAGAAGTAACCAACGTCACAACAGTAGCTTCTTCATAGTGATTGTTTTATTATTCTGTCGTCGTCTATCTACGTTCAAAGGAAATCAAATGCTGTGACAGACATCAGGGGACATCACATCATCCTCCAGTTTGAAAACGGAAATGTAAAAAATAATAATAATAATGTTTTTAATACGTGCACATCATGAAATGACATAAAAGCAACCATGTCAGACATACGTAAAGACTTTCCAGCATAATGTAAACAATCACATCGTCTTAGCTGTCTACCACTGTATGATACCACTCTGGAATAACGCGAGTCAGACGGCTGCAATTGAGTGAACGAGGAAATAAACCATAGAAGGATACTGGTAGCAGACTGGAGACTATTGTCACCGAAGTGAAACAATAGTGAGTGCAGCGTTGTCTTATTTAACTCGGCTTAATGAATGGTACACTTGCCAGCGGCCTTCACACTGTCATGAATGGCTGACGAGTGTGTAAATATTGACCACAGGAGAGTGCAAGGCTGTCCAGGAACCTATAGACAGCGTAATTAGACTTCAACGTTTTGGACTAATTATCAGGCCCCTTGAGAGCAGCGAAATCCACCATCTGGTAGTGTCAACTAGCCTGGTAGAACAGACTGAATGCTGAACGCAGCGGTCAATCTGGTTCAACCAGGCTAAGAGGCAACCAATAGGGTACCAGTCTCAACTCTAAAACCTGCAGAAATATTGACCCTTGCAATCGCATAAGGTCTACGTCCAGGAATTTCCCCTGAACACGTGACATGACTTGGAAATACTACAGATCAGATGGTCAGGAAAACTTTAGGGTCATACATGTCACATGATTGGCTGAGAATACAGACACCTGAAGAAGTAAATACACACACGCGTCACACTGTTTTTTTTAAAGTGTTTTTTTTTTTTTAACATAATGTGACATACTGAACTTTGAATGGGGGAGGCTTGCAACAACAGCAAGGTGACACACAGCCAGGCTACAGTTCATAGACAAACCACGTAAGCAAGGTTTCTTGCGCCCTTGCATTTTCAAATACCTGCAAGTCAATCGTAGTATCAGTTCATTGAAATGGCTCATTGCAGTTCATTGCAGGCTAGAAATACCATTAAAAACAACTTGCATGGTCCACTCCCTGCATATTCCCTTCAGACCTGCCTCTGTGTATTTCAGCCATTTTACTTCAACAAACCATAAAGCATATTCGAGTAGTTTTTCAAATCAATGAGTGTAGATAGGGAATAACAAGCAGAGTGGAGGAGAGATAATATGAAATTCCTTGCATTTGAGGTCCTCCTCAAGATTCTCAAAAAGGTCCAAAGTAGAGAGTTGTGGACACAAAGCTCAATAGAGGTCATTGACCCACCCGTTGTGCTTGTCGTCCTGATCTACAGTCAGTTTGTCAGCATCATTGGTCCTTTAATCTTTTTATCAAGATGGAGGATTCCATTCTGCCTCCGTCACAAGCAGACACTGACTGAAGGATAGATACTGAAGATGTTGCCCAGATCAAGCACTTTATGTCCCCTCTTTCAGGAAATGCTAAACTACCTTTTCTGTGACTTCTTTTCGCCCGCTGTCAAAAATGTCCCCCTTTAGACGCAACCAAACCGACAGATCATGTGTTCGCATCTAAACATCGCATAGAATTCCAAAAGCCATTTTGATATGTCCCATAATCAGACAAAACAAGACTTTGTCATATTCATGTCCTTCTGTTAAACATAGATCCACACTGCACATTTACATCAAACCATTTAGTCATTTCTCAGGGGAAACACTACATAACACCCTCTGGCACAAAACATGTTTCTCTTTCATCGAATTTTCATACTTGAAAGAGAGACAGAAGAGACTGCAGAGCTGAGATGGGTTTAGAGATTCAGACTGGGGTTTCCATAAGGTATCCCCTAACCAATGGCCGGCATATTATTATGTGTGGAGAATGGAGACATTGTATTGGTCACCGTATCTCTGATCTGCTGCTTTAAAAAAACGCTCATTGGTCAACCTGGAGAGACAAAAAAAACACCAGAGATGGAAAAGGCACTACCCAAATTCCACAAACGCAGGGTGAAATCAGTGAGTGTAGCGCGCTCACCTGTACACTATTCAACACCTTCTTTCATAGAACTAATGATAAGGATACTGCCGTTTCAACCCAGTCAACCACTAGCAATCTCCATAAAGAACCCGTTCAACCCAATTTAGCTACATTTAGGTCATATTGAATCAGCCCCATCATCAGTTAAGTCTATTGATTGCGGATGGACATAAGACTATACCATTGTCTCTGATTTTATTGAGAAAGATGGCTACATTTAAGAATGCAGAAAGCGCCTACATGTCTAAACGGGTCAAAAAGGACACCATTTGTTCCAGCTGATAGCCGCGCTTCCGCTTTCATACCAGAACTAAGTAGAAATCCTTTTCCAAATTAGATTTCCACCTTAAATATTCTTCCTGTATTGAATAACTCCCGATCACATAAAAACCATTTAGCTTCTTGTCTCAGAGACTCTGTGCATGATCTGGGTCATATTAATTAGTGCACACAGTTTCAAAACGTAACAAAACGTTTTGCTACGAAAAACTCAAATTAGTGTTTCTTATTCCGTTCAGGTAGTTCCCTCTCTGTTTGGATCGGTTTCCTTCCATTTGGTACCAAATGAATATGATCCTAGAAAACGACAATATGTAGGCCTACAAATAGGGAAGAAATCAAGTAAATTAATGGAAAAACCCCCACACTAAAACAACTCAAACTACAAATATTTATAGATATACATACACATCGATAACAATAGAATTTCTCTCCAGTCCATGGTCCTTCTCTGAGAGCCCAAAGCTGGGTTGATATGAATAACACACGAGACAAGAGTCTTTGGTCTCTGACATCTTCTTCATTGTCTTTGTCTAAGACTGAAACATAGAATGGTGATGTCATGCGTAAAGAAAGAAAACAAAGGTATAGGAGGAAGGGAGGCCGTTGCCGGAGTCGAGCTGTAGCCGGATCCCTTGTGTTTGTTTTTTCACTCCAACTTAGGTTCCTTTGCAATGCTTCTCTGTTCCGCGTGTCTCCCTCATTGCATCAAAGAATCCACAGTCAACTGTAGAGTCTGAGTAATGAAATCTGCCTCTCGCTCGGTCTTTGCAGGGTTTTTGCTCCACTTCCCATTCTTCCATTCCTCATTTAGGTCTGTGTTTCTGAAGTGTCCCTCAAAGTCCTGAGGGGGTGTAAATGGGCCAATGGGGGACCATGTCATTATTCATTTAGCCAGTCAAATGTTTTGGTTGACGGGCGTGACATGATCACATGTTTTGGTTGACTGGCGTGACGTAGTTGCGCGGGAACATGCCCGTCTGGCCGTGGCAAGCCCCTTTCCACCAGTTGGGGTCGGAGTTGTCCAGGACCTGGATGAAGTCGCCGCGTCGGAAGCCCAGCTCGCCGTCCTCCTGAGGGTCAAAGTCAAACAGCGCCTGCACGTACGTTGAATGCTAGAGAGACGAGAGGAGAAACACATGGGTTAGAATACGTGATGAGGGTAGTCGGGCAGGTTAGCCAAGACATAGTCATGGATCATGTTCATTAGGGCACGCAACAGATAATGTTTTAAAACGCTTTGCAACAGAATAGGAAATTAAGTGTTTAGTTTTGGTCTGTGTAGTAGACCCTCTGTTAAAGTCAGTTTTCTTCTGTTTGGTGCCTAATGAACATGAACCTTTTTTCCAACTACCTATTGTACTTCTACTTGTACTATTGTCAAATAACCAACATGGAGACCATAGTGAATTAAGCTATTTGCCTGAAATTGCTTGGTGAACTGTAGTTCACTGGTAATCGGCTAAGCTGTGTTTTGCATGATTGCTTAGATGAGATTACATGATGAAATCTCATTAAATGATTGTCAGAGATGAGGATTTCCCTGGTATTCCGTATGATGTGCAGCGCTGTGTATACATACATTACCATCAGAAAGTATTCACACCCCTCGACTTTCTCCACATTTTGTTGTGTTACAGCCTCAATTTAAAATAGATTCAATTGAGATGTTTTTTTTTTGTCCACACAATACCCCATAATGTTAAAAGTGGAATTGTGTTTATGGAAATTTTTACAAATTAATACAAAAAAAATGAAAAGCTAAAATGTCTTGAGTCAATAAGTATTCAACCCCTTTGTTACGGCAAGCCTATATAGGTTCAGGAGTAAACATTTGCTTAACAAGTCACATGTACTCACTCTGAGTGCAATAATAGTGTTTTGTTTAATGACTAGGTCCCTCAGTCAAGTAGTGAATTTCAAACACAGATTCAACCACAAAGACCGGGCGGTCACCTTGTTTTCCTATGAATAGATTTTCCCATGCCCTGCAAAGGGTATCTATTGGAAGATTGGCCAAGTTACAGTATTCACTTAAATCTACATAAATCTATGACAAAACCTGAAAATGGTTGTCTAGCAATGACCAACCACCACCAAGATCTTGAAGAATTTTGAAAACAATAATTGGCAAATGTTGCACAATCCAGGTGTGAGAAGCTCTTCAGAGACTTACCCAAAAACACTTCCAGCTGTCATCACTGTCAAAAGTGCTTCTACAAAGTATTGACTCAGGGGTGTCAATACCTATGTAAACGAGACATTTCTGTACTTCATTTTGAACACATTTGCAAACATTTCTAAAAACATGTTTTCGCTTTGTCAAGATGGGGTATTGTGTGTAGATGAGTGAGGAAAAAAATAAATGTAATACACTTTTAAATTCAGGCTCTAACAACAAAATGTGGAATAAGTCAAGGGGTGTGAGTACTTTGAAGGCACTGTACATGTGTGTGTGTGTGTGTGTGTGTGTGTGTGTGTGTGTGTGTGTGTACATGTATTTGTGTGTGTGTATTGGGGGGAGGATGACAAGGATGAGAAGAAGTAGAAGAGGAAAAAGATGAAGAAGCAGAAGAGGGAGATAAGGAAAGAATAAACAGAACATTTGTGATTACTGATAAGATAAAAGGAGGAGTGGTTTCGGAGAAAAGTGGCTTTTCGAAAGTAATGAAAAAGGGAAAACGGATATGATCGATGAGGGTCCCCTGTGTGTGTGTGTGTGTGTGTCCGCTCACCTGCGGGACCTGCTCGATGTCCCTGAGGAAGATGGGCTGGTTGCGGGACACAGAGGTGGAACGGTGGTAGTCCACCAGGGAGTTGAGAGAGTTGAACTTGACCACCCACAGGAAGTACTTCCCAGCTCCGTCACGCAGGACCTTGAAGTGCTGTACGTCATTACCAAACCTGGGGAGAGGTAGCATAGATCTAGAAGTGACTGGTTAAGTTTAAACAAGGTGACCGCCCTACTACTTCCATCAGTCCAACAGTTTCAGATCTGTGATGACCAAACCTGTGGTGGAGGAGGAAGAGGAGGAGAAGAGGGAGATAAGTATAGAATAAAACAGAAAGTGACTGTTGACATTTACCGTGGTAACCAACTGAGAACAGCAGTCAAAACACTGTTAAGTCTACATCACGTGGGCAATCGTTTCATAACCATCTGTGTCAACGCTTTCATGAATGATTTAAGCCCAGATGGCCCAGTTTCCTTCTCCCCGCGTGATACCATGAGTTTGGGATTTTGACACAGAAGATATACTTCATTAGATTGCATTATACAGGGACAGTTGTTTGGTACACAGCTGTGATACTAGGACAGTGCAACTGTAGCAGTAGCAACAAGAATAATATACTATCACCTACTGTAAGTGCTGAACTGGAGTCTGTGTCCACAATGGCACCCTATTCTCTATAGAGTGTACAACTTTTGGCCTGGACAAAGGGAATAAGGTTCCATTTCTCACACACACACTTACTTACTGCAGACACAGCCTGGGACTAGGGAAAGTGCCAGCTTGCAAAGCTTTGATAACAGGCAGCAGCGCCCACACCGGAGCTATCTGACAGAGACCAAAGTGCTTTAGTAGCAGATAACTGTTGGTTAGCCCCAGGTGAGTCAGAGATGACACAGCCAATTAACTTGATATGGATCTGTAGATCTGCACAGCGACTTTACATAAAGACTAGAGCGGGAACAGGGTGGTCAGTCACTGACTTAGAACAGTCAGCACTTGTCAGGTCAAGCTGGCTAGACGCCACCCTCGCAAACCAAGGTGGGAGCTGTGCTTAAAGAAAGAAAGCACTTTGGCACAGAGTTAAAAGGACTGATATGGGAGAAAAGTGAATATTTGAAAGGAATAAAAAAGGGGAAAGGGATATGATCGGTTGATGAGTTATACAATGACTGAACTGAAATAAAGGTTCAATAAAACAGTGTGTGTGTGTGACATACTTGACAGAGAGGGAGAAGTCTCCCGGTGCGCTCTCCGACTCTCGGATGAGGAAGGCCCCATCATGCCTTTGTTTGTTCAGCATCTCCTCTGCCTTCGCCCGGGGGATCTTACCATAGAACCACCTGGGACACAACAAATCAGAACAAAAAAAATACTTAACTCATTAAAAATGATATAAAAACAAGTTGTAAGTAACAGTGACAAGTGCTGTTTTACTGCAAATTAAGAAGGAGAAAAAGTGCTGGCAAAACTGGTTGAAATGACATTGTTTCAACCTGCCCTACCAAGCTGGGTGGTTTTTCCTTCATTTGTAGGAAAAGCGGCACTTACCAGAATTTGATTGTTGTGTTTGTGACGGGTAGCTAGTTAACGTTGACCTTTTGAGTAACATCAAAGCGTAGGGTCATTGGTGTGACTCAATGGGTTGGAAACATGGCCTTAAGCAGAGCTTGACCTCAAACCTGACCACTGTTATTGACAGTTGTAGTGGTTGTTGTGTCTGTGGGGGAGGAGTGAGTGAAGTGCATAGCGACCATTAACACTACTAAACAATGATGTCAAAATCAGAATATCACATCTATTTTGCATATCAAATAGAATGAAATCAAGTGAGCACAGATGGGCCATTTAATTTTGTATTTTTGCATTTGTCCTAGTAGGTTGTAATTACAGGGAGGTTCCTGGTCTGATAAAAGAGCTGGTGGAGCCTTGGGCCGAGACAATGACAACTGTGTGCTGCCATGCCAACCGCACCTGCTACCTACTCCTCTGGCTCTGACTGTCTGGCTCTTACTGGTGCCCAACACCAGCGGTCAGTCATCAACACCCATGGATACGCCATACACAGTGTGTGTCACTGTGTGTGTCACTGTGTGTGTGTGTTTGCGCATGGGTGTAGTGTGAGATGGTGTGTGGGACCTCCCTTTCCTTCTGTGACTCGTCAGGTGTGGAATTTTACTGTCTGATAAAGGTGTTGTCACAATGTGCCAACAAAGGTGTTGCAACACACAATGTTTGCCTCTATCTCCAGTGAAAGCATACACACCCTGAGATTTATCTATATAGCTTAATTTAGCCATATAGCTTAGCCTTACCATATACTGTAGCTTATCTTAGCGATAGCATACCCTTGACTTAGCCAATGGCCACAGCCTCTGCAGTAGATCATGTCAGTACAGGTGAGTGCTAGCGCTAAGCCGCTTAGCTTGTTCGTTTGTGAGCTCAGACAACATGACAAAGCCAGAGGACCTGATCAACTCCAGCTGTTCCTCATGAGGGAATGATAATCCAGCCAGGTTTCACATACAGTATCATCATCAGGGCAGAGTCCTCAAACAGTGTCACAAGTCGATAGCCACATACCCACCGGCTAATTTTGCCTGCTGGGTAAAGATAACTTCCGCTACTCGTAGCTGTCATCAGCCCATTACATGTGTACACACACATTGACCTCTGGGCCATTGGTTTCAACCCACAAGTCTTTAGCATTTAGCAATGCTATTCTTTGTGCCTGGTGTTCACACTCAAACAAGCTTAAGGGATGACAGAACTCCAACCCCCTCATCCACAGTGCTCTGATCTCCCTGAGGTAACACCCTGAGGTAACAGTAACACTGTGTGTAGAGAGATAATGTGGATATCCTCCTATTATCCCGGTCCTTCCTGCTTTGTGGTGGAGTGCTGCTCTTTGATGTGGTCGCACTGACATCCACGGCTACCAGGCTTCCATAAGGGAGTCAAAGCCCTTTACACACCATCGAGCTGAACCAAACTGTTGTGACTTGGCCATCTTCTCCTCACATGATCCTTTCCAGCATGGTAACAGCAACCATGGTGGATGTAACCAGGCCAAGGCCAGCCCAATAGTGAAGGGAGTACTGTTTTTTTCTTCATATCCAGCCCCACCATCTGCCTGCCTGCTATCCTGGACCCTCCTCCACCAGCTGCTCTTCTATAGAGCAGGTGATTCCTCCCTCTTGTATTTAGGCCCAGCTGACCAATCAGTCACAGGATCCTTAAAGCTAATGGACAGTCTCTTCCTGACTGCTATAATAGGGCTCTCTGTATCTGATTGGTTGCGGTGTGAGCCCTCACAGCCCTGAGAGCAGGTGGCGGTGGTGGGGAAAGCGTTCTCACACAGCTGACAACTATACAGGACAGAGCCCCTCTTTGCTACTGTGTGCATCTGTAGAATATAAAGTACAATCCATCTCTATTTAGTGGCTACCTCAGAATAGGATCCATTTAGTGACCTTTAAGTTTATGTAGAAAGGGCATCTGTAGGACAGTTACAGTACAATCCATCTCCTATCTGACAGTTACACAAAAGCCCTGTTGCTCAGCTGAAGTCATATTCTTCACAAAATATAGCATGTTAGAAACGGTGCCCCATATTGAAACAATGGGGCCTACAGTGCATACAGAACGTATTCAGACTTCACCTTGTTACATTACAGCCTTATTCTAAAATTCATTAAATTATATTTTTTCCTCATCAACACATTACCCCATAATGACAAACTGAAAACAGTAAAGATTTGTTTTTGCAAATGTATTAAAATTGTAAAAAACAGAAAAACCTTATTTACATAAGTATTCAGACCCTTTGCTGTGAGACTCAAAATTGAGCTCAGGTGCATCCTGTTTCCATTAATCATCCTTGAGATGTTTCTACAACTTGATTGGAGTCCGCCTGTGGTAAATTCAATTGATTGGACACGATTTTGAAAAGGCACACCTGAAAAGGCAGACCGTATTGTGTCGAGGCACAGATCTTGGGAAGGATACCAAAAAATGTCTGCAGCATTGAAGATCCCCAACAACGCAGTGGCCTCCATCATTCTTAAATGGAAGAAGTTTGGAACCACCAAGACTCTTCATAGAGCTGGCCGCCCGGCCAAACTGAAGAATCAGGGGAGAAGGGCCTTGGTCAGGGAGGTGACCAAGACTCTGATGGTTACTCTGACAGAGCTCTAGAATTCCTCTGTGGCGATGGGAGAACCTTCCAGAAGGACAACCATCTCTGCAGCACTCCATCAATCAGGTGTGCAGCAACGCTCCCCATCCAACCTAACCGAGCTTGAGGATCTGCAGAGAAGAATGGAAGAAACTCCCCAAATACAGGTGTACCAAGCTTGTAGCGTCATACCCAAGAAAACTCGAGGCTGTAATCGCTGCCAAAAGGTGATTCAGCAAAGTACTGAGTAAAAGGTCTGAATACTTATATTTTTTCCCATCTCTATACATTTGCCAAAATTTCAAAAAAAAAAGTTTGCTTTTTCATTATGGGGTATTGTGTGTAGACTGAGTGAGAAAAAAACAACGATTTAATCAATTTTAGAATACGGCTGTAATGTAACAAAATGTGGAAAAAGTAAAAGGAGTCTGAATACTTTCCTAATGCACTGTATGTAGAAAGATCCACATAGGCTATATTGGGCCAGAGGGCGATATGTGGGGGAAAACCTAATAGGTCTGACGCAGCAGAAACAGACTCTGGAATCAGGACTGACGACGCCACATGATGAGTGATTCTGAGTTGCCAAACCGACAACCCTGCGACCACATGGATCTCAGAGGCCTGTAACCCATAAATCAGATCTAGAAAGCAGGGTCGCTTCCAGGCTAGCTTCCAGACCACAGCGGCAACATGAGGAGACCTTTATCCCCCTTATCTTCAGACCAGAGAAGCATTTATCCTCGCCACAGGAGTTTGCTAGAATCTGGTTCCAGTGTCTTCTGAATGGTTCTAACCATGGGAACTAGAGAAGTAAAACTGTCTATGAAGTTACTTTTCTTCCAATATGTAACACAAATAAATGCCCTCTGGAAAAAAGACATTTGACAAACTAGTACTGGAACCAACATTAGAACCTCACATTTGATACCCCCATTTTGAGCTCCAGGTTAAACATGAAGTCATTTGGGGGAGGTGAACGCTGCCATTTTGGCTCTCCAGTTTCATGTGGACTTGTGGCAGGCTCAGATAGGGCAACTGGTATCGAAGGTTGGCTCATACTTACGGGTGTCCCTTCATTTCTATGTAGTTCTTGGGGATGAAGCCTTCCTTCCCATTCAGCTCTGCCTTGTACCAGTTCTGGTCGCATTCTTCATTCAAAACCTGAAGACACAAAACAGAGGGAAGAGAGTTGGGTTAAAGAGTCACAAATGGTTATAAGCATGGTCGTGACAAACATTAAGACCACACTATAAAAACCCACTGACAGAGTGGGTACATGAAAACCAACATAATGGTGTGGAAACCATTGGATGAGCCAACAACAAATATTTTTTAAGGAAATACCATGCAGATCCTCTATATTCATGTATTGCCATGTACATACGCTGAGTGAACAAAACATTAGGAACTGCTCTATCCATGATAGCTTTCAGCTAGATTCACCTAGTCAGTCTATGACCCCTGATTGATGTCACTTGTTAAATCCATTTCAAAATCAGTGTAAATGAAGGGGAGGAGACAGGTTAAAGAAGGATTTTTAAGCCTTAAGACATGAATTGTGTAAGACCATTGAACAAGGTATGGTAGTAGGTGCCAGGCGCACCGGATTGAGCGTGTCAAGAACTGCAATGCTACTGGGTTTATCACACTCAACAGTTTCCCATGTGTATCAAGAATGGTCCACCACCCAAAGGACATCCAGCCAACTTGACACAACTGTAGGAAGCATGGGTCTACATGGGCCAGCATCACTTTAGAACGCTTTCGACACCTTGTAGAGTCCACGCCCCGACAAATTGAAGCTGTTCCGAGGGCAAAAGGGGGTGCAACTCAATATTGGGAAGGCGTTCCTAATGTTTTGTACACAGTGCATTTCCCCCATATGCTCCCAGACGCAGACAAAAAGCAGAACATTGCAATGTAGGAGAATACACCTTTCATCCCATAACTGCCATATACTGTACATATTTCCCCCCAAACCTCTCATACGTCCATTCACAAGCCTAGCCAGGTAAAATGACATTCCAGACAGACTGCCCCCATCCCTGCACCCAGGTGTCCTAGTCCAGGTCAGTCAACATGACCGTGATCATCTGGAGGCTCGACAGTGGGACCTGACCAGACTGCCACCACACCCCCTCCTGTCCCTACAGAGACACCATCTGTCACAACCACTCCTGTCCCTACAGAGACACCATCTGTCACAACCACTCCGGCCACAGATCCATCAGCGTCGATGGCTGACACAAACACTCTGTAACCGGGCCAGAGAGCTCTGAGACAACAACCAAACACTCTGTAACCAGGCCAGAGTGCTCTGAGACAACAACCAAACACTCTGTAACCAGGCCAGAGTGCTCTGAGACAACAACCAAACGCTCTGTAACCAGGCCAGAGTGCTCTGAGACAACAACCAAACACTCTGTAACCAGGCCAGAGAGCTCTGAGACAACAACCAAACGCTCTGTAACCGGGCCAGAGTGCTCTGAGACAACAACCAAACACTCTGTAACCGGGCCAGAGAGCTCTGAGACAACAACCAAACACTCTGTAACTGGGCCAGAGAGCTCTGAGACAACAACCAAACACTCTGTAACCGGGCCAGAGAGCTCTGAGACAACAACCAAACACTCTGTAACCGGGCCAGAGAGCTCTGAGACAACAACCAAACACTCTGTAACCAGGCCAGATAGGTCTCTGAGAGACAATGACCAAAACACTCTGGAGTTAGATGGGTTTTTAGGGTTGGATGGAAGAGGATTCCGGTTGATAGAACATGAATTGGATTTTAGGTGTGAAAAGGAGTAGTATGAGTCTTGGTGGAATTGATCTTTCTGGATGAGTTTGTTTGAGTGAAAAATTGCTTGTTGGTCTATAAAGGCAACTTCTACCCAGACAGATTATTTCAAACATAAGGCCTTACACCTCCACTCTCTATTACCCTGTCCCTGTCTGATGTCAAACCAACTCAGTTTCAGCATGGGACTGCATTGTCTCCCACAAGCAAGACCATCATACAGAACACTGATGTGACGGGGGAGTGGGGCCTGCATCGTCTCCCACAGTGTCTCCACACTCTACGGTGGATGACCCAGTCATCTTAGTGGAGAGAAATGGCCAGGCTCAGTCTCTTAGCCTTTGCTGGTCTCAGTAAACACACATTAATCTTAACTTTCTCTCGCTGTCTCTCTCGGTCTCTGCCATGGGGCGATGGCGCCACTCTTACCGGCCACAAGTGAAATGGACTGCCACTGTAAACACAGAGGACAGGAAACAATGTGCACCAAGCAGGAAACAAAAAAGACATGGGTTATATTTTAGGCTTCCTAATGTAAATAATAGTGGGTTAGAAAATGTATAGGCAGTTGTGATGTCACATACAGGCCAATTTTAACCGTGCTAGTGATTCCTAAAATGCTTTCTGTTATACCATGATCTTCCCCAACTCTACTACTGAGCAATTTGTCGATAACAGAATGAGGCTGAGAGTCAGATGTTTCACTTTAAAATGCAGTTCAAACTAAAAACAATGATTACAAAGTTAAACCATACAACTCCACGCACAAGGACAACTTCTAACAATTTCAACTGAAAATGTTACAAAAACACATTTACATGGCCTGTGCAGATGCACAGCTTGGTAATAGAATTATGGTTTGTGCCATCATTCTGTCACCAAACCTTGAATCTGCACTGTTCTTTAAGTATATTGTTTTTTTGTAAAATGTTCTGTGGAAATTGTTTAATGTCATCCTTGTGCAAAAAGTTGACTGCTTTTGTTTAACATGCATTTTAAAGTGAAAAATTGGGAGCCCCACTGTTTACCATAGATATTTGTTCCAAAAATAACTATAACAAGGAACCAGTGATGTACTAGCTGACCTCCTTTTCCTGTGGAGAGAAATCTGAATATATGCAAAATCTGCCCCAATTTCTGTTCTATTGAATTCAAATCCCCCATTGGCAGAGATGAGGGGTTTAAGACTGATAAGCAAGCACACACACACACACAGAAAGTGACAGATGAGGGGGTGGATACCCTTCTTTGTTCTGAGGGATGCTGGTGTGGGTCTACTGCTGGCCTCTGACTGCTTCCCAACCTGCCACTCACACACAGTCAGCACCTCCCATAGCACGACCAGCGCAGTGTGTGTTTGGCCCATGCCGCTTTCTAACACTGGCCGGCTGTCCCTCTAAACTCTGCATGACCTCACACTCCAAAACACGGTAATAAATACTCACACAGGTTGAGAACGCAGGAGATTAACATACAGAGCGAGGGAGAGGGGAGGGGAGAGAGAAAGACACAGTGTGACACACAGTTACACACCACCCCCCACCCCCCACCAAGCACACACACCCAGCTGCTCAGTACTGGTGACTCACCCAGTCTGTACCCTGGGGGCTGTGTTGGCCTGAGCAGGATTCTAAAGTGATAGCTACTGCTAGTGATGAAGAGAGGAGCGGTGCTGTAACCTTGTGAAGAGTCAGAGCCAATCCAGTCCTGACAAGACACATGTAGGGCCTCTAGTATGACTGAATACTGCTCATACATGAATCTCTGAGGGAGAGGATGAGGTAATGTCTCTGTGCCAGTGTGTGCGTGTGTGTGAGTACATCCATGTGTGTGTGCCTGCGCAATCCCATGTCTGTGTGGAAATGTGCAACAGTGTGTCTGTGTGTGTGTGCGTGTGCACTGGAGGGAAGGAAATGAGGGATATAATGACAGTCCTCTCCCTCCCATGAGCGAGGCAGGAGCTCCGGCTGCTGATAAAACTAATTACACCAATGCTAGGAAACAAGGAGCTAGTGCTCTGACGGAGAGAGAGAGAGAGAACGTAGAGGGAGAAGAAGTACACAGAAGTAGAGGCTGCGTTCTGTATGTGAGTGTGTGTGGTATGGGGGTCATAACAGGTGGAACAACAGAAGGGTACTGGACTCTATACTGGAAGCAATGTGGACACTCTCCACCTTGCTTGCTGACTAGTAAGAGGCACCCCCTTCACATTAACCCTTTCTAACACAATCACAAGAGTAAGACGTAAGAGAGAGTTTCTCTTAAAACACGTCTAATCCATGGTTTGGAAGGATATAACTTTGTTATCCCATTGTTTTTAATTCCTATAAAGACTTTGAGATGTTCTAAAAAAAGAAAAAGGCAATTGGCACAATAGCAAAGTGAATTTTAGCCAGGGATTTGTTAAAGCCAAATAAAGACAAGCGCACTTCAAAGAATGAGAAACAAAACAGACTAGTAAAACCCATCCGACACGGCAATGAAGACCGTTTCAGTCAACGGCTTTTTTTCTGGCTAACATTTGCAAGTAGATTTTGTTGTACAGTACATCGTTTCATCAGTGGCTGTCTAATTCAGTTTGGACTTCCCATAACAGAGACCGGTAATGGGTTTAAAAGCTGGAAAAACATACATCTGTCTGTCGACTTCATGAAATGAGACCACACCTCTCAGTGCTATAATACCATCTGCTAGTTTGATCGAATCAGGCCCAGGGACAGAAACAGAGGTAGCCTAGCTGTCACATTTGGCTGACTGGCTGGGGCAATGACATGCACACACACACCTGTCTCTCCTAGCTCTTTCTTCCTGTCGCACACAGTGATGCATTCTTTCTCTCTCGCCGCCTCCATTTTCTTGATACCTCTGTGTCCTGCTTCATCGCAATCCCCCCCCCCATTCTGTCTCCACTTCTCTGTATTTGCTATACCGAAGCACAATGACACTATGATAAGTATAGGCTGTCATCAGCAACCACCGTGCTAACGGAGGGTGAAGCTATAAGCGCCTGCTTCCCATTCAGCAGGCAGAACCATAGACAGTGGCTGTAGTGAATGATGTATCTCAGTATGGCAAATCTTCTCACAGAGTGTTACTGGTCGTGGCTGAGGCACAGTCCCCTGGACAGATCTCGTTGCCTTGTTATAAACCTCTAAGGGCGTTGATGCGGTTACATTTACAAGGTCCCGGAGTAATCTCATTCACAGCTGCCACACACACCATCCTGATCATCCCAAATCCTCATCCTGTCATCTCCTAAACCAGACGTGATAAGTCTTGTGATGGCCCCATTACTGCTGCAGCCGCTGTGCCCCGAGGAACCAAGTGTTACAGTTTGTGTGTGAAGAACCACTGTGGTTTTTCAGGAGGAACAGACACCAGATAGGGCTGTACGTGACATGAGATAGTGACCTGGGAGGAAGGTCCCGGTTAACATGCTTCCCCATGGGAGTGGAACGCGCCTGTCAATAGCAGTGGGTGGCTAAACCACATGCATGGACGCACACACACACACACACACACACACACACACACACATACACACCTTGCATGCCTATCCACATCTAAATATAGGACGCCAACGCTACTGCACCATGTTCTCTCATACTTAAATAAAATAAGGTCTCAGAAAAAGAGCATGATGGACGAGGAGTAAAATGAAGAGAAGGATGGAAGAGAGGTGGAAGAGGGGTATTTTGCCACTGCAGAGTGTAGTCCAGAGAGGATTGGGAAGGAATCAAACTACAGGATAATAACCAGGGATGTGAATTCAAAATCGGGGCAACAACTCAGACACCATGCTCTTAAATCTAGAACATATCCACAGGGGGTTCCTCTCCTCCGACAAGAGAGACTTCTGTGTGGTGTTTGAGTGGGGGGAATGTGTGTGTATGTATTTATGTGTTTCAGTGTATGTATGTGTGTGAGCCTGTTCTGTATCCACAACCAGCCAGGGAACAAGGCATTCAGGGCGAATACTGTTTTCTGGTGCGTCATGAATATACATGAGATGGTAGACGAGAAGGAAGGAGAGAAAAATTGAGCATAATGAAAGAGAGAGCGAGACAGGGACACAGAAATTCAGAGAGCAAGAAAGACAGCGAGAGGAATTCAGAGAGAAATAGAGAAACACACACACACACTTACACACAGGAGGCAAGCTTATCTTTCTCCCAGAGAAACAGCCACGGTGTCTGTGGAGGCGTGTGGAGAAACAGACGGGCGATACCTGACAGAAAACTTAATGAACTATGTGATGGGAATCAGAGCAGACAAGAAAATGGATCAACTGCAGAGGGGAACATGCAAAAGAAAAATGTATATCTACACTGAACAAAAATATAAAACGCATCATGCAACAATTTCAAAGATTTTACTGAGTTACAGCTCATAAGGAAATCAGTCAATTTAAATAAATTCATTAGGCCCTAATCTATGGATTTCACATGACTGGGAATACAGATATGCATCGGTTGGTCACAGATAGACACCTTAAAAATAAAAAAAAGTAGGGGCGTGGATCCGAAAGCCAGTATCTAGTGACCACCATTTGCCTCATGCAGCACGACATCTCCAACGCATAGAGTTGTCCAGGCTGTCGATTGTGGCCTGTGGAATGGTGTCCTAGTCTTCTTCAATGGCTTGTAAAGTTGCTGGATATTGGCAGGAACTGGAACCCGCTGTCGTACAGGTCGATCCAGAGCATCCCAAACATGCTCAATGGGTGACATGTCTGGTGAGTATGTAAGCTATGGAAGAACTGGGATATTCGCTTCCAGGAATTGTGTACAGATCCTTGCGACATGGGGCTGTGCATTATAATGCTGAAACATTAGGTGATGGCGGTATCTCTATGCATTCAAATTGCCATTGATAAAATACAATTGTGTTTGTTGTCCGTAGCCCTTGCCTGCCTATATCACAACCCCCACTGCCACCATGGGGTACTCTGTTCACAACGTTGACATCCGCAAACCAAGATTAATCCGTGAAGAGCACACTTCTCCAGCGTGCCAGTGGCCGTCGAAGGTGAACATTTGCCTATTGAAGTCTGTTACTATGGCGAACTGCAGTCAGATCAAGACCCTGGTGAGGAGGACACACGCAGATGAGCTTCCGTGAGAAGGTTTCTGCCAGTTTCTGCAGAAATTCTTTGGTTGTGCAAACCCCCAGTTTTATCAGCTGTCTGGGTGGCTGGTCTCAGACGATCCCCCAGGTGAAGAAGCCAGATGTGGAGGTCCTGGGCTGGCGTAACTACACGTGGTTTGCAGTTGAGGCCAGTTGGACGTAGTGCCAAATTCTCTAAAACAACGGAGGCAGCTTATGGTAGAGCAATGAACTTTCAATTCTGTGGCAACAGCTCTGGTGGACATTCCTGCAGTCAGCATGCCACTTGCACGCTCCCTCAAAACTTGAGACAACTTGGCATTGTGTTGGGTGACAATACTGCACATGTTAGAGTGGCCTTTTAAGGTGACCCATCATGCCGTTTAATCAGCTTATTGATATGCCACACCTGTCAGATGGATTGATTCTCTTGGCATAGGAGAAATGCTCACTAACAAGGACGTAAACACATTTCTGCATTTTAGAGAAATAATATTTTTGTGCATATGGAACATTTCTGGGATCTTTTATTTTAGCTCATGAAACATGGGCTCGACACTTTACATGTTGCATTTACATGTTTGGTCAGTATATTTATTTCCACGAAGAGGCTCTACATAAACTCACAAGAATCTGCTTTGTCTCCACAAAAACGTACAAATAGTGCTTTAAGCAGCGATTTACAGAAGCATACTGTGGGAATTGGTACAGTGAACGAGGTGCATTTCCATGTACAGCACAGTGATTTGCATCCGTTTAGATCTCTGAAAACAAACAACTATGAGATGTCTAACATTTTCCAACCCACTGCTTTATGAAAATAGCAACATTAAGCATTGATGCATACTTTGCATAGTAACATGGTACCTAGCGTGTCTACAACATCATCCAAACTACTGCTTTATGTAAATAGCAACACGAAAACATTGATGCATCACACAATCCTCTAGTTGGAATTAATCTTATATTGCCAGTTGCCACACATGTAAGCCTTCACTTGGATAAAATCAGTGGTAATTGAGGTTCATTACGCAACCTTCTAGTTTTCGGCAGGGTAGCCTAGTGGTTAGAGCGTTGGACTAGTAACCGGAAGGTTGCGAGTTCAAACCCCCGAGCTGACAAGGTACAAATCTGTCTTTCTGCCCCTGAACAGGCAGTTAACCCACTGTTCCCAGGCCGTCATTGAAAATAAGAATATGTTCTTAACTGACTTGCCTGGTTAAATAAAGGTAAAATAAAAAATAAAAAATGTAATTCCCGGATTTTGGATGGTTCCAAGAGCCGAGCCTGTAGCAGCTGGAGCCTTGCTTTCCTGGAGAGCTGTGTGATGTTGTGTCCCTCTCTACCCCCTGTCCTGGTTCTGCCCGGTTGGCCCCGGTCCCAGACTCTGTTTTGGGGCTAATCCATGAGGTCTATTTATCTTGTGTCGGAGGAGGGGATAAAGGGCGAGGAGCGACAGCTAAACCGCTAATCCAGCTACAGCACTGGGACACTTTTAACGAGATCCCAGATTGGGGCTGTCTGGATTAGAAAGAGACAGAACGACAGAGGGAGAAAGAACGACAGAGATAGAAAGAGCAACAGTGTGAAAGAGCAGGCCTATTAGGTTTAGACAGACAGTCACAACATAGCCCACTCAGACTAGAGAGAGGTTCAGTGTAGGGGACAGGCCGCTGAGGATCTAGTCTGCCCAGATGGCCCTCGCAGACACTCTCTCCCCCTGGGAGGGCCTTCTATCGATGTTTACAAACTGTCAACAACAGTAGAGTTTCAGGGTCATCACAGAGACAGAGAGCAAGAGAGATACCTTTTGTTTATTATCTATTTCACTTGCTTTGGCAATGTAAACATATGTTCCCCATGCCTTAAATTTAATTGAGAGAGAAAGCAGAATCGACATGAGCTTTTAATGCAGGAGAAGAAAGCATACACACACATAAACACAAGCTAACCCCTCTACCCTGCTCCACTGACAGGTGTAGTGAGTGGTATGACATCTACCACTTGTGAAGGAGCGCAGGAGTTACTTAGGGGAGGAATGAGTCACTCTGATACTCTGGCTGGGAAGATGAAGAGAAGATAAGTGTCCCTGGTGTATCTCTAATGCGAACTATGTCTCTCGCCTCACAGGAGACACAGCAGGCAGCCGGGCCTGGGCACGTTAGCACTAGCATAAACAAGTTAGCGTGGTAATGCTAACTGACTCACCCCAGGTGACAGACAAGCAGATGCTACAGAGGCAACTGCAACTGATCCTATTTTGAGGAGAACTATTGAAAGAGGTTATGCTTTACAAAGTGAGTGATGACAGGGAACACCGCTGGTTTGACAGTCTGCTGTCTGTCCCGTCTCTCGGTACTTGGGTGTGCGTGTGTTGTGTGGTCTGTGGTTGCAGTCAAATTTCTTTACACGGAAGGATGGAGCATGAATTTGCATGTCCTATATAAAGTGCTAACGATGAGTGAATTACAAAAGTAAACATACTAGCAATATGCTGGCTACTGTTGATAGTCTGCAAAAAGAAAGCTACAAAAGACACAGAATTAGTCTTGGCTAGCCTACTGTAGCCATGTCCTTTGGACTCTTAAAGTGGCAGCGTCCTATTTTCAAATCTTCTCAAAATGACATACTACTTTAGAAACAAAAATGTATGCAATTAATACAATTCTAAAGAACAGCGTAATGACTTACATTGCCAAATTATATTACACAGCTTTTTAATACATATAATAACCAAATGTAGCCTCTTAATGGCTGAATATAGAAAGAAAGCATGCCAACCTATAGGCCCTGCATGACCCCAGTGCATTTAAAGGGATACTTCCGGGTTTTGGCAGAGTCGGAGTTAGTTTTCGCAAGCTAATGCTAGGTACCTACTAGCATGCTAGCAGTTACCATAGACCTCCAGCCATTGTGTTAATGCTAGTTAGCAATTGCGCTAATGCTAGTTAGCAACTTCATTCATTCATTGCAAAATACTGAATTATCCCTTTAAGAACTACACGGGCCAGTAGATTTCTGCCAGGTTCCAATGTTAACTGGATGATTTTTACCAGTGAGAAAAAAAGCTAACGTTGGACCCTGGAGTGTTTCATAAACAGCACGGAGTTGAGCCGCATAGGCTCTTTACTGTGCTTTGATTGACGAACAGCAAACTCGACTTGTTTATAAAAGGTGTGGAACTTACTGTAGGAAGTCAATCTCATATCCTTGCAATTCATAAAATCATACAACGTAGTTACTGTATATGTCCATGGTGTCGCATCGGGACAAGTAAAGATCTTGTTTGTATTTTCGATATTGAAGTCCGTTAGTACTCGCCAGACAATGATGTTATAGTGAGTGACTTGTCAGTAGTCTAGAGAGTCGCATCATTAAGATAACAGTTCATTTGGCTCTCTAATTTGCATACTGGTAGGCTTTGAATTGTTTGAAAAGCCAATTATACTTATTTTCAAAAGATGGATATACTGTCGGTCTACTGATTTAATGAACATTTTGACAATGCTGCTTCCTGTGTGGCAA
Organism: Oncorhynchus keta; assembly: GCF_023373465.1. Classification (NCBI taxonomy): domain Eukaryota; kingdom Metazoa; phylum Chordata; class Actinopteri; order Salmoniformes; family Salmonidae; genus Oncorhynchus; species Oncorhynchus keta. The sequence goes on along the minus strand of NC_068452.1, from coordinate 3,832,267 downwards.
AGCCCATGTTTAACACCTGCTTCATTCTTCAATCATACCTGAAGCATGTGGAAGTCAGACTCTCACAGGATGCATTAAAGGCCCAGTGCAGTCAAAATGAAGTTGTTCCTGTGTTTTATATCATATTGCACAACAGCTGATGAAACTAACAATGTAAAAGTGTGAAAATATTTGATCCGTGTTATATCCCGATTGTATTTTCAGCCAGAAACTATCTAGTATTAGAATGTACCCGACCCTGGCTGGCTACTCCATGTGCTTGTGGAAAACACTGTATGCTGCTGTTGTTTAGTGTGAAGGAGCGCAGGGGTAACTTAGAGGAATGAGTCAGTCTGATCAGGAAGACCAGCAGAAAACGAGTCCTGTATGTCGGGGTGCCTGCCTAGCATGTTAGCACTCTAATGCCAACTGACTCACCCACGGTGATGAGACCAGCTGGGGATGAGTCAGCTTGAGGCAACAGAGGGTCTACATAGTCCATTATATTTTTGTCCCAACTAGGCAACAAACCTAACCAACTGAACTAATTGATCAGTTCAGTGATTGAATTTAACACAGCTGGTCTTCCAGGTCAGTTCAATCAAAAACATGGCACTCAAGGACTTATGGTTGAGAGTCCTGTACTGTATGTTGGTACTCAAGAACTAGGGTTGAGAGTCCTGTATGTTGGTACTCAAGAACTAGGGTTGAGAGTCCTGTAGGTTGGTACTCAAGGACTAGGGTTGAGAGTCCTGTACTGTATGTTGGTACTCAATGACTAGGGTTGAGTCCTGTACTGTATGTTGGTACTCAAGGAAGGCAGGGTAGCCTAGTGGTTAGGGCGTTGGACTAGTAACCGGAAGGTTGCAAGTTCAAACCCCCGAGCTGACGAGGTACAAATCTGTCATTCTGCCCCTGAACAGGGAGTTAACCCACTGTTCCTAGGCTGTCATTGAAAATCTGATTTTCTTCAACTGACTTGCCTGGTTAAATAAAGGTAAACAAATTATTTATTTTTAAAAAAAAGAGAGTCCTGTTCTGTATGTTGGTACTCAAGGACTAGGTTAAACCAGAGAGGAAGGCTTATTCCAAATACCTCCCCTTAGCCCTCCCCTCATTTTAGAGGGTCGCTTGGTGGAGGAGTGGTACTCAAATGGAGCAACTAGCTAAATTAGGCCTATCAAAAACGGTCAACGGATACCACTCAATTCCTTGACGACGAGCCTTGTTTTTCACAATGCCTGTACTGGTGGCAGTAATAACTTTCCTTATATTTCTTGTACAACAAATACGTACTTACCATATGAGCAACAAATGAGAACAGCCAAACAATATGCCCGTAACATACCCATCCTCTGGTTGTGGTTCAAAGTGGAGGAGTACTGAAGCTGGACCTTCATTCCATAGCAGTTTGACATGTAACCATCGCATTTCCTTCACTCGGTCACTACCAGTGGAAGTACTGTTCTGAAGTCATCAAACCGGCACTAGGCTACAGTCATAGATAGAGGCTCCGTGTGGCAGATATCTAGGCTAATCAATGGAAGATGGAATTAAAATGACAGAGCTAAAAGTTAAATGAGAAGGACAAGCTACAACACCCGAGAGCCCACAGGTAGGCTGCTACTTAATAATCTGAATCTGAAATAAATGTACACATGTTAATCAATCATTGCACCCACACTGTCCGCGTGCGCCAACGAGCATCTGCGTTGCTAAAAGTGCTAAAATAGAAGTCAGTTCTATTTGTGATGCTGAATGCGGTGCATTCATCTCCTCATTGGTTTATAGAAGCATATACCCACCCACGTGCCATCGCCTCATTGGTTATACCCACGTCTACACCTTCTGAAAGTTAGTTGCCAATCGCCATATAATGTCCAAAGAAAAAGCCTGGAAGGAGGAGAGATGACTTGAAACAATTCAGTTGACCGTTTTGTGTGGATTAATTGTCGGAATAAAGGACCTTGTGCATTTCAGGTAAAATAACACCAATGTTTATATCTCAGGCCAGATTAGCTAGAAACAACAAGCTAACTAGCTAATTTTTTTGCTAATCTATTTGCTATAGAAAGGAATGGATACCGCACAGTTAAAGTTATGTAGTCTTAATTAGCCTAGCTAGGCTAATTTCTCTCAGTTTGATGCAGTCAAAACAGATACTACGTAATCAGATGAGATGAATAACGAGCAATAAGTCTACCACTGCGAGTCAACATGGTTACCATCTCTCTCCCTGCTCCCTTGGTTACTCTCAGACGCACACCACAAGGCTTCTGGAATGGCAAAATATGGTTATTTTGCTCGAATGGGTACAGAAACGGTTGTAACAGGATGGTTACATCGTAACTATGACTTCTCAGAGGCAGTGGTGTCAAACTCATCAGAAACTCTGGGTATAGACTAGAGTTTGGGTATAACCAGAGGTACTGGATATAATAATGACGGGATAAGTATCAATTCCTAACAATGGGATTCGTTGTCCACAGAGCGGAATGGCAGGCTGTCGAGCTCCTGTCTACTCCTCTCTGGTGATTGGTGTATAGATCGCGTTGTTTAATAGTTTTGTAACAAATATTAAATGAGGGGTGTTGACGTCAACCGCCTGTTTTCAATGTAGAGTGAGATGCTATGCTAACCCCATGAATATGCATAGATTGTCACGAGCGCCAACAGGGACAACACTGATAGTGTTTTTTCTCAAAGTTGCCAGGTTATCACTCGTGTCACACTTACGTCGGTACACTCGTAACATGCTAAGCATTACGAAATGTCTATTAGATCAAAAAGCCTCAATACCACAATAGCAATACATTTTTATCTTTACTAAACTCTCATTGCCCCCCATACAAAAACACTTCTCTTGTTTAATAATGAATAATCTTCTAAATGTGGACAGATTTTGGGAGGAGTAAACCCTCTCGCTCCGCCTCGTCGGGCTCAATCCCAGTTATCCCCAACCTTAGCCCTCCCCCTCAGTGTTGTGCCATCCCGCGAGTCACATCGAGCCGGAGTGGTGTTCAAAGTTCAACTTTGAGCGAGGGGTAGAACCTTTGAGCCCTGTAGTTGTCCCTCCAAACGATGCGAATCGACATGCTGACTTCCCATCAGAACTCCCATGAAGCACTGTGACCCAAGTCTCTAAAGTTGCCTCAGGAAGATGCCTGGCAAAAATACTACGACGGAAGCAAACGTAAGTAATTACTATGTCATAACAAATCATGCAAAAAAATGTACAGTTAAGAGGTATATATTAATGCAGGAAAGGATTCTGCATATGTTTTAGTCATACATTAATTTACGAAAATGGCTGTTTAACAAGGTGACTAGCTAACATTAGCCAACTAACCATATATTTAGCTTGCTGATGGACGTGACATTTGTATGACTTGTAATGTGTTTTTGAATGTTTTAGACTCCTGAGCAAACCAGACTGTCATCTTGTGAAACCCAGTGCAGTGGATGTAAAGAATCTAGCTGAGCTAGCTAAATTCTACAATTTTGATTCTACAAATTTGTAAGCTTGTTTTGCTGTTCATGAACAAATATTTCACTTCTTTATTGTAGTAACTTAACTAGGGCTGTGAAATTTGGATTGTTGACGTTAAGAAAATCCCTAACCGAAAAGCATTTTTTTCCCTCCTTACTAAATTTAAATCACAGCGCAGTTATCACAAAGCTACCACCAACAGGTCCTGATCAGCATCATAAAGGGATTAATTTTTTTATTTTGCAAATACCTAACGCAACAATGCTGTAACATTTAGTAGGAGAAAAAAAACTCATTTTTATCTACTTCATTAACCGGAGCTGTACGAGGGAGAGCGAAGCAGAGCAGCAGCCAGCCAGGCTCTTGAGCGGGGGAGGGGCCATGCCTTATATATACACTGCTCAAAAAAATAAAGGGAACACTTAAACAACACAATGTAACGCCAAGTCAATCACACTTATGTGAAATCAAACTGTCCACTTAGGAAGCAACACTGATTGACAATACATTTCACATGCTGTTGTGCAAATGGAATAGACAACAGGTGGAAATTATAGGCAATTAGCAAGACACCCCCAATAAAGGAATGGTTCTGCAGGTGGTGACCACAGACCACTTCAGTTCCTATAATTCCTGGCTGATGTTTTGGTCACTTTTGAATGCTGGCGGTGCTTTCACTCTAGTGGTAGCATGAGACGGAGTCTACAACCCACACAAGTGGCTCAGGTAGTGCAGCTCATCCAGGATGGCACATCAATGAGAGCTGTGGCAAGAAGGTTTACTGTGTCTGTCAGCATAGTGTCCAGAGCATGGAGGCGCTACCAGGAGACAGGCCAGTACATCAGGAGACGTGGAGGCCAACAACCCAGCAGCAGGACCGCTCCTTTGTGCAAGGAGGAGCAGGAGGAGCACTGCCAAAGCCCTGCAAAATGACCTCCAGCAGGCCACAAATGTGCATGTGTCTGCTCAAACGGTCAGAAACAGACTCCATGAGGGTGGTATGAGGGCCCGACGTCCACAAGTAGGGGTTGTGCTTACAGCCCACCACCGTGCAGGACGTTTGGCATTTGCCAGAGCACATCAAGATTGGCAAATTCGCCACTGGCGCCCTGTGCTCTTCACAGATGAAAGCAGGTTCACACTGAGCACATGTGACAGAGTCTGGAGACGCCGTGGAGAACGTTCTGCTGCCTGCAACATCCTCCAGCATGACCGGTTTGGCGGTGGGTCCATCATGGTGCGGGGTGGCATTTCTTTGGGGGGGGGCCGCACAGCCCTCCATGTGCTCGCCAGAGGTAGCCTGACTGCCATTAGGTACCGAGATGAGATCCTCAGACCCCTTGTGAGACCATATGCTGGTGCGGTTGGCCCTGGGTTCCTCCTAATGCAAGACAATGCTAGACCTCATGTGGCTGGAGTGTGTAAGCAGTTCCTGCAAGAGGAAGGCATTGATGCTATGGACTGGCCCACCCATTCCCCAGACCTGAATCCAATTGAGCACATCATGTCTCGCTCCATCCACCAGACTGTCCAGGAGTTGGCGGATGCTTTAGTCCAGGTCTGGGAGGAGATCCCTCAGGAGACCATCCGCCACCATCGGGAGCATGCCCAGGCGTTGTAGGGAGGTCATACAGGCACGTGGAGGCCACACACACTACTGAGCCTCATGTTGACTTGTTTTGAGGACATTACATCAAAGTTGGATCAGCCTGTAGTGTGGTTTTCCACTTTAATTTTGAGTGTGACTCCAAATCCAGACCTCCATGGGTTGATAAATTTGATTTCCACTGATAATTTGTGTGATTTTGCTGTCAGCACATTCAGCTATGTAAAGAAAAAAGTATTTAATAAGAATATTTCATTCATTCATTCAGATCTAGAGTGTTATTTAGTGTTCCCTTTATTTTTTTGAGCAGTATACTGGTTTATTTCACACACACACACACACACACACACACACACACACACACACACACACACACACACACACACACACAACACACACACACACACACACACACACACACACACACACAAATGCCACTTTGGGACCCACATAAGCAAAAGTTATGGGTGTTTTCATGCACATTATGTTGATGGAATTGTGTTCCATCACGACGGCTAAATTACAGGATGGGAAAGAAGAAATTGCTTAATTTATCTCACACACGGTTCCTGAAACAATTACGATTTCCTGGAATGGAAGCAAACCAGTAAATAATCTTGCAGTGAGCATTTAGCCTGTTCCCTCCAGTTCCCTGAAGTATACAAATAGAGTGAGAACGATCAATATCAGGAAGTGGCTCTATTGACATCACAGTAAAGACAAATGAGGTGTGAGAAGGCAACTTGTGCATCCAAAATGGAACCCTATTTTCATATATAATGCACGACTTTTGATTGGGCCCATAAGACTGGTCAAAAGTAGTGTACTATATAGGGAATAGGGAGCCATTTCAGGGTGTTGTGATAAAAAAAAATAAAAAAAAGCTCAGGGGAGGGAGGGAAAACAAAGCTTCTAGTTAGAAAGCCATCCGTATATAGCTAACAGGCCACGGTATTGTACTGTATGGTTGGTCCACATGGGAGAAGGCCGGTTTAGGTTTAATCAATGGTTAAATAATTTGACTGGGCTTAGAGATAGATCTTTGAAAGAGCACTGTAGAGAGGGGGAGAGGCTGTGTGTGGTGAGAGAGCGGTGTGGGAGAGGAGAGGGTTGTTTCCAAGGTATTAGACAGAGCGGTGTTGGGGATCGCAGCTTTGAGGAAAAACATCATGTTGAAGAGCTCACACTAGTCCCACTGCGGATTAGTTTAGTGTGTTTGTGTGCGCATGCGTGTGTTTTCTAGGGTGGGCTTGACACAGTTGTGTGTGTGTGTGTGTGTGTATGCGTGTGTATGCATCTGCTTGCATGCGTTTTATGAGGCTGAGAGTCAAGAGAAGCATTAGCTGTGACAGGAAAACATGTCTTGCTTTTCACACTGTCGGGCCCATGATCACACTCCTAGCTAAAGAGCAGTAGGGAGTGTGTTGTGGTGAGCCTCAACTACTGTAGCCCTGGAGAGAATTAAGACTGGGTGAAGTCAACCCATGCTAAATGAAACTCTGGCAAGTTGTGAGGTCTGGAAATTTCTGAGCACACCTGAAAAGATAGTCACTCCTTTCTCCTGAAATTTTAAAATCCCCTGTTCTTTTGATGTTGTCAAATCTCAGGACATTCCCAACAGAAATGGAGCGAACTCAGCATCTACCCATCCCAAACCACACAGGAGGACAAGCAGGAAAACAAGGAAGCAAGGCTCCAGGATGGCTTCAAAGCGAAGGTCCCTGAACACAGGGGTAATAAGAGCAGCCTTTGGCATTACGAATGGGTCAGACAGTAGCAGTAAACGTATATCTCTCTCTGTGCATGTGTGCACTACCAGCCCTCCAGTCAGACGATCTCATACTGTAATTAGGTCAGATTCACTTCCAAGGGTAATAAGCATCATCTATGCTGCAGTTGCAAAGCTCTTTTGAACACCCTGCCATTGTAGAGGGGAGTGCACGATTTGTTAGAACATCCTAACTTAACCTAGGGGGAGTGCACGATTTGTCAACACCCGGACATTAGTTCAAACCTAACCTGATACATGGCTTTATGCTTAAAAATACCCTTGTTCTATCAATTTAGTTTTTTGGTTTTTAAAGTTGTGTCCATCGTGTAGTAAGGCAACACGATACGTCTTGGGATTCGGAGCCACTAATGTCATCAAGAAGGTTCCTCAACACTAGTCTACCTCTCCGTCTGCCATCCCACCCTCTCTTTCTTCATCATGCTTTGTTTCTCTGCACTGTAATTGAAAACTTTATATACTGTAACTCCGTACACACAGTGATGTGAGGTGACGAGAGAGCGCCTGGCACAGGAATGTGGGTTTACTTTAGGCCTGTTCTCCCTCTGTCTTCTTTAGCACCTCTAGCAGGTCACATGCTCTGACATGGGACCTGCTAGTTTGTTTAGGTCTTTCACTCACTCTCTTTCTGCCAGGGGAAATAAATAAACAGGGCCTCGTTCTCTCTATCAACAGTGCTTCAGTCTGCAGGATGAAGAGAACGAGGGATGAAGGGAGCAGAGGAGAGAAATGGAGAGCTGGAGGAGGAGTGCAGCCAGCCGCATCGCTCACCTTCATTTCCTCCTTCTGGAGGACAAAGATAAGGACAAGAGCTGTGACAGAGAAGGGCAGATGGATTAATGATTGTTCTGTTCTTCTCTCAATGGGGACAGTCAATGTGTGTCTATTATTGTCTTTCCTTGCATCGCCCTTGTCTTGACACTCATCTGGATAGAGTGGTGATTCCACCTTGTAATGGGAGCGTTGATATATTGTACATTCGCCCTGTCAAAGGAGTCAGTGTCACCCACACGCAGGTGCACACGCACCCATACGCACTCATAAGTATACACATAGCATTTCTATGGTCAAATGGCAGAAGAACCTACTATGCACGACATAAGTGACCCATAGGACGCAGCTTCTGGTGTATACGGCCCTAAGAAACCTAGCCAGGATAACATCCGCCATGGGAATGAGTTCAGTTCACTAGATCGTGTTGACAGACGCTGCCTGTACTTTACTGTACATTGACAGTACATCCCGTTTTAGCTCCCGCTGCCTCTGGCATTATGGGAGAGTGGTGTGGAGTGCTTTTTTTTTTTTCTTTCTCTCCCTCTCTTTATCCTTCTGTGCCTGACTGCCAACTCAGAAAACAGACTGCTGACGTCCCTGGGTTCACACCAAAAAGCCAAAGACCCAAAGTGAGACCATGAGGTCTGAGATCTGTGCTGTATAGCCTTAGCCAAATGGCACTGACAATGGCCATAGGATTTGGCTAAGCAGCAAAAACTAATCTGGGACCAGGCTAAGGTGCTGCTAATTCCCTAAAAACTATTTAGCCAGACACAATCAGATGACTTGAGACCAAAGCTGTTTGTAGTTTCCTTCTCCTTTGTTTGACCAGAAGTGATGCTCCATTCTCTTTGGTCTTCTCTGTCACACACACAGACCTTGACCAGGTTCCTGTCTCAGATGGTTCTTCTTTCCACTCCTTGCTTGCAGGCTAAATTTAGACCTGATGCTGCCCGGCTTTTGTGCTGCGGCCTCAGTTGACAGAAAAAATAAAGGGAGAGAGAGAAACAGAGAGACGTTGCATGCCCCAGAGCCATTGAATGTCTGTCCTGCATCAAAAAAACTCTAAACAAAAACCGAGGTCTCCTCTCGTGCTCTTCTAAATGCATGAGAAAAACCGAGATGTTTGTGTTACTCAAGACAAGACTTCTGGCAGTAAGCGTAATTTATTTCTGTCATTCTCTTCCTGACAACTCAATTCCAGAGAATAAACTCCTCCACCCTTTGTACAGTGGGGGATGGGGGAGTTACCCTACATATTAGGAGGAAATAATATCTCATCTTCACAGATCTTTAAAAATATCCATGAGAAATTAATGTTCCCTGTATTGTAAGGGGATCTCAAGAACGGTGCTAAATCGATCATGGACATGGCACGTCACGCATTGGCTGTATTCTAATTCTTAGCAATTCACCAACACAGTAGGCTTATTCCATAAGATCTCAATTCATCAAGAGAGTAGACCTACTTCATAAGAGCCACTTGACTGAACATCATGCAACACTTGTGTTACAGTACATGCTGGAACAGAACTGAGGTATTGACACAGTGCCAGGCCAGAAGCTTTGAAGTGTGTGGTTAAGAAGAGGACACCTATGGGTGCCGAGAATTGTGTCAAAGAGCCCCCGTTCTCCAGCCATCCCCCCGCCACGGTCAGAATTCAATTTGGAAAAGAGGCATAAGATCACTGCCGACGTTCCTAAATCCACTCCAGATTCTCCCTCTATGAACTCAGAAAAGCCAAGACTGCGACAGCAGAGCGATCCCGGGAAGTTGCAAAAACGGAATTCGACAAGAACCCTTTCGCAACTCCGGGCGGAGTTTGTGCATGCATGCTGCGCTACGCAGGAAGAACCGGGCAGGGAGAGAGAGAGAAAAAAAAGAAAGAGAATAGCCTCGGGTGTAGTAGCATTTTTACCGGCAAGTTGTTGCCACACACCACACCACACTCTTGGACGATTAATATTTATGTGGCGCCCGCCGAGCGAGCGAAGCCTAAAGCCCAGGGGATGGAGCAAGCTGCCTGGCATACTCCCCATCAACTTCTACAGTGCTGAGATAAAGAATGTTCGCTCTCCATTGAGCTTCATTTCTGTGAACACATCAGGTAACACAAGAAATAAATCTACTGATTTGGCTTTTAGAATATAGCCCGCTCCCAGATTTGTTTGTGCCGTCTTGCCAAATGCTATGGTCATTGTCACGCCGGCTAAAAGTTTGGCTAATACAGGAGGGATATTGGTTTGGGGGACAGAATGTACTATATGGATAGTAAAGGTTACTTAGACTAGTGTACACTGTATGCAATATAGCCTGCACTCACATGCCTCCTATCACCGATCAGCAATCGCATCAATTGTCCTTCAGATGCTCCTCTTGGGCAACCACAGACTTGTTAAGTCGGTAGATGCAGCCAGAAACGGTGTGACGAACACTGCTTCTCTTTGAAGTATGAAAGCCGCTGCATGATGAACTGAGGTTGACTCAGGCAACAAATTGACTGATAACTTTGTTCACTGTTTTCACAGCTCGCGGCCATATTCCTTTTAAGGCCTCATGATCAGATTTGTTCCTGTTTCTAGTGTGAACATCTTCAACTGATGTTTCTCTTGAGGAGATATGAATGTGTATTCCTGTCCTAGTTCGCCGGATCCGTTTCTGCCTCTGACCATGGCGTTGCCGGGGTACATTGCCAGAGTAGAGGAGAACAGAGCACAGGGCCAGACTGTTCTCAAAACACCAGCTGAAAGAGGGAACTGGAAAGAAGACAAGACTGCACACAACCAGACGTTTACCTCGGACACACACTTCACTCAATCTTCTCTTTACTGCATATTGTTTTTATTTCTATTTTTTTTGCATATGGTTTTAACCTGAACTGACACCAGTATTATGATTGCAGTGCAGGCAGTCAGCATGCAGTTATGCCACAAAAAGCTCAGCTATAATATAGCTTTTATAACCATTATAACATGTCTTGAAGCAGAGCTGTTATAGTACTGTTCGAACACTGAAATGAAGGAGCTGTCATAATCCCAGCAAGGGAAGGGGTGTGGTTGTAAACATACTGCCAGCTCATCCTCTCTCTTCAGCTCTCCTTCCTTCTCCATTTCTGACTGAGTGAGGGAAAATGTATAGAAGCCAAGGATGATACTGGAGACTTCCTGTTTCAGCATTATCACAGTCTACTTAACCACAGAAGAAGTACAATATTGCTGAACTACTGAGGATAATGAAAGGATTCAATGGAAGAGCTTATTAAGTGTAGTTAACAAACTAGGGGGAGGGTTACTTACTTATTCGGTCTCCTCTTGTAGAATTTCTTTGACTAAAAATTGTCATATAGGCTACAAAGACTAATTTTGGGGTTGCTCATTCTGGTTCTCCACACAAAATGACGACTGCATGTAAAATACGGTACAGTATAGGATGCTTGTTATAGGATGCGAGAAAGACAGAATTGTGTCCTGCCAAAGACTACCAGTGCTATCCTTTTCCATATCTGTACGGAAACAATCGCTGAACTTTTCCTTGAAAACATGACACCGATTACCATATGACTTGCCATTGACAAAGACATTAGCTGCCCCTCATTCAAATGTGTTGGAACCAAAGGATAATACAACTGCAACATGTTTTTCTGTATATTCTATTATATCCCCTCTCATTCTGTAGGCCTACCATAATAAATAGACCTCTGAAAAGACAAGATAAAATCTCTTACAAAATACTTGATCGAATATCGACCAATTCAAGTGAATTAAGGGACTTACTGGTTACAAGTTTTTAGATAATGTCCTTAAAACCAGTTACCAGTTACAGGAGTGTCTAAAATTAAGACACAAAATGACCAACAACAAAAAAATGTAACAGGCTATTGTAAATAGTGTAATAACTAAATATAATAATAACCACAAAGGAAAAATATCTGACACATTTAAGAATATAAATAGTGAAGCAATGGGCTGCTTACCTTCAACGTTTCTCCACGTTTAAAACTCAACTCATCATCTGCAGTGGCTTTGAAATCGTATTTGGCAATGGCCTCCATGGTGAGGATTGTTGGAACACCTGTATGCTGTGTTGATGAATACACAAGTACCCTTCTGAAGTCTTTCAATTGAGTTTATTCCTCAATGGAATTATGAAAATGATGAACAATGTCAGAAGAAAAAAAAACAGAACAGCTCCGGTCCCGTTTTCCCCCTGGTCTGACCAGTCACTCCGAGTAGCACAAATACCCTCACTGCACGCCGCTACAAACCTGTGAACAAGAACGCAGATAGAGAACCAGAGACTATGTAGCAGCAAATTAACATTAACAAACAACGAAAAACAATGGACTAATATGATAGTTTGTGATGTGATGCCGCGCCCATAGGCAATACTAGCATTCTGACGCTCGCGCAATCAGGAGAGGAAATATATAATCTGATTGACGTCTCCTCAGGCCAACTAAAGCACATCATCTCCACAATTGACCAATCGGATGTGAGAATACTGTCATATCCAATAGGTGTTCTGTAGCTGTGCAAAACCAATGGGATTGCTAATTTACACGCTTTGTAGAGGATTTTTTGACAGGCAGATGTGGTTGATGACTCAGACCTCGAGCTCAATGTAGAATGTCTAGTTTGGACTCAAAATCGTTTTATGTCGCGGGTCGCGTACAATATTTTCTGCCCTCTTTCCTTGCCATTAGCCAAGTCCTCATTTTGTATACCTTTCCAGCTAATTTGAGTGAAACATTGTGGAGTAAAAACAAAGCTGTGATATTTATTGGATTGTTACAATTTATTGTTTCCAAATTTGACAAGCAACAGTTTGTTACAAAGTTAAAAGTAACCTAATTGTCACAATTGCTAAAACTACGAAATGAGACTTGTAGGCCTACTTTAGCTCCAACAGAAGAAAGATTACGAAGATACGACTATTAGGCTATTGTTGTGCTAGTCCTACAATGTAGGTTAATTAAACAAGAATATAGGCTAAATCATTTTTTTTAAAGTGATCGATGGCCCACCAGGTCTTGCTTGAAGTGAAACTGTTTAGGTCTCCGAAGTAGCCTTGTCCACCTACACTCATTTAATGTTACCTTGTTTTCTACTTGCTATCCCTTGGAATTATACAAAAAAAACGTATTATTAGTAGGCTATCCACTTCCTAGAACGTGAGCTCTGTATATAGGAAGCTTCCTATCGCGACATTTTGGGATTACTTAAATCTGCACAGAAATTTTCCCACTCCCCTGTTCCACTGCTCCGCCCTCTCTCTCTCTCTCTCTTTGCAATTCAAAGGGCTTTATTGGCAGGGGTAACATGTTTAGATTGCCAATGGAAGTGGAATAGAAAATAAACAAAAGTGAAATAAACAATCATAAATTAACAGTAAACAAACTCTCAAAAGTTTCTTAAAGAATAGAGACATTTTAAATGTTATACTTCTGGCTATGCCCAGTGTTGTAACAATGTGAAAAGTACAAAAGTGAAAATAATTAGACAGATGAATATAGTTTGTTTTTTAAATGGATTTTTATCTTCACTGGTTGTCCTTTTGTGGCAACAGGTCACAAATCTTGCTGCTGTGATGGCACACTGTGGTATTTAACCCAATCGATAAGGGAGTTCATCAAAATTGGATTTGTTTTCAAATTCTTTGTGGGTCAGTGTAATCTGAGGGAAATATGTGTCTCTAATTGGCATTGGCAATGCTCCTTATATGGACACATCACTGCACTCTATACTCCTGGTAATCTCTGTGTACCCGTCGCAAGACCCACTGGTTGATGCTTATTTATAAAACCCTCTTAGGCCTCCCTCCACCCTATCTGAGATATCTACTGCATCCCTCATCCTCCACATAAAACACCCGTCTGCCAGTCACATTCTGTTAAAGGTCCACCAAGCACACACATCCCTGGCTCACTCGTCTTTTAATTCGCTGCAGCTCGAGACTGGAACGAGCGGCAAAGCACACTCAAACTGGACCATTTTATCTCAATCTCTTCATTCAAAGACTCAATTATGGACACTCGTACTGATAGTTGAGGCTGCTTTGCGTGATGTACTGTTGTCTCTACCTTCTTGCCCTTTTGTGCTGTTGTCTGTGCCCAATAATGTTTGCACCCTGTTTTGTGCTGCTACCATGTTGTGCTGCTGCCATGTTGTCATGTTGTGTTGCTGCCATGCTATGTTGTCTTAGCAATCTCTTTATGTAGTGTTGTGTTGTCTCTCTTGTTGTGATATGTATTTTGTCCTATATTTTTATTTAATTTATTTGTATTTTAAATTCCAGCCCCCGTCCCTGCCTTTTGGTTGGCCGTCATTGTAATTACAAATGTGTTCTTAACTGAATTGCCTAGTTAAATAAAGGATACATTTTTTTTAAATCAGTTATACATTTGGCAGGAGGTTAGAAAGTGCATCTCAGTTTCCACCTGTTTTTTTTTGGTTAGTTCTTTCCAATGTGACAAGTAATTATATGTTTGTTTTCTAATGATCGCTCTCTCTCACACACACAAACACACACTTTTGCATGAATATACATGTGTGAAGAGTAGAAGACAACATTTAGTTTGGCTCTAGACCTCACCTGTTGTAGACTTGTCATAAGGTGTAAGGTACATGGAGGCCTAATAGGTGTGCAATTCCAACCATTGACTCCATAGCAGGGATTACTTGGCCATCTAGTGGTACAAAATTTGAATAAATTATAAAATGATACAGGAGAAAGAATATGCATATAATTGGATAGGCTACATACAGGTAATTGCCCCCAAAAATGGATTTAACACTTTAATAAATTAGGGATACAAAATATATTGAATGCAGGTGCTTCCGCACAGGTGTGGTTCCCGAGTGAATTAAGCAATTAACATCCCATCATGCTTACTGCCCTGCAACACTATAGACATCGAGCGTCCAGCATTGCCATCAGCAATCAGATCAACTTCCAAATATTGTTTTACAAAGTGAAATGAGAGCGCAAGAGACAGAAAGGCTTTTTCCATGAGCTCATATGCCATCACCAGCAAGACTCATTGGGTGAGTCAGTGGAACGAGAAAGCATTTTTAGGACTATAATTTTGAGTTGGATGACCGTTAAACTAATATTCCCAGTCGGAAACTTGTTTTCCCCCCGATTTCTCAGTTGTCTTGAACACACTGAAGTCGGAGACTTTCCCAACTCCAATTACCAGTTTTTTGAAACGCAGAATTAAAAACGATTATGCCAAAGTCTCCAGTCGTCTAAAATGACGTAGAATTGCATGAAATGCGTTTATAAAAGGCCCAACATTTCCCGGACACTAGGCCACAACATTTCCCGGACACTAGGCCACAACATTTCCCGGACACTAGGCTCAACATTTCCCGGAAACTAGGCCACAACATTTCCCGGACACTAGGACCAACATTTCCCAGACACTAGGACCAACATTTCCCGGACACTAGGACCAACATTTCCCGGACACTAGGCACAACATTTCCCGGACACTAGGCACAACATTTCCCGGACACTAGGCCACAACATTTCCCGGACACTAGGCCACAACATTTCCCGGACACTAGGCCACAACATTTCCCGGACACTAGGCACAACATTTCCCGGACACTAGGCCACAACATTTCCCGGACACTAGGCCACAACATTTCGCGGACACTAGGCCACTGTCACGCCTTGGTCATTGTATTTTGTGTTTTTGTTATATGTTTGGGTTGGCCAGGGTGTGACATGGGTTTATATGTTGTTTTCGTATTGGGGTTTTATTAGCATTGGGATTGTGTATGATTAGGGGTGTGTCTAGTTAGGTTTGGCTGCCTGAGGCGGTTCTCAATTGGAGTCAGGTGATTCTCGTTGTCTCGGATTGGGAACCGTATTTAGGTAGCCTGAGTTCGCTTTGTATTTTGTGGGTGTTTGTTCCTGTCTCTGTGTTGTAGTCACCAGATAGGCTGTAATTAGTTTCACGTTCCGTTCTGTTGTTTTTGTATTTAGTATTCAGTTATTTCATGTACCGCGATTCAGTTCATTAAAGTCATGAGTAACACGCTGCGTTTCGGTCCGACTCTCTTCATTCAATAGACGAACGCCGTTACAGCCACAACATTTCCCGGACACTAGGCCACAACATTTCCCGGACACTAGGCCACAACATTTCCCGGACACTAGGCCACAACATTTCCCGGACACTAGGCCACAACATTTCCCGGACACTAGGCCACAACATTTCCCGGACACTAGGCCACAACATTTCCCGGACACTAGGCCACAACATTTCCCGGACACTAGGCCACAACATTTCCCGGACACTAGGCCACAACATTTTCTTCCCACGTGTGTAACTTCTGTAAGTGCCTCTACTCTACACCACTACTCAAATGTGATGATATGCATGACTTGCTTTATTATAAAGATTATTTTCTATTGCATTCTGGTACCTCACCACACCCTCATATGCCATGTCTTGAAATATGCATATAGACGGACAAAAAGTACATTTATACTGTAAAACTTCTGACAGCCAACTTTCTAACTCCATCCACAACTTTTGGACATTATGGAACTGCAGAAAGCAGTTGAGTCACTGTTAGTTTTAGTTTGTGAGTCACTGTTAGTTTAGTTTATTAGAGGTTAAACCTCTAATAAATACACGGGACATTACCCTGAATAGCAATACACGGGACGAGACCCGTAATAACAAGTGCACAACAATACACGGGACGAGACCCGTAATAACAAGTGCACAACAATACACGGGACGAGACCCGTAATAACAAGTGCACAACAATACACGGGACGAGACCCGTAATAACAAGTGCACAACAATACACGGGACGAGACCCGTAATAACAAGTGCACAACAATACACGGGACGAGACCCGTAATAACAAGTACACAACAATACACGGGACGAGACCCGTAATAACAAGTGCACAACAATACACAGGACGAGACCCGTAGTAACGAGTACACAATACACAAAGCACAAAAGCCGAAACCACAAAGCACAGGTACTCACAAGCCCAACGGACATGGGAACAATACCACAAAAGGTTGGTTACAATAGTCTTGGTTCTAATAGTTAATATTGTTTTCTGTAAGGTTTTGTATATCTTTGTATATCTTACCTATCATATGGGTATACTTTTCTGACTTAAATAGCAATCCCTCAAGTTGTTATAGTGTTCTTAACTGTGAAGTTGTTCATGTTCTTAGCTCCATCCTTTGAAAACAGACATGTGAAAAGATTCTGGGATAAACATGCACATCATCAATATGTGCCCATTGTTTCTCTTTCGTGCATTTAACAACATGTCGCAAGTAAAAGCCTTGGACTCCTCCATATAGGCCTGATTGGTGGAGTGCTGCAGAGATGATTGTCCTTCTGGAAGCTTCTCCCATCTCCACAGAGGAATTCTAGAGCCCTGTCAGAGTGACCATGGTGTTCATGGTCACCTCCCTGACCAAGGCCCTTCTCCCCCAATTGCGCAGTTTGGCCGGGTGGCCAGCTCTAGGAAGAGTCTTGGTGGTTCCAAACTTCTTCCATTTAAGAATGATGGAGGCCACTGTGTTCTTGGGGACCTTCAATGCTGCAGAATTGTTGTTGGTGGTACCCTTCCCCAGATCTGTGCCTCAACACAATCCTGTCTCGGAGCTCTACGGACAATTCCTTCGACCTCATGGCTTGTTTTTTTTCTCTGACGTGCGCTTTCAACTGTGGAACCTTATATTGACAGGTGTGTGCCTTTCCAAATCATGTCCAATCAATTGAATTTACCACAGGCGGACTCCAATCAAGTTGTAGAAACATCTCAAGGGTGATCAATGGAAACAGGATGCACCTGAGCTCAATTTCAAGTCTCAGCAAAAGGTCTGAATACTTATGTTGTCATGTATTGTCATGTATTGTCATGTATTGTCATGTCTTGTCCCTGTGCTTTCTCTTCTCTTCGTTTCCCCCTGCTGGTCGTATTAATACTCTATTCTCCTAACGACCTCGTTTACTCTCTCACACCTGTCCCCTCTTTTGCCCTCTGATTAAGTCTCTAAGTTTGTATTTCCTCTTCATCAGATTTTTGTCTCTATTTTTATACATTTGCTAAAACTACTAGAAGGGGGACTAAAAAAGAGGATTTATGTTTTCTTGTTTTTGCTTTGTTTCGTTAAATCGCTTTTGGGTCCTCATTGTATATGTACTTATTTAATTTGCTAAAATTCTAAAAACGTGTTTTTGCTTTGTCGTTATTTTAGAATAAGTTTTAGTAATGTAACAAATGAGTGTTATTATTTTATTTTTGGATTTTATTACATTTATGGATCTGTAATCTGCAAGGGGAGGGGAGTTACCTTCTCCCAGAATGTCAAATAAAATGATATATTCTCCAAACAAATGTTTTTACCGTGTCTAATATTTATGGTCAGGTGATTTCTATGTTGCATCCTAAGATGCTGGGTTCTTCTACTGAAGACTCCGAAGCGTACTTATAATAAACGGAACAGATATACACTGCTCAAAAAAATAAAGGGAACACTAAAATAACACATCCTAGGTCTGAATGAATTAAATATTCTTATTGAATACTTTTTTCTTTACATAGTTGAATGTGCTGACAACAAAATCACACAAAAATGATCAATGGAAATCAAATTTATCAACCCATGGAGCTCTGGATTTGGAGTCACACTCAAAATTAAAGTGGAAAACCATACTACAGGCTGATCCAACTTTGATGTAATGTCCTTAAAACAACTCAAAATGATGCTCAGTAGTGTGTGTGGCCTCCACGTGCCTGTATGACCTCCCTACAACGACTGGGCATGCTCCTGATGAGGTGGTGGATGGTCTCCTGAGGGATCTCCTCCCAGACCTGGACTAAAGCATCCGCCAACTCCTAGACAGTCTGTGGTGCAACGTGGCGTTGTTGGATGGACCGAGACATGATGTCCCAGATGTGCTCAATTGGATTCAGGTCTGGGGAACGGGCAGGCCAGTCCATAGCATCAATACCTTCCTCTTACAGGAGCTGACATGAATGTGGTATAGCAACACAGTGCCTTCAGAAAGTATTCAAAACACTTGACTCTGTTATGTAAAAGTGGAAGAAAAACAGAAGTATTCAACCCCCTGAGTCAATACATATTAGAATCACCCTTGGCAGCAATTACAGCTGTGAGTCTTTCTGGGTAAGTCTCTAAGAGCCTTCCACACCTGGATTGTGTAAGATTTGCTCATTATTCTTTTCAAAATTCTTCAAGCTCTGTCTGGTTGTTGATCATTGCTAGACAACCATTTTCAGGTCTTGCCATAGATTTTCAAGCAGATTTAAGTCAAAACTGTAACTCGGCCCCTCATGAACATTTACTGTGTTCTTCTTGGTAGCAACTCCAGTGTAGATTTGGCTTTGTGTTTTAGGTTATTGTCCTGCTGAAAGGTGGGTTCATCTCCCAGTGTCTGGTGGAAAGCAGACTGAACCAGGTTTTCCTCTAGGATTTTGCCTGTTCTTAGCAATTACTTTTTTTTTATCCTGAAAAACTCCCCATCCCTTAACGATTACAAGCATACCCATAACATGATGCAGCCACCACTATGCTAGGAAATATGGAGAGCGGTACTCAGTAATCTGTAGTATTATAATTGCCCCAAACATAACACTTTGTATTCAAGACAAGCCACATTGTTTTTGAAGTATTACTTTAGTGTCTTGTTGCAAACAGGATGCATGTTTTGGAATATTTTTTTATTCTGTACAGGCTTCTTTGTTTTCACTCTGTCAATTAGGATAGTATTGTGGAGTAACTACAATGTTGATCCAGTTTTCTCCTATCCCAGCCAATAAACTCTCTAACTGTTTTAAAGTCACCAATGGCCTCATGGTGAAATCCCTGAGCTGTTTTCTTCCTCCGAGTTAGGAAGGACACCTGTATCTTTGTAGTGACCATCCAAAGTGTATTTAATAACTTCACCATGCTCAAAGGGATATCCAATAGCTGCCATTCTTTGCGAGGCATTGGAAAACCTCCCTGTGGTGTCACAGTTTTCATATGGTGAAGGAGAGTCGGACCAAACTGCAGCATGTCGATTGCATCCATGTTTATTTAAACAACGTAAACACGAATAAACAAGCCTATACTTGTGTCACCTAACACAGCACACAGACATCAAGACACTCAGGACAATCACCCATGACAAACTCAAAGAATATGGCTGCCTAAATATGGTTCCCAATCAGAGACAACGATAAGCACCTGCCTCTGATTGAGAACCACTCCAGACAGCCATAGACTTTGCTAGATAACCCCACTAGCTTCAATCCCAAATACATACACACCAAAACCCCAAGACAAAACACACCACAATACAAAAACTCCATGAGCATGAGGACAATCTATGGACCAATGTATAGGAAGAACTATGTATTTCATTACTGAATTTGAACAGTGTACAGGCAGGAACAGTGTATTGAATCAATGTACGGACCCCTGTACAGGATAGGGTTGCAAACATCCAGTAACTTTCCCCAAATCCCCTGGTTTTCCAGAAAATCCGGTTGAAAGATTCCCTGAATCAGGAAGTAATAAGTAAGAAATCCAAAATCCTCCAACTAGGATTTCTATAAAACCTTGGACTTTTGGGAAAGTTGCCAGATTTCTGCATCCCTAGTTTATGCAACCCTCGTACAGTCTGTGACATTGTGTTGGATCACTGTATGGGATCAATGATGTATGTCTACAGTTAATGAATCGATCAGAATAGAAGAAGAATCAATATGTGTGGCATCAGTGAGTAGGATCAGGCTGAGCCTGAGAGGAGATGTTTAACATATTCAGGATGAGATTATTGAGTACCCGGCCAACACATGGTACTCAGTACAGTAAACATAGGTACTGAAACATAAGGATATATATTTGTAAATGATTTGCTAATAATATTCAGTGGATAATGTAAAAGTGTGAGAGTCAAGAGGGTTCATAGCTCAATGTACAGATCAATGAATAAATACATACACAGACATAAATTACCAGCATGATTATGACTAGTTTTATATTGTGTCAGGCATTGTATTCCAATTCTTCAGGGAAGGCAAGTTTTAGCACAATCCCTTACTGTAGTTTTGGTTTGTCAATCTAACTAATGTGTGTTAAATTTCATTTCAATGTACAATGTTCACACACCACTTATATTGTACAGTATGTTCAGTACTTAGTACCTATACTGCAATTGCATCATAAATGCATGTTTCACCTTCACTTAATGTTGCGTTTTACTTTTTATCATACTGTACATTTGTACATTGTCTAAGAAGTCATCATGTATGACCAATCGGTGTGGATGTGTTGTAAATATATGTCACGACTTCTGCTGAAGTCGATGCCTCTCCTTGTTCAGGCGGTGCTCGACGTCAACAGTCTTCTAGCCATCATTGATCCATTTTTCATTTTCCATTGGTTTTGTCTTGTCTTCCTACACACCTGGTTTCAATCCCATTCATTACATGTTGTGTATTTAACCCTCTGTTTCCCCTCATGTCCTTGTCAGAGATTGTTTATTTTTTGGTATGATTGTGTATTATGTATTGGTTTTGGAGTTTTGTTAAAAGCTATTAAACTACTTCATTTATACCAAGTTCGATTCTCCTGCCCCTGACTTCCCTGCCACCTACACACACGACATTACAGAATCTCTGACCATAATATGGAGTCAGCAGGAGAAGGTACCCCGGCCATGGAGGTGGAGGAGCGCATCCAGGAGCATGCGGAAATGCTTTACCATCTGGGCGCTGCCATGGATCGCGTTGTCCAGACAATGGACAGCTGGGAGAGACAGGGAGTTCTTCCAGCGCCTCCACCAGCACAACCGAAGTCTATCCTGAGCGACCCTTTCCCACCTGAACCCAGTGGGATCCGTCTCTTCATGCCACAGTGGTACGATGGGAGTGCTGCCAACTGCCAGGGTTTCCTTCTCCAACTAAACCTCTATTTGGCCACGGTCCACCCAGCTCCATTGGACCATGAGAAGGTGTCCGCCCTCGTCTCGTGCCTCACCGGGAAAGCCCTGGAGTGGGCCAACGCCGTGTGGAGAGGGGGAGATGCGGCGTTGGACCATTTTGAGGAGTTGAGCGCCTCTACCATCTACCAGGAGACGAGGAGCGCCCATGAGTTTGTCCTGGAGTTTAGGGCCCAGGGCCCTGCCGTTGCGCGATGGAACAACAGGGCCCTGATCGACCATTACCGCTGCAGTCTGTGCGAGGACGTCCATCAGGAGCTGGCCTGCAGAGACACCACCCTCACTTTCAACCAGCTGGTGGACCTGTCCATCCGGCTGGACAACCTGCTGGCTACTTGCGGACGTCCAGATCGGGGTCTGGTGGTTCCATCCTCCCGCACCCCATCTCCAATACCCATGGAGCTAGGAGGGGCGGTGCGCAGGGAGACCGGAGGGGGTTCCAGATCGTGCACCATCTGTGGCCGCAGAGATCACACTGCCGGTCGGTGCCGGGTTGGTTCCTCTGGGAATCGGTCAGCAGGCAGGGAGCTCTGGCGTCACCCCAGGTGAGCCGGCACAATTCTCACCTTAGATAGTCGACCATTAGGGTCAGGGTTAACCAGGGAGGACACCGCTCCTTTGGGCATGATGACGCAGCGGGGTCACATGGAAAAAAAATATTATTATCCTTATTGACTCTCCTGCGTTTCCCGTGGTGCTGGTTAGCTTGTCATAACCCCACTGTTTCTTGGCCACAGAGGGCTCTCACGGGCTGGTCGCGAGAGTGCTCAGGTAGGTGTTTAGGGGTTTCCGTTGGTGATACTACGGTGGAGAGTCCAGACCAGGTCTCCACATGCTCATTCCCCCAGAATATGCCGATTTGGCTCTCGCCTTCTGTAAAAAGAAGGCGACTCAATTACCACCCCATCGACGGGGGGATTGTGAAATAGATCTCCTGGTAGACGCTGCACTTCCCAGGAGTCACGTGTAGCCCCTGTCGCAGGCGGAGACGGTGGCTATGAAGACAAATGTCTCCGAATCCCTGCTTCAGGGGTACATTCAGCCCTCCATTTCACCCATCTCCTCGAGTTTCTTTTTGTGAAGAAGAAGGATGGAGGTCTGCGCCCATGCATTGATTATCGAGGTCTCAATCAAATCACGGTGAGGTACAGTTACCCGCTACCTCTTATCGCCACGGCGATTGAATTAATGCACGGTGTGCGCTTCTCCACTAAACTGGATCTCAGGTCTGTGTACAACTTGGTGCGTATCCGGGAGGGAGACGATTGGAAGACTGCATTTAGTACCACCTCAGGGCATTATGAGTACCTCGTCATGCCGTACGGGTTGATGAATGCTCCATCAGTCTTCCAATCCTTTGTAGACGAGATTTTCAGGGACCTGCACGGGCAGGGTGTAGTGGTGTATATCGATGACATTCTGATATACTCCGCTACACGTGCCGAGCATGTGTCCCTGGTGCGCAGAGTGCTTGGTCGCCTGTTGGAGCATGACCTGTGCGTCAAGGCTGAGAAATGCCTGTTCATCCAACAGTCCGTCTCCTTCCTAGGGTATCGCATTTCCACGTCAGAGGTGGAGATAGAGAGTGACCGCAATACAGCCGTGTGTAATTGGCCGACTCCCACCACGGAAAAGGAGGTGCAGCGATTCTTAGGGTTTGCCAACTACTACCAGAGGATTATCCTGGGGTTTTGGTCAGGTAGCTGCTCCCATTACCTCACAGCTGAAGGGGGGCCCGGTGCTCTGTTTACCTCGGCTCCCGTACTGGCCCATCCGGATCCCTCTTTGGCGTTCATAGTGGAAGTGGACGCGTCCGAGGCTGGGATAAGAGCTGTGCTCTCTCTGCGCTCCGGTACGCCACCGAAGCTCTACACCTGCCTTCTCGAAGAAGCTCAGCCCGGCAGAGCGAAACTATGATGTGGGGGACCGGGAGCTGTTGGCTGTCGTCAAAGCCTTGAAGGCGTGGAGACATTGGCTTGAGGGGGCTAAACACCCCTTTCTCATCTGGACTGACAACCTAAATCTGGAGTACATCCGGGCGGCGAGGAGACTGAATCCTTGCCAGGCAGGGTGGGTCATGTTTTTCACCCGTTTTGTGTTTACCCTCTCTTACAGACCAGGCTCCCAGGACGTTAAGGCAGACGCACTGTCCCGGCTGTATGACACAGTGGAGCGGCCCATTGATCCCACTCCCATACTCCCGGCCCCTTGTTTGGTTTTCGCCGGTAGTGTGGGAGCTGGATGCAGACATTGAGCAGGCGTCACGTTCAGAGCCCGCTCCCCCTCAGTGTCCAGCTGGGCATCTGTACGTTCTGTCTGCTGTCCGCGACTGGCTGATCTATTGGGCCCACACATCACCCTCCTCTGGTCATCCTGGGATCGGTCGGATGGTGCACTGTTTTAGCGGGAAGTACTGGTGGCACACTTTAGCTAAGGACATGAGGGTTTAAGTTTTATCCTGCTCTGTGTGCACCCAGTGCAAGGCTCCTAGACACCTGCCCAGAGGTAAGTTGCAACCCTTACCTGTTCCACAACGGCCGTGGTCGCACCTGTCGGTGAATTTCCTAACCGATCTTCCACCTTCACAGGGTAACACCACAATCCTGGTCATCGTGGATCGTTCTTCTAAGTCCTGTCGTCTCCTCCCTTTGCCCGGTCTCCCTACGGCCCTACAAACTGCGGAGGCCCTGTTTACACACGTCTTCCGTCATTACGGGGTGCCTGAGGATATAGTGTCTGATCGGGGTTCCCAGTTCAAGTCAAAGGTCTGGAAGGCGTTCATGGAGCGTCTGTGGGTCTTGGTCAGCCTTACCTCAGGTTTTCACCCCGAGAATAACGGGCAGGTGGAGAGAGTTAACCAGGATGTGGGTAGGTTTCTGAGGTCTTATTGCCAGGACCGGCCGGGGGAGTGGGCAGCGTTCGTGCCTCGGGCAGAGATGGCCCAGAACTCGCTCCGCCACTCCTCCACTAACCTTTCTCCCTTTCAGTGTGTATTGGGGTATCAGCCGGTTCTGGCTCCTTGGCATTAGAGTCAGACCGAGGCTCTTGTGGTGGACGACTGGTTCCGGCACGCAGAGGAAACATGGGACACCACCCACGTCCACCTGCGACAGAAAGTTGACGCAGACCGTCCCGCAGTGAGGCCCCTGTGTTCGCACCGGGGGACAGGGTCTGGCTCTTGACCCGAGACCTGCTCTCGACCCGAGACTTGCCCCTCTTCTGCCCAGCCGGAAGCTGGGTCCGCAGTTTGTGGGGCCGTTTAAAGTCCGGAGGAGAGTGAACAAGGAATGTTATAGGTTACAGCTTCCCCCAGATTACCGCATTAACCCCTCGTTCCATGTGTCCCTCCTCAGGCCGGTGGTGGATGGCCCGCTCCAGGAAGCTTAGGTGCGGAGGTTCCTCCACGAGTACTCCGTTTGATCCATCCTGGATTTGAGACGTCGGGCGAGGTGCCTTCAGGACCTCGTGGACTGGGAGGGGTATGGTCCAGAGGAGAGATGCTGGGTTCCGGTGGAGGACGTGTTAGATCCTTCCCTGCTGCGAGAGTTCCACGTTCTCCATCCGGATTTCCCTGGGCCTCGTCCTCCGGGTCGTCCCCGAGGCCAGTGTCGACGTGCAGCTGGAGCCGCGTGTCAAGGGGGGGAGGATACTGTCACGACTTCCGCCGAAGTCGATGCCTCTCCTTGTTCAGGCGGTGCTCGGTGGTCGACGTCACCGGTCTTCTAGCCATCAATGATCCATTTTTAATTTTCCATTGGGAGTTGAAAGTCCGTGTTGCTCAGCAACAGCCCCAAAACATCACTGCTCTAGAGGAGATCTACATGGAGGAATGGGACAAAATACCAGCAACAGTGTATGAAAACCTTGTGAAGACTTACAGAAAATTGTTTGACCTCTGTCATTGCCAACAAAGGGTATATAACAAAGTATTGAGATAAACTTTTGTTATTGACCAAATACTTATTTTCCAACATAATTTGCAAATAAATTCATTAAAAATCCTACAATGTGATTTTCTGGATTTTGTTTTCTTATTTTGTCTGTCATAGTTGAAGTGTACCTATGATGAAAATTGCAGGCCTCTCTCATCTTTTTAAGTGGGAGAATTTGCACACTTCACGTTCGTGTTGTAATTTTGTTTAGTGTTCTTCGTTTAATAAAGAAGAATGTATTCATATCACGCTGTTCCATGATCTCATCAATACGACAGAATAACCCAACAAACCAGGACCAAGCAGCGTGAAAAGGAGGAACAGCGCTTAATGGGCATATTGACCTGGGAGGGGATATTAGATGGAGCAGGACCCTGGACACAGCTGGGGGAGTATCGCCATTCTAAGAAGGAGTTAGATGCAGCGAAAGTGGAGCGCTCTATTCCAGCTCCTCGCATTTGCCGGGCTAGAATGGTCATCCAGCCTGGACGTATTGAGCCAGCTCTATGTTCTGGATTTTCTCTTTATTAAAAAATGACGGCGACAAAACGAAGAACAGAAACCAAACCGTGAAGCTTTGGGCTATGTGCCCTGAACAAAGCCAAAGTTAACTTCCCACAAAACAGGTGGGGGAAAAGGGTACCTAAGTATGGTTCTCAATCAGAGACAATGATAGACAGCCGCCTCTGATTGAGAACCACACCCGGCCAAACACATAGAAATAGAAAATCATAGAACATAGAACATAGACTGCCCACCCAAATCACACCCTGACCAAACCAAAATAGAGACATAAAACGCTCTCTACGGTCAGGGCGTGACACACATGCAATTTTTCCCAAGCATAATGTTTGTTTCTGGTTATAATTAGGGAGTATATATTCTGGGTTGCATTGACAAATGCTGTGTACTTATGTTTCTAGACAAAATAAAACAGACGGTGAATTCATACTGGAAATATGTTTATGAATATATAACATTTAGTCGGGTCTTCAAGGAATTCATTTCCTTAAAAAATACTCAGAAATCAAACAAAGTTATATTTTTACCTTAGTGGGCTGAAATGAAAATGTGCTTGGCATTTGGAGAAAAGGAGCCTTCAGAAGCTGACCCAGAGCAGACACACTACAGGAAAGAACACACACATGACCTCTCTCTGGAGGGCATCATCTTTTTTATAGTGTAGATTCTGAGAATGGCAGGTCAGTCAGTTTAATACTGCATGGGTGGGAGGTGTGTGTGTGTGTGTGTGATGAGCTTACCTCACAGTCACACAGACCTGATGTCCTGATTCAGCTGCAACATCAATTGCGGTACTTGATGTCTCAGCTTGCCCCAGGAACGATTCAGTATTAAATGACTCTGTGTGTGATTAACTGAAAATACAACGAATAGTACTGATTCTATTAAGAGCCATAGCTTTAACTTATAGGGCCTAATGACTGTCAGCATGTGAATTTTTATTACGATTTCTTTAAATGACGTCATCACGTGAAGCCTGGAGGCGCTCGCTGAGAGTTGGATTAAGAGAAAAGCTCCATAGTCCTTTAAAGCTCCATAGTCATTAAAGCTCCGTAGTCACCATAGTCATTAAAGCTCCATAGTCACCATAGTCATTAAAGCTCCATAGTCACCATAGTCATTAAAGCTCCATAGTCACCATAGTCATTAAAGCTCCGTAGTCACCATAGTCATTAAAGCTCCATAGTCACCATAGTCATTAAAGCTCCATAGTCACCATAGTCATTAAAGCTCCATAGTCATTAAAGCTCCGTAGTAGTCATTAAAGCTCCATAGTCATTAAAGCTCCATAGTCATTAAAGCTCCATAGCTCCATTCAATAGTCATCCCATAGTCACCATAGTCAAAAGCTCCATAGTCACCATAGTCATTAAAGCTCCATAGTCACCATTAAAGTCCATTCAAAAGCTCCATAGTCATTAAAGCTCATAGTCATTAAAGCTCCATAGTCACCATAGTCATTAAAGCTCCATAGTCACTCCATAGTCATTAAAGCTCCGTCAGTCATAGTCATTAAAGCTCCATAGTCACCATAGTCAAAGCTCCATAGTCACCATCAGTCATTAAAGCTCCATAGTCATTAAAAAGCTCCATAGTCATTAAAGCTCCATAGTCATAGTCACCATAGTCATTAAAGCTCCATAGTCATTAAAGCTCCATAGTCACCATAGTCATTAAAGCTCCATAGTCACCATAGTCATTAAAGCTCCATAGTCACCATAGTCATTAAAGCTCCGTAGTCACCATAGTCATTAAAGCTCCATAGTCACCATAGTCATTAAAGCTCCATAGTCATTAAAGCTCCATAGTCATTAAAGCTCCATAGTCACCATAGTCATTAAAGCTCCATAGTCATTAAAGCTCCGTAGTCATTAAAGCTCCGTAGTCACCATAGTCATTAAATAGTCATCCCATAGTCACCATAGTCATTAAAGCTCCATAGTCATTAAAGCTCCATAGTCATTAAAGCTCCATAGTCATTAAAGCTAGTCATTAAAGCGTAGTCACCATAGTCATTAAAGCTCCATAGTCATTAAAGCTCCATAGTCACCATAGTCATTAAAGCTCCATAGTCATTAAAGCTCCATAGTCATTAAAGCTCCATAGTCACCATAGTCATTAAAGCTCCATAGTCACCATAGTCATTAAAGCTCCATAGTCATTAAAGCTCCATAGTCATTAAAGCTCCATAGTCATTAAAGCTCCATAGTCACCATAGTCATTAAAGCTCCATAGTCACCATAGTCATTAAAGCTCCATAGTCACCATAGTCATTAAAGCTCCATAGTCATTAAAGCTCCATAGTCATTAAAGCTCCATAGTCACCATAGTCATTAAAGCTCCATAGTCATTAAAGCTCCATAGTCACCATAGTCATTAAAGCTCCATAGTCATTAAAGCTCCATAGTCACCATAGTCATTAAAGCTCCATAGTCATTAAAGCTCCATAGTCATTAAAGCTCCATAGTCATTAAAGCTCCATAGTCATTAAAGCTCCATAGTCATTAAAGCTCCATAGTCATTAAAGCTCCATAGTCACCATAGTCATTAAAGCTCCATAGTCATTAAAGCTCCATAGTCATTAAAGCTCCATAGTCATTAAAGCTCCATAGTCATTAAAGCTCCATAGTCATTAAAGCTCCATAGTCATTAAAGCTCCATAGTCATTAAAGCTCCATAGTCATTAAAGCTCCATAGTCATTAAAGCTCCATAGTCATTAAAGCTCCATAGTCATTAAAGCTCCATAGTCATTAAAGCTCCATAGTCATTAAAGCTCCATAGTCATTAAAGCTCCATAGTCATTAAAGCTCCATAGTCATTAAAGCTCCATAGTCATTAAAGCTCCATAGTCATTAAAGCTCCATAGTCACCATAGTCATTAAAGCTCCATAGTCATAGTCATTAAAGCTCCATAGTCATTAAAGCTCCATAGTCATTAAAGCTCCATAGTCATTAAAAGCTCATTAAAGCATCAGTCATTAAAGCACCATAGTCATTAAAGCTCCATAGTCATTAAAGCTCCATAGTCATTAAAGCTCCATAGTCATTAAAGCTCCATAGTCATTAAAGCTCCATAGTCATTAAAGCTCCATAGTCATTAAAGCTCCATAGTCATTAAAGCTCCATAGTCATTAAAGCTCCATAGTCATTAAAGCTCCATAGTCATTAAAGCTCCATAGTCATTGAAGCTCCATAGCCATTAAAGCTCCATAGTCATTAAAGCTCCATAGTCATTAAAGCTCCATAGTCATTAAAGCTCCATAGTGGGCTGATTTTCTTTCCACTTAGATTTTTAATTGAGCAAACAAGAGTGGCTATTAAAGGGCATCAGAAGTAATTATATTATTACATTAGTCACCTAGGGACTGAAGTTGAGCCTTCTTCATTTAAAAATCTGAAAGGTTACCAAGAACTCAAGAACTTTAAGTAAACCCTTAGAATGAGGGTAATATGGAAAGTATAGCACTGCGAGTTAATGACAAAGTCAACTCAAACAAACCCAATGTCCCTTCACCTTATTGGCGAAGCTTAGGATGCTGTTCTTTCTCGTTTCAAAGAACAGGGTAATGTTCTATCCATTGTGTCTGTTATCTTTGTTCTGTATAGTGGTCATTATCTAATTTAATCCCATTCATTCTACTGAGTCTGACAGTCCACTCTCCAGACCAGAACGCAGCCATAAATCAAGCCAACATGATCACATATAAGAACAAACTGGGTGCATCCCAAATTACACCCTATTCCCTTTATAGTGCACTACGTTTAACCAGAATTACACCATATTCCCTTTATAGTGCACTACATTTAACCAGAATTACACCCTATTCCCTTTATAGTGCACTACATTTAACCAGAATTACACCCTATTCCCTTTTTATAGTGCACTACATTTAACCAGAATTACACCCTATTCCCTTTATAGTGCACTACATTTAACCAGAATTACACCATATTCCCTTTATAGTGCACTACATTTAACCAGAATTACACCCTATTCCCTTTATAGTGCACTACATTTAACCAGAATTACACCCTATTCCCTTTATAGTGCACTACATTTAACCAGAATTACACCATATTCCCTTTATAGTGCACTACATTGGGAATAGGATGCCATTTGGGACGTCTCCTCACATTGGTCAAAAATCACTGCCACAGAAAACAGATAGAACTTGTAGTCATTCAAATGAAATGCATCAGATGTATCAATGAGACTACAATAGAGAGAGCCTGTTAGTTTAAGTCTAAATGGGTGCCATCTTTGTGAAGACCGCCACAGGATACCTTTACCCTATTCATTCATCCCTTCTCCTTTAGTTCACACACTGTGGATCTCTGTCTCAGTGTGACTAAAGATAACAAGTCACATCTATACATGTCTGTAAATGGCTCCGAGCCAGACTGGTCTGTTTCTCCATAGGAACTAAGGAGCTAATTGTATCGGCATCTCTACTGACCCTCAGGTGTCAAGGCAAAGGAGTGTTGAGTGTTCTACCTGACGGCTCACCATGTATCCCATGATTCACTGGTATGAAATCAAATGGAAGGTTAATATACACAATTTCATTTAGACACAAATTACATTTATCAAGATGTACATTAAGCATAAATTACATTAAGACAAACTAATATGAATTTGTCTGGTCTCATTGCCTTCAATCTATGACTCAGGGCAGGTTTCCTTTTCCAAACAGAATTAGAATGTGATGAACGTTGGAACTAAACCCGATATGATCAAACGATATAATTTGCACTCAACCACAAGACACAACCATACCAACTGCAATAGTGCCATCTACTGAGCAATTATTGCCAACCATGTGAAACTGACTTGTCTGACTTACCTAAATACTGGCATTAGGGTGAGGAATGTATGATGCATCATAGTGATCAAGTGAATTGACAGAATGTCCCATAAAAGCCCCACTCTCTATGTGCATCCTAAACAACACTCTGTTAGGCTCTAGTCAGAGTATTGCACTGTATAGGGATAATGAGCACATCCCTTCAAGAAAAAACAGGAAGGGAAATATCTTTGATTAACAGGCTGATCTTATTACCAATAAGATTAAAAGCCTCTTGCTCCAACACTGTTGGCGTATATTGACCAATTCGAATTGAAGGCAGTCAATACAGAAAGTAAACTTCATTTAAAAAAAAATTGCATCTATTTTCAATGACTTCTCAATAAACCGAGTAGTAGAAGCTATTTATTTCAAAAGTGTTTCCATTTCATATATTTTTTAAATCACAACCTGAATTGAATGCCTTCAATTCGAATTGAACCCAGCCCTGAAGTGCAACAATGTAAACCTTTCAAAGAAATACTGGCATGGTAGGTGGGAGAGATGATGTTTATAGGTGTGTTTTATGTAGAGTATGAAGAGTATGAAGACTGCTCCAACAATGGAACCAGCACCATACTATACCCATGTATACTATACTATACTATACTATACTATACTATACACTGAGTGTACAAAACATTAAGAACATTAAGCAATAAGGCCTAAGGGGGTGATGTTTATGGCCATTATTGCCATTATAAACTGGTTGCCAACGTAATTAGACCAGTAAAAAGTCATGTTTTGTCATACCCGTGGTATACGGTGTGATATACCACGGCTGTCAGCCAATCAACATTCGGGGCTCGAACCACTCCGTTTATAATATACAATACACATGCAGCCAAGTGAGTGAATACATAATAACTGCACACAAGCCCAATTGTGATAAACAATGTGATTTATTTGCAGTATAAAAAAAATGTAATTGGATATCATTACAGAGAGATATTAGGCAGATACAAACCCTTGTTGTAGTTTTACAGTAATAGTTTTACAGTAATAGCATATACCTTGTCGTACTCTTGTGCATAGAAGAACAGTACACACCACAGTTGTAGCCTATACTTGTGCATCAGCCTTAACCTCATAGTCCCGCGATTTATACAAGGCTATACTACATCATGTCTCCCTTTACATACATTATATAGAGCAATGTGTATTCATTCATTTACAAAACCTTTATAAAATGTAGAAAAGTTGCATATAAAACATCTTTATCCCACATTTCACAAAAGAATTGGAAAAAAAAAATCCTTCATTTAGTCTTCATTTTAAATACAAGTGCTCGTTTTGGTGACAGAGTATAACTACAATGGCTAATATGGCACTATTTCGACACATTTGAATGAGACCATGTTGTCTATAGATAAGACATGCTATCTATCACCAAGCATAGCTCTGTCACAGAAAAGACCTACGGGCAACAGTGACGTTTTCAGACGGTTGACTGGGAAGTACTGTAGCAACTCAAACTCAACACCCCTCTGTCCCCCAGGAATTCAAGCTGCAAAGACAAATAACAAACGTCACAATTCAGGATTGTTATAGTATCATTTATTTGTGAACTATTTATTTAACATAAAACTGATGTGATCCTCCATCTTCCCAACAGAGTCAATAGTGTCTGGTGAGTTTGATATTGTAAAAAATTGCTCCAGGATAATACCAATGCTTTGGCTTGGTCCACTAATTATTGTGAGTGAAAACTGACTATACTAACAAAGGAAAAATTTGTTAAAGACATCAGCTGAAAACTGCCTATTAGGATTTGGTACCTTATTGTTATCCCTGCTTGGCGTACCAATGACAAGCTGTTGAATTGCTGCCTACAATGCTTCCTTCAACTTACATTTCAGCAGTATATTCTATGTGCAAAACATGGACACGACGTGACCAGACATTCATTCAATCTTTATTGCTTAGAACTGTGCCCGAGTGGCACAGACAGGCGCTAAGTGTGATGAGTTAATTAGTGTCATGGACTAACTAGTGTGGTGTGTTGAAGTGTTTTTCTCACCCCTACGATAAAGTGTGGCACTGCTAGGTCCATTAAAAGTATAAACTGAAAGCTACATATACTGTAGCTGTACATATACTGTAGCTGTACATATACTGTAGCTGTACATATACTGCAGCTGTACATATACTGCAACTGTACATATACTGCAGCTGTACATATACTGTAGCTGTACATATACTGTAGCTGTACATATACTGCAGCTGTACATATACTGTAGCTGTACATATACTGTAGCTGTACATATACTGTAGCTGTACATATACTGTAGCTGTACATATACTGTAGCTGTACATATACTGCAGCTGTACATATACTGTAGCTGTACATATACTGTAGCTGTACATATACTGTAGCTGTACATATACTGTAGCTGTACATATACTGTAGCTGTACATATACTGTAGCTGTACATATACATGTACATATACTGTAGCTGTACATATACTGCAGCTGTACATATACTGTAGCTGTACATATACTGCAGCTGTACATATACTGCAGCTGTACATATACTGCTGTACATATACTGCAGCTGTACATATACTGTAGCTGTACATATACTGTAGCTGTACATATACTGCAGCTGTACATATACTGTAGCTGTACATATACTGCAGCTGTACATATACATATACTGTAGCTGTACATATACTGCAGCTGTACATATACTGTAGCTGTACATATGCAGCTGTAGCTGTAGCTGTACATATACTGTAGCTGTACATATACTGCAGCTGTACATATACTGTAGCTGTACATATACTGCAGCTGTACATATACTGCAGCTGTACATATACTGTAGCTATACTGCAGCTGTACATATACTGCAGCTGTACATACTGCAGCTGTACATATACTGCAGCTGTACATATACTGTAGCTGTACATATACTGCAGCTGTACATATACTGCAGCTGTACATATACTGCAGCTGTACATATACTGTAGCTGTACATATACTGCAGCTGTCCATATACTGTAGCTGTACATATACTGTAGCTGTACATATACTGCAGCTGTACATATACTGCAGCTGTACATATACTGTAGCTGTACATATACTGTAGCTTTCAGGAAGGAAAATAGATGACTAACAGCTTAAAAAATGAAAAAGCTTCTCAGAGACTCAGACATTACGTGACTGCCAGTATCTACAGCCTCTTCCCACGGTGTACCTTAACGACACTTAAGAAGGGAAATTGTACCGTAGAGACTCGACCCAATTACACCGTTAATTTTAACCCACAGTGAGAGCGAGGGGTGTTTCAATCAAACGCCCTACGCCGTCGTTAACGCCAGGCGAGAGCTCTGCAGATTGGAGCAGAGGTGACCTTTAGTCAGTGGCCAAAGAGACTTGATGAGAGACACGATGGATGACAGAGAATGAACAAACAGAAAAAGATAAGACGGATCGAAGAGAGAGAGGATGAGAAGTAAGACTGGATAAGGGGGGGGGCAAAGAGCTCATCACAGTTGATAAATAACATGTATGTGACATTCAGGGGTGGTCGGACCAGTGCATCTACTGTCTACTGTAGTGGACAGTCTGATGATTCAAATGATTCAAATAAATGACCTTACTGTTAGACCTTACTGTTACAGTGACCTTACTGTTAGACCTTACTGTTACAGTGACCTTACTATTAGATCTTACTGTTACAGTGACCTTACTGTTAGACCTTACTGTTAGACCTTACTGTTAGATCTTACTGTTACAGTGACCTTACTGTTAGACCTTACTGTTAGATCTTACTGTTAGACCTTACTGTTAGATCTTACTGTTACAGTGACCTTACTGTTAGACCTTACTGTTAGATCTTACTGTTAGACCTTACTGTTAGACCTTACTGTTACAGTGACCTTACTGTTAGACCTTACTGTTAGACCTTACTGTTACAGTGACCTTACTGTTAGACCTTACTGTTACACTGTTACTGACCTTACTGTTAGACCTTACTGTTAGACCTTACTGTTACAGTAGACCTTACTGTTACAGTGACCTTACTGTTAGACTTACTGTTACAGTGACCTTACTGTTAGACCTTACTGTTAGACCTTACTGTTACTGACCTTACTGTTAGACCTTACTGTTACAGTGACCTTACTGTTAGACCTTACTGTTAGATCTTACTGTTAGACCTTACTGTTAGACCTTACTGTTACAGTGACCTTACTGGTAGATCTTACTGTTAGACCTTACTGTTAGATCTTACTGTTACAGTGACCTTACTGTTAGACCTTACTGTTAGACCTTTACTGTTACAGTGACCTTACTGTTAGACCTTACTGTTAGATCTTACTGTTACAGTGACCTTACTGTTAGACCTTACTGTTAGATCTTACTGTTAGACCTTACTGTTAGACCTTACTGTTAGATCTTAGTTAGACCTTACTGGTTACAGTGACCTTAGATCTTACTGGTAGACCTTACTGTTAGATCTTACTGTTACAGTGACCTTACTGTTAGACCTTACTGTTAGACCTTACTGTTACAGTGACCTTACTGTTAGACCTTACTGTTAGACCTTACTGTTACAGTGACCTTACTGTTAGACCTTACTGTTAGATCTTACTGTTACAGTGACCTTACTGTTAGACCTTACTGTTAGACCTTACTGTTACAGTGCATAATCCTTCATTGAGAACTGCATAATAATGCAATCCATCGACACCGCTTGCCTCTCTAATACAGTACCACATAGACCTACATACCAGACGGTCAATGTATCAGCATCAGTAAGTTCAATTACCTACCGGTAGCAAGAATAGATCAATCTGAGGTCATTTTTTATTCATTTAAAACACAGTCATTTCATTAGAATCATAAAACCAGACTTTAGTACTAAAAATGTCAAATTTAAAAAAAATGTACTTGAAATTGATAATAATGGATTGTGTGGTCAAACTGCATATTTTCACAAGTTTAAGAATAAAGGGGGACGTGTTGCGTAGGCCAAGTTATATTGTCGGGAGGGAATCTTTCTTACTGCATGAAAGGGAGAGTTCGGTACCATTGGCATTGTAGAAAGTGCAATATCATAACCTTCATTTGCAATGTGCGAATCTATATAGCAGCCAGTTTGCAGTGCAAGCAGCACATACAACCAGTTAAATCATTCATAGTTCAATCTAGGAGGAAATCACCTATTAAAGCTCTGATGTAGACTTCCAATGAATCCATGTTTTGGTCCAAATCATCTAGAGCGTACAGACATAACAACAAAACGTATTGTCATGACACTGTCATAACATTCCTTTAGGTGCCACTATTGGACAAACCGACTGAGGAAGATAAAGTGATGAATGCCACTCATTTACGATGATTTTAAGACACGAGTGTAGATAATGTGTGCGTGTGCATGCCTGTGTGTGTGTGTGTGTGTGTGTGTGTGCGTGTATGTGAGTGTGAATACGACATGTGCTTCCGGTGATGACCAGGTGTCCACAAACACATTGGTTTAAATCTGCATATCAGTTACTGAGGCACTTGTTAAGTCACAATCATTTTTTACAAATAAAAATAAATAAAAACAAAACTGGAATAAGAAAATATTCATTCTGATATGACATTTTGTTTATGTTAGCAGGCGTACTTCATGTGTCACCTTTCCTAAGTGTTCTCCTTGGCCCTGTGACTGGCTCTTTCACTGACGCTATACCCCTCCACAACACCGGAGGGAGCCACCTTGTGTTATATACACATGCCTGTGCTTCTGTGTGTACCTACAGGTGTATCCTTCCAGCTGAGCTCCATTGCTTTGATCAGGGTCAGATTGATTAGTGCACAAAGTCACCATAGCAAAATCGAGTAAACATTTTACAATGGAAAACAAAAACAAACATTTCTTACTGGACAAATGAAGCTAGTCCCTCCCTGTTTCAGTCCATTTTCTTCTGTTTGGTGCCTAGTGAAAACGACCCTGGTGTGTGTGTGTCAGGGGGTGTGTGCGTGTCAGCTAAAAGCTGGACTCGGGGACCGTCCTCTTGCGTCCCAGTGAGTTGGTACTATAGCGAGTCTTCTGCAGGGTACCGTAGGAGGGCTTCTCGGCTGAGAGGCTGCGAGGGGGCGGAGCCACGTCATGGGACAGCCCTTTACGGTGTAAAGAGGCGGTCCTTCGCAAGCTAGACTCCTCCTTGCTGGGGATGTTGGATGAGCTCTGAGAGCGTTTGATATCGGCGGCAGCGGCGCGTCTGGCTTTACTGTTGGGCAGCTCGTCTCCGAGACGATTGGCACCCCCGTTGCGGGGGGCTCCATTGGATTTCCCCTCCCCCATCTTCGTGGCCCCTCCTGGGGCTCCACTGGACAGGGACAGCCGAGAGGTGCTGGACCTGCTGACGTCGCCAACTTTTCCAGAGTCGGACTTGCGAGAAGATGACAACTCCTTGTCCTTCTTCTTGAAGTTGCTCTTGAAGAAAGACAGCAGCCCCTCGTGGCTCTTGGAGTCCTCCTCTACCTTCTCACCTTTCCTGGTCTTTTCTCCCTCGGGTGGTATCAGATGATCCCGTGGTGGTGGGCCCTGGAGGCCCTTGGCCCCTCTCCTCAGGGTGCCTTCCCAGTCTCTGTCCTTGAGGCTGTGGGTGCTGGAGCTGGACTGGACGCCTGCACTAGACCCCCTCCTAGATGGGGCCTCTTGGGGCTTTCCCTGGTCCTTCTCCTTACTCTTCTTGGTATTCCTCCTGGTCAGAGTGTTAGTACTACTACTACTGCCCATCCTACCCTCGTCCCTCTGGTCTCTCTGGTCCCCCTGGTCTCTCTGCTGCTGATGGGACCCTTTGCTACTTCGTCTCAGACTCCCTGTCTTGTCTGTGACTGGTCTTCTCTGGCCCTCTGGCATCTGCGGAGACTCTGGTTGTCCCATGCAGTTCAGGCTGCTTCCCACACTGGGGGAGCTGATGGCAGGACCCTTCCGGCTCTCAGAGCTCGTCATTAAATTGACAATAGACTCCTTGGTGCAGCGAGGTCTTCTTCCAGACTCTAGGTACTCCACCAGTTCCACAGGGGCGGGGATGGGAGCAGGGGCGGCCTCGGCTGCAGTTTTTCGGCGGTCCTTGGAGCCGAACGACCAGCGTAGGGGGAGGACCTTGTTCAGTGTCTCTTTGTTCTTAGTGGGGGTCCTCATGCTGACGCTACGACCCTGGATTCCCCGTACAAACGGCCTGGTCTCAAAACCACCTAGGGGTGAAAGAGAGAGAGAGAGAGAAAAGAACACTTTACCATAGTGTCACTGACATTTAAAGCTAGACCAACTTTAATTTTCAAACCCCTTTTTATTAAATTGCAAATAACAAGCACAGTGATGAATATTAGCTTTTCTCCCGGAAACATTATACAGTTGAAGTCGGAAGTTTACAGCGAGAGAAAAAAAGTATTGATCCCCTGCTGATTTTGTATATTTGCCCACTGACAACGATAAATTATCAGTCTATAATTAATGTTAGGTGTATTTGAACAGTGAGCGACAGAATAACAACAAAAAAATCCAGAAAAACGCATGTCAAAAATGTTATAAATTGATTTGCATTTTAATGGAGGGAAAAAAGATTTCTGGCTCCCAGGTGTCTTTTATACAGGTAACGAGCTGAGAATAGGAGCCCACTCTTAAAGAGAGTGCTCCTAATCTCAGTTGCCTGTATAAAATACCCCTATCCACAGAAGCAATCAATCAATCAGATTCCAAACTCTCCACCATGGCCAAGACCAAAGAGCTCTCCAAGGATGTCAGGGACAAGATTGTAGACCTACACAAGGCTGGAATGTGCTACAAGACCATCGCCAAGCAGTTTGGTGAGAAGGTGACAACAGTTGGTGCGATTATTCGCAAATGGAAGAAACACAAAATAACTTTCAATCTCCCTCGGCCTGGGGCTCCATGCAAGATCTCACCTGATCCTTAGAACGGTGAGGAATCAGCCCAGAACTACATGGGAGGATCTTGTCAATGATCTCAAGGCAGCTGGGACCATAGTCACCAAGAAAACAATTGGTAACACACTACGCCATGAAGGACTGAAATCCTGCAACGCCTGCAAGGTCCCCCTGCTCAAGAAAGCACATATACATGCCCGACTGAAATTTGCCAATGAACATCTGAATGATTCAGAGGACAACTTGTTGAAAGTGTTGTTGTCAGATGAGACCAAAATGGAGCTCTTTGGCATCAACTCAACCCGCCGTGTTTGGGGGAGGAGGAATGCTGCCTATGACCCCAAGAACACCATCCCCACCCTCAAACATGGAGGTGGAAACATTATGCTTTGGGGGTGTTTTTCTGCTAAGGGGACAGGACAACTTCACCGTATCAAAGGGACGATGGACGGGGTCATGTACCATCAAATCTTGGGTGAGAACCTCCTTCCCTCAGCCAGGGCATTGAAAATGGGTCATGGATGGGTATTTCAGCATGACAATGACCCAAAATACATGGCCAAAGCAACAAAGGAGTGGCTCAAGAAGAAGCACATTAAGGTCCTGGAGTGGTCTAGCCAGTCACCAGACCTTAAGAGGAGTGGGACAAAATCCCTCCTGAGACGGTCTACGGTCCGGAACCTCCTGAGACGGTCTGCGGTCCAAAACCTCCTGAGACGGTCTGCAGTCCGGAACCTCCTGAGACGGTCTGCGGTCCGGAGCCTCCAGCAACGGTCTGCGATCCGGAGCCTCTAGCGAGGGTCTGCGGTCCAGAGCCTCCAGCGACGGTCTGCGGTCCAGAGCCTCCAGCGACGGTCCAGAGCCTCCAGTGACAGTCGGCAATCCAGAGCATCCAGCGACGGTCGGCAGTCCAGAGCCTTCAGCAGGGGTTCTCAGTCCAGAGCCTCCAGCAACGGTCCACAGTCCGGTGCCTCCAGCGACGACCCACGGTCTGGAGCTTCCGGCGACGATCCCCGCACCAG
The DNA here is from genome assembly GCF_023373465.1 of Oncorhynchus keta. Lineage (NCBI taxonomy): Eukaryota > Metazoa > Chordata > Actinopteri > Salmoniformes > Salmonidae > Oncorhynchus > Oncorhynchus keta. The sequence goes on along the minus strand of NC_068452.1, from coordinate 3,792,417 downwards.
AGTCGCCAAGTACCTACTCCGTATCTGTGAGCGGAGTAGGTACTTCGCCCCGCACCGGAGCCGCCCCGACGCCCTGTGTCATCCTCCCCTATTGAGTCAGGTTTTGCGGTTGGAGTCCGCACCTTTGTGGGGGGTGGGGTACTGTCACGCCCTGACCATAGAGAGCTGTTTATTCTCTATGTTGGTTGGGGCGTGATAGTGACTAGGGTGGGTCATCTAGGTTATTAATGATTTATGTTGGCCTGGTATGGTTCCCAATCAGAGACAGCTGTTTATTCGTTGTCTCTGATTGGGATCATATTTAGGAAGCCATTTCCTCATTGTGCTTTGTGGGATCTTGACTATGTATAGTTGCCTAGTAGCACTGTTAGCTTCACGTTTCGTTTGTGCTTTATTGTTTTGTTTGGTGAGTTTCGATTTATTAAAATATGTGGAACTCTACGTACGCTGCTCCTTGGTCCAATCATTATAACGATTGTGACATTAAGAATGTGAAATGTCAGAATAATAGTAGAGAATAATTTATTTCAGGATTTATTTATTTCATCACATTTCCAGTGGGTGAGAAGTTTACATACACTCAATTAGTATTTGGTAGCATTGCCTTTAAATTGTTTAACTTGGGTCAAACGTTTCGAGTAGCCTTCCACAAGCTTCCCACAATAAGTTGGGTGCATTTTGCCCCATTTCGCCTGATAGAGCTGGTGTAACTGAGGCAGGTTTGTAGGCCTCCTTGCTCACACATGCCTTTTCTGTTCTGCCCACAAATGTTCTATAGGTTTGAGATCAGGGCTTTGTGATGGCCACTCTAATACCCTGACTTTGTTGTCCTTAAGCCATTTTGCCACAACTTTGGAAGTATGCTTGACCTCAATCATTGTCCATTTGGAAGACCCATTTGCGACCAAGCTTTAACTTCCTGACTGATGTCTTGAGATGTTGCTTTAATATATCGACAATATTTTCCCCCCTTCATGATGCCATCTATTTTGTGAAGGGCACCAGTCTCTCTTGCAGCAAAGCACCCCCACAAACATGATGCTGCCACCCCCGTGCTTCACGGTTGGGATGGTGTTCTTTGGCTTGCAAGCCTCCCCCTTTTTCCTCCAAACATAACAATGCCCAATATGGCCAAACAGTTCTATTTTTGTTTCATCAGACCAGAGGACATTTCTCCAAAAAGTACAATCTTTGTCCCCATGTGCAGTTGCAAACCGTAGTCTGGCTTTTCTATGGCGGTTTTGGAGCAGTGGCTTCTTCGTTGCTGAGCAGCCTTTCAGGTTATGTTGATATAGTTTGTTTTACTGTGGATATAGATACTTTTGTACCCGTTTCCTCCAGCATCTTCACAAGGTCCTTTGTTGTTGTTCGGGATTGATTCTCACTTTTCGCACCAAAGTACATTCATCTCTAGGAGACAGAACGCATCTTCTTCCTGAGCGGTATGACGGCTGCGTGGTCCCATGGTGTTTATACTTGAGTACGGTTGTTTGTACAGATGAACGTGGTACCTTCAGGCATATGGAAATTGATCCCAAGGATGAACCAGACTTGTGGAGGTCTTGGCTGATTTATTTTGATTTTCCCATGATATCAAGCAAAGAGGCACTGAGTTTGAAGGTAGGCCTTGAAATACATCCACATGTACACCTCCAATTGACTCAAATTATGTCAATTAGCCTATCAGAAGCTTCTAAAGCCATGACATCATTTTCTGGAATTTCACAAGCTGTTTAAAGGCACAGTCAACTTAGTGAATGTAAACTTCTGACCCACTGGAATTGTGATACAGTGAATTAAGTGAAATAATCTGCCTGTAAACAATTGTTGGAAAAATTACGTGTCATGCACAAAGTCGATGTCCTAACCGACTTGCCAAAACTATAGTTTGTTAACAAGAAATTTGTAGAGTGGTTGAAAAACGAGTTTTAATGACTCCAACCTAAGTATATGTACATTTCCGACTTCAACTGTATTTAGGCATGGACTGTGCATGTATAGGAAGAGATTACGTAAATGCACATCCACAGTTAGAGTAGAATGTGTTCAGCTAAACATTAAAGAGGTGATGCACTCTATGCTCACGTGTGGCGTATTTTCAGCAACATGGAATAATAATAACCATTGATTAGATGTAGCATTTTCCAGATACTCAACGTGATTTAAATAGGGTAGAGTGGGGTAAGTTGAGCCAAAGGGGTAAGTTGAGCCACCCTTGTTTTTAGGAAACCATACACAATAATCATTTGACCAAATATTTAGGAAAAGGTCATCCTTTCTGGAGTCTGTGAAGGAAGAAACCACATGGAAAAAGTGGTAAGCAAGTTAGGTCCAAAAAAATGGATTTTCACAAAGTCAAATTAATGTATTGTGTATTTTTATGATGCTTGTGTCTAAACCAAAGTAGATCATTTTAAGATTGTTCTATACATCAGTTTGGGTCTCTATAAGCTTCAATATGAGGTCCTAAACCTAGCAGGAAAGTGCATCCTTGTAGCTGTGTGGGCTAATATAGTCAAAATGTTTGCCTTGGGGTAAGTTGAGCAAATGTATGTGTTTTCTTCCCAGGTGTAATGAAAGGCATTATCGCTGGGATATGAGGTAACAACAGGGCAAGAATGGTCCACCACCCAAAGGACATCCAGCCAACTTGACGTAACTGTGGGAAGCATTGGAGTCAACATGGGCCAGTGTTCCTGTGGAACCCTTTCGACACCTTGTAGAGTCCATGCCCCGACGAATTGAGGCTGTTCTGAGGGCAAAAGGGGGGAACTCAAGATTAGGAAGCTGTTCCTAATGTTCAGTATACTCAGTGTATGTAAATATCTTTGTTAGAAAGAATACTATATTTCCCTTGATGGACTCACATTACCCCACTCTCCCCTACTGTAGTAATGGGAAAACTCACCACCACCACCCATCACCCTTCCACCACCAATGGAATGAACTATGTTGTTGTTGTTTTTACCTTTCTTTGGTTTACCATGCATCTCATGTTTCCCAGGCCCCTCACCTTCCTCCTCTCTGGGCGGGTCATCAAGGAAGACGGGGGACTCTGGGGAGTCGGGGACAGAGGAGGGGCAGGTGGTGGAGGAGCGGGACACCAGACTACCCCTCTTACTGTCCCCATTCAGACGGACCAGCCAGTGGTCCGACATGGAGGAACTGGTGGAGCCTACAGAGGGGAGAGAGACGTTTCTGTGACTATGGGCACTGGACCAGAAAGACACCTGTCAGTTCCATTCCAGTCAATACAGAAAACACAGAACAACTACACAGATAATTCCTATATACTATATAGCATTCAGCAATAGAAATATCACATTGTGGTTTTGCTGGTTCAGGTAGTTGAGCATGGTGCTTGGAACACCATACATTGCAGACATGAGTGAACCCTGCAGTTATGAGTTAACCTTTAGTGGATAAAAGCTGAATGGTCTTGTTGTATCTAAGACTACCTCTGTACGGAGTACAGCTGTAATGGAATGGAACCCTGAGTGAACTCTCTCCTGTGATGTGTGTGTGTGTCCATGCCTGTGTGTGTGTGTGTGTGGTACACTACCCACCTCTGATTGAGCTGCTGGCGGACCAGGGGGGGATGACGTTACGCCTCTGGTAGAACAGTATGTAGGCCCCCCTGGTACACACCTCCTCCTCAGGCACCAGGTCCACACTGCTGTCGTCATAGCTGTACCACTGGCCGTCCACTGAGTTCCTGCAGTACGCTGCAAAACGCACACAGGACTGTAGAGACAGGCTGCACCACAATCCTTATGTCCTGGGTATAGTAATGTAAGTTGATGTGACCACGATAGAGGAGGGCACTGTATTGTTATGCATGTCCTATGAATCATCGTTATTTGGCAGTAGGCATCTCTCTCACTAACAATATTCTCTCCTCACTTCTCGATCAACAGCCAGTCAGTATGCCTCTCTCCTCAACATCACGTCTTCTACATCAATGGTATATCAATGGCCAACCAGTACCTGTGTAATGTCCGCCGTGCATCCCACCATGGTGGTTACACACTGCATAGAGGTCATACAGGAAGTCAGGAGGCAGGGCCATGTCTGGGTGACTAATATGATGACTGCTGCCTTCAGGCTGTTTCCATGTGGGGGGCCAGGGTCCCAGGTCCCCCAGGTTCCTCATGCTCTGGGACCTCTTCACCACGTGGGGGGCCATGTCCAACCCGGCCAGGGGGAAGCGCACCTGGGTGGACAGCTTGTTGCGCCGCTCGCCCACCTGATTCATAGAATTTTTCAAAAGACCAGTAATGCCGTTTAATCAACGATCAAAGGTTAACACAATAAATGGCTTATTTCCATTGTGGTCCTTTAAGGAAGAACAACCAGGCAAGGGAAGAATGGCAATCCGCTACATGTGATCGGCTCCAGTTACCTGTCGGAAGCGTTTGAGGTGGAGGATGAGGATGTCGGGGAGGGTCCACAGGGACATCTTCACCATGCCCTGCTGGAGCTGCTTACAGTGGGGACACTTCCATGCGTCGTCTGGGGCCAGCTGGAGAGATAAAAAGCACGGTCAGTTGGGAAGTCTCAGGTAAAGTTATATTCTCCATACATTCCGTTTGTCCAAAGCCATATAAAAATACACAGGGAGTGGAAATATGAGAGAGAGAGAGAGAGAGAGAGAGAGAGAGAGAGAGAGAGAGAGAGAGAGAGAGAGAGAGAGAGAGAGAGAGAAAGGGTCTTCCCGGTCATGTTGACACTGGTCTACTACCAGGTCATGTGTCTTCTCAGTCATGTTGACACTGGTCCACTATATATATATAAATATAGATTTTTATTTTATTTATTCGATATGTATACTTTGACAATGTAAGTAATAATGAACATGTCAATTGAATTGAGAGAAAAAAGGAGAGAGAGAGAGAGAGAGAGGGAGAGAGAGAGAGAGAAAGTGATAGAGAAAAAACAGGAGAAAGAGAGAGGGAGAGATAAATCAACATATGAATCAACTAATGCAATATTAAAGCTGCAATATGTACTGTAACTTTTTGGTCGACTGGACCCAATTCACATAGAATTGTGTGTAATAGTTCTGTCAATTCACATAGAATTGTGTGTAATAGTTCTGTCATTCTCATTGAAAGGAGGTACAATTCTGCATAGTGCATCTTTAATGTTCAGTACCCCAGGGGCAGGTTAAGACCAGTTGCATTGGAGGGTATTGTATAGTCCATGATACCTGTTCCTCTTTGGTGTAGAGCTGAAAGCACTCGTCCAGGGTACAGCTGTGCTGCTGCAGGTGCTGCTGCTGCTGGACTCTCACACTCTCTGAGTCCTTCACCACCTCCTCCTGGATGTTACCAAACAGACTGACACACACACGCACACACACACGCACACACATAAAGTTGGGGGGTATGAGTGTGTGTGTTTGTGAGGGAGAAATATAAAGACATAGTGAACCCTTCTATACAATAAATAATGAAAGTGTGTGTGTTTCTGAGTCAAATGACGTGGTGTGTGTACATGTGTATGTCCAGTGCTCACCATTCTTTGATCTTGTGTTCCCACTCAATCACCAGCTTCACGTGGGGAGGTCCTCCCGGGCCACATAACTTCAGGGCTCTGGAAAAAATGATATTACATAATGAATACACACTATCACCTGGGTACAATGTCTATCTGAATACCACTGGATACAATGTCTACCTGACTACCACTGGATACAATGTCTACCTGACTACCACTGGATACAATGTCTACCTGACTACCACTGGATACAATGTCTACCTGACTACTACTGGATACAATGTCTACCTGACTACCACTGGATACAATGTCTACCTGACTACCACTGGATACAATGTCTACCTGACTACCACTGGATACAATGTCTACCTGACTACTACTGGATACAATGTCTACCTGACTACCACTGGATACAATGTCTACCTGACTACCACTGGATACAATGTCTACCTGACTACCACTGGATACAATGTCTACCTGACTACTACTGGATACAATGTCTACCTGACTACCACTGGATACAATGTCTACCTGACTACCACTGGATACAATGTCTACCTGACTACCACTGGATACAATGTCTACCTGACTACCACTGGATACAATGTCTACCTGACTACCACTGGGTACAATGTCTACCAGACTACCACTGGATACAATGTCTCCCAGATACAATGTCTACCTGACTACCACTGGATACAATGTCTACCTGACTACCACTGGATACAATGTCTACCAGACTACCACTGGATACAATGTCTACCAGACTACCACTGGGTACAATGTCTCCCAGACTACCACTGGGTACAATGTCTACCAGACTACCACTGGATACAATGTCTACCTGACTACCACTGGATACAATGTCTACCTGACTACCACTGGATACAATGTCTACCTGACTACTACTGGATACAATGTCTACCTGACTACCACTGGATACAATGTCTACCTGACTACCACTGGATACAATGTCTACCTGACTACCACCGGGTACAGTGTCTACCAGACTACCACTGGGTACAATGTCTCCCAGACAACCAATTGGTACAATGTCTACCAGACTACCACTGGATACAATGTCTCCCAGACTACCACCGGGTACAGTGTCTACCAGACTACCACTGGGTACAATGTCTCCCAGACAACCAATTGGTACAATGTCTACCTGACTACCACTGGATACAATGTCTACCTGACTACCACTGGATACAATGTCTCCCAGACAACCAATTGGTACAATGTCTACCTGACTACCACTGGATACAATGTCTACCTGACTACCACTGGATACAATGTCTCCCAGACAACCAATTGGTACAATGTCTACCTGACTACCACTGGATACAATGTCTACCTGACTACCACTGGATACAATGTCTACCTGACTACCACTGGATACAATGTCTACCTGACTACCACTGGATACAATGTCTACCTGACTACCACTGGATACAATGTCTCCCAGACTACCACTGGATACAATGTCTACCTGACTACCACTGGATACAATGTCTACCTGACTACCACTGGATACAATGTCTACCTGACTACCACTGGATACAATGTCTACCTGACTACCACTGGATACAATGTCTACCTGACTACCACTGGATACAATGTCTACCTGACTACCACTGGATACAATGTCTACCTGACTACCACTGGATACAATGTCTACCTGACTACCACTGGATACAATGTCTACCTGACTACCACTGGGTACAATGTCTACCAGACTACCACTGGGTACAATGTCTACCTGACTACCACTGGATACAATGTCTACCTGACTACCACTGGGTACAATGTCTACCAGACTACCACTGGGTACAATGTCTACTTGACTTCCACTGTATACAAATGTCTACCTGACTACCACTGGGTACAATGTCTACCAGACTACCACTGGGTACAATGTCTACTTGACTTCCACTGGATACAAATGTCTACCTGACTACCACTGGGATAGAGCGAGCCTTAGGTATCCCATACAGTCATTTTTTCAATTAGACAAAGGTCTGAGTCTCACTAATGTTTTAAAATGCCATTACGATGGGAGTTGTATTATATGTGGTATTAAACTGCATTTATTGAAGTCCATCTGTAACTGACACTGTAATACACATCAATATTCTGCAGCATGATACTTTTGTATCAGTTTGTAGGCACGGTCGTCAAGCCTTCGGAATCCAAAAGTGTCAGATATTGTTTTGAGATGCCATCACGTCCCTGCTAACCTTTCCCTGTTAGTTATGGTGTATGTGTGGTTGTGTGTTTGTGTGGATGCAAACAAACATCAGTATTCTAAGTCAAGCCATTGTTTACCTGAGACTTCCATCATGGTAAAATGCTCCTGACTCAAACGTACAGGTAGTCTTTGTAAGTGAGTCTGATTGATGATAAGAAGTGCTGACAGAGTGAAATACAATGGGCACCGGTTCGTGGGCACAGTGGGAAGCTCTGAAATGCACCACTAGGTGTCAGGCTTCCATAAGGTATTGACGCCAAGAGCAAAATCAAACCACCTTGATCACAGTGTTGATTACTAAAACAGCACGAAATGAAAGTGACTGAAAAGAAATAGATTTAATGAAAGAGACTGCTCTCTGTTGGAACTGTAAACGGAGTGCTTTTTGACTTTTCTCTGTGACTTTCAACTGCCGCCGAGCAGCTGCCACAATAGACACGATACTGTCGTGTGACAAGGATCATTCGTCTCCCTTTTGGTCTCACTGACACAAAGGGGTGCTATAGAAGGCAACCTTCAACGTCTCTCTCTTCAACAATCCCTCTCCAGGAAACAGGGAGTTCTGAGGAAGAAACACAGACGGAGAAATCCATCCGGGGAATCAACTTAGTGTCTGAAGCACTGCTGTCAGGAAAACAGTTGTGAGAGGATTCATTTGGTGTGTGAGCGTGTGTTTGTTTGTGTCCTTGAAAGTGTACGTTGTAAAGGTAAGTTAGTCCTCGGTTGTGTGACGGTGCTGCTGTCTGCCTTGGACTCAACCGAAGGTCACAGTCCCAGACAGACAGACAGTGATGAGTGATGAATACACACTGAGACAGATCTAACACTTCCTCTACCAGCAGGACACTGGGACATAAAGGACACTGCTTCAATAGTGGATGTCGTCTGACTTCGCTCTCTCTCTCTCTCTCTCTCTCTCTGTGTGTGTGTGTATGTGTGTGTGTTCATGGACCAGGGAGATCGCTTTAGTTTGAAGTCAAAGGAGAGACATCCATCCAGGTCCCAAGAACGTGAATAGAATTGCCTTCAAAAACCATCCACTAGGGGGAACGGTGAGTGCTACTACTTTTAAGTAGGCTGTTGGCTTGCTATAGGGCATTGTGGACAGGGATGGTGGATGGGTGTAAAAGTTGAGCTCTGGCGCTGAGGGTGGCATCTAAAAATAGTTTTTTAAGCCTTTCCTAAACTTGAACTCTTAACTTAACTGAGCAGTGAAACTCCCAGCCCGACGCAAGTGTTTGTAATTTAATTTATGGGGAGTTAGGTAACAGTGTCTCAACTTAAAACATCAAAAACCAACGTTTACCATGACTTCACACATAGACGTTTGGAAAAACATGGACAAACCTCAAATTTCAAAGTGAAACTGATAACTTGTTAGCATGGACTGGTGTGTGCACACATACTGTATGAGCAAAAATAGCTGAATCTGTAAAGGATGTGTTGTTTGTGTGTGTGTGTGTGTGTGTGTGTGTGTGTGTGTGTGTGTGTGTGTGTGTGTGTGTGTGTGTGTGTGTGTGTGTGTGTGTGTGTGTGTGTGTGCATGCAATCATGTCTGGATGCATGTGTATTGTGTTCATCAATATCACCTCAGAATTAACAGCCAGCTTCGCTCCACAGACGACCACGGCCCCATTAATTCCTTTCACGTTCACACATTATTCCAACCCGCCTTCAAATCCACACAGAAACAATTGCAATTAAGGAAGAGAGGCTGCTTGTCAAAATGAATCTGACTGTGTAATTCAGAGCTGAAAAGTCTGCCACGGTCTGAACCCAACGTTTTAAATGCCTGCTTATGACTTTACTAACTGGGGGGCAAAGAGCAGGCACTTAGGCACTATAGCAGAGCTGCTTATAGGATTTGTTTTTGTCTCTCTGTCATGGAAGAGATTAAAAAAGAGTTACAGAGATGAGGAGAGAGAGTATGATGTCACTGTTATTCTTTTGACTGGATTAAAATGCTAATCCTACAAAAGGAAATCAAGGAAGATAACCTCACCCCCCCCCCTGACTGTATCTCTTGACACGGATGACCGTGTCAAGAGGCACTGGTGTCAACATTCTTTACATTGGATCTTTGTCATATGTACTCTGACTTGGAGTTCAAATCAAATGTATTTATAGAGCCCTTCTTACATCAGCTGATATCTCAAAGTGCTGTACAGAAACCCAGCCTATAACCCCAAACAGCAAGCAATGCAGGTGTAGAAGCACCCCATTCAGCCTCAATACACTCTGATTCAAAGCACTATTGGGGTTCCAATGGCTCTTTCATCCACATGTATACTTGTCACACACACACACACACACACACACACAACACACACACACACACACACACACACACACACACACACACACACACACACACACACACACACACACACACACACACACACACACACACACACACACACAAAGCCCTTAAAAAGCCATGCCTGTGTCTCATCCCCTGTCCGTCACACCCCATTCTAATTCCCTTGAGAACAGTCCTACTTCTCAAACCTCCCCCTCCTCTTCACCTTTCCTTTCCCTGCCGATCAATACCACTTCATTTTAGAATACCAGACCTCCTGATACCCTGAAGGAGCGGTTGAAATTAGCACCAGGGGAAAGAGTGAGAGAGAGAGAGAGACATACACATGCATGCACACACTCCCAGAGAGGGTGGTGGGTGGTAGGAAGCCTGTCGAGCCCTTTCTCAGTGCCCTTGACCTTTCCTCGTGCCCTTTTCCAGTTCCCAAGGGCCTCATCTCTGACCTTCAGAGGATCACTCATTCATGGGAGAGCGAAGCTCAGAACCCTTGAAGAGTGTCTGATGATGATACCATGTCCCCCTGCTGTACAGAGCTGTCCACCTACTCAGTCCTCAGCCAACCAGCTACTTGTCAGTCAGCTGTTATTCCCTCTGTCACTCTCTCTCCTCCTGTCTGTATACTTGATCTGAGGAGAAAGTCTCCTGTCTCCCTGTCTGTCTGTGTTTGTGGCTCACCTTCCCCTCTGCCTCTAGCAGAATACCTACCATACCATACAAATCCCCAATGTGGTTCTTTCCTAAAGACTCCTACTCTTTAATCGAATCCTGTTCATACCTGAAATTGTTGCCTCAGGCTATGTACTGTTTCTGAGGAACATCATGTTCGACATTGGCCAGGGAACATTTGATGAAATAACTTCCATATGACATGTTTGTAAAGCCAACGCTGTATAGAGGTCCATACCCCAAGTCTCCTTGCCTGCTCGTTTATGAAAAATTAGTTGGTGCAATTACATTGTAAGAGGAATACAGTAATACTGTGTTATGATGAAAATACACTTTTTTAAATATAAAGGCCAGACAGGGCGGCTCCTCTCTAGCTTTAGGGGAGAACACAATTGAAATAGTAACGGTACCATGTTTTCGTTTATAACCGCATCGTAATTCAAGGACCGTGGGAACTGAATGGCCATGATCTTGAGTGAGATGAATTGCCAGAGCAAAGGATAACGGAGAGTCAGATAGGATACCACTTGTTCATTCTGGTCAATTCAGTATACCGAAGGGACAACTCAAAGATGATCCAGATCGAGACGGTTTTCTGATCAATCTATGTATCTCTGTATATAACGGATATGCGGTTTAACATTCCATGACACATCTTCTCTTGCAAACGCTGATGAGAGAGGGTCACACAGACAAGCCCTCTCCCCCGAACTCACCCACCCTGAGACAAGTTTACTTTTACCGAGCGTCTGACCCCATGTCCCACCTTCTCAACAGAACTACTCCACTATACCGTCACATCACAACAACAGCACAGCTTTAGATGGAGCTCCCTGTGGCTCCTACGACAGCTGAACCCGCTCTACAGGAGGGAGAATAAAGGCTTTTGTCTTATCTTCACTGCGACTTGATTCCTCTACCTTTGGCTTCTCAAAGGCACTGCTTGCACAGAATAGGCAAGTGTTCAGAGACACCATGATTTACCATTTTATGTCTGACAGTGGCAGTTCAGTAGACTGGAAAAGCTACTCAATGACAGGCATTTTAGTGGGCTTTATGTACGAACAGTACCTTAGTTCAGGTATTTTAGACTGACTGACTGACAGAGAGAGAGATACAGAGAGAGAGATACAGAGAGAGAGAGAGAGAGAGATACAGAGTGTGAGAAAGAGAGAGATACAGAGTGAGAGAGAGAGAGATACAGAGTGTGAGAGAGAGAGCGATACAGAGTGTGTGAGAGAGAGATGTATGAGTAAACCACTTCTCCAATCTTTTTGGCTCTATAACAAAGAATAAAGTGTAAAAACATATACATGATCAAATACAGATCTTAGAATCAACGATTAAAGACTACCAGAACCCACTGGATTCTCCAATTACATTGAATGAGTTACAGGACAAAATAAAAACCCTCCAAACCAAAAAGGCCTGTGGTGTTGATGGTATCCTCAATGAAATGATCAAATATACAGATAACAAATTCCAATTGGCTATACTAAAACTCTTTAACATCATCCTTAGCTCTGGCATCTTCCCCAATATTTGGAACCAAGGACTGATCACCCCAATCCACAAAAGTGGAGACAAATTTGACCCCAATAACTACTGTGGAATATGCGTCAACAGTAACCTTGGGAAAATCCTCTGCATTATCATTAACAGCAGACTCGTACACTTCCTCAATGAAAACAATGTACTGAGCAAATGTCAAATTGGCTTTTTACCAAATTACCATACAACAGACCATGTATTCACCCTGAACACCCTCATTGACAACCAAACAAACCAAAACAAAGGCAAAGTCTTCTCATGCTTTGTTGATTTCAAAAAAGCCTTCGACTCAATTTGGCATGAGGGTCTGCTATACAAACTGATGGAAAGTGGTGTTGGGGGTAAAACATACGACATTATAAAATCCATGTAGACAAACAACAAGTGTACGGTTAAAATTGGCAAAAAACACACACATTTCTTCACACAGGGTCGTGGGGTTAGACAGGGATGCAGCTTAAGCCCCACCCTCTTCAACATATATATCAACGAATTGGCGTGGGCACTAGAAAAGTCGGCAGCACCCGGCCTCACCCTACTAGAATGCGAAGTCAAATGTCTGCTGTTTGCTGATGATCTGGTGCTTCTGTCACCAACCAAGGAGGGCCTACAGCAGCACCTAGATCTTATGCACAGATTCTGTCAGACCTGGGCCGTGACAGTAAATCTCAATAAGACCAAAATAATGGTGTTCTACAAAAAGGTCCAGTCACCAAGACCACAAATACAAATTCCATCTAGACACTGTTGCCCTAGAGCACACAAAAGACTATACATACCTTGGCCTAAACATCAGCGCCACAGGTAACTTCCACAAAGCTGTGAACGATCTGAGAGACAAGGCAAGGAGGGCATTCTATGCCATCAAAAGGAACATAAATTTCAACATACCAATTAGGATTTGGCTAAAAATACTTGAATCAGTCATAGAGCCCATTGCCCTTTATGGTTGTGAGGTCTGGGGTCTGCTCACCAACCAAGACTTCACAAAATGGGACAAACACCAAATTGAGACTCTGCACGCAGAATTCTGCAAAAATATCCTCTGTGTACAACGTAGAACACCAAATAATGCATGCAGAGCAGAATTAGGCCGATACCCACTAATTATCAAAATCCAGAAGAGAGCCGTTAAATTCTATAACCACCTAAAAGGAAGCGATTCCCAAACCTTCCATAACAAAGCCATCACCTACAGAGAGATGAACCTGGAGAAGAGTCCCCTAAGCAAGCTGGTCCTGGGGCTCTGTTCACAAACACAAACACACCCATACAGAGCCCCAGGACAACAGCACAAAAATTAGACCCAACCAAATCATGAGAAAACAAAAAGATAATTACTTGACACATTGGAAAGAATTAACAAAAAAAGATCAGAGCAAACTAGAATGCTATTTGGCCCTATCACAGAGAGTACACAGCGTGCAGAATACCTGACCACTGTGACTGTTACCCAAAATTAAGACATTTGAATGTCTTTATTGCTTTGACTATGTACAGATTCAGTGAGCTTTATAGCCTTGCTATTGAGAACACATGTTTCTGCCGTTGAATCAGACATGGCTCTCAGAGAGAGAGTGAGACAGAAAGAGCGAGAGAGAGATGGATAATGCAGGTGCTGGTGGTCTTACCTGTCCACGGCAGGGTGGAAGAGAGGGCGTCCATCTTGTGGGGACAGGTAGCTGTAGGAGGCAGATCCTCCCACCACTCTGACCTTGAACAGCGACCCTGCATTCTGCAGGGAAACACAGATATTCGACGGGATAAGTGAGACACGGGATAAGACGAGAAGAGGTAAGATAAGACGCCATGAGATAACGAGACGAGGCAAGACGACACGAGACGAGATATCGTACATTTGCAGTGAAACTTGCTATGCATCTGAAAGCTGCCTGGTCACCACAACAGAGGTGGTCGAAAATGTTCAAACTGCTTCTATCGTACCAGTGCATTGTAATACTGTAAGAACACTGCGGGACCAAGCAGTACGGTATCTTTCTTTGGCTAAAATAAAAATGTATCACAAATGGACATAGGTTCCACGCATAACAACAGGTTTGTTAGCGGTGTCTCTAAGCTCCACAGCTCCACCCTTGACTGAACAAGGTGCATTAGGAGATGAATTAGACAAGAGGGGCTAAGTTATTAGAAGGTAGAGAGGAGAATCACGTCGCAAATTAAACCTAATGGTCTCATTTGGAATGAAGGCCGCTGGAGAATAGAGCCGCAGCCAAGCATACAGAGAAATAAATGAGTAACCCTGCGTCCCAAACGGCAACCTGTTCCCTACACAGTGCACTACTAGAGCCATAGGGCTCTGGTCAAAAGTAGTGCACTGTGTAGGGAATAGGGTGACATTTGGGATGCATCCTAGTTAATAAGACCGTGACCACCAAATGAAAACGGCAAAGAAGTATTTTGTTTGGGGGAGTGGACCATACATATGCGGGTGTGGGGTTATCTTTTGTAAGACCATAATGAACAACTCTGCGTTGATGAGCAATTAAGCTGAGTTTATAAGTGAGTTTGGGGAAGTTTGAGGGAAGTTTGGAACTCGAGGGAACTTCTTTGGATGAGGGAGAGTGGAGTGAAAGTGAGTGGAGGAGGTGTGTGTGTGTGTGTTTGTGTGTGTGCATGTTGAAGAATAGATAAACACCTGTTTATTTAATGCCTGTGAAGATTTCCTGTCATACCACTGTCTTTCTGGAGGATATCTGTAATACGTTTAATCTGTCTGGATTAGGGACAAATCAAGTGGGATTAAATATTAAACCGACAAAGCCTTGAGGAGAGAAAATCCTTATCTTCCTTTTCAGCAAATGTTTGTGTATTTGTTGGGTACAGACACAAATGATAAAAAAACACAGTTCGCGAGAACAACAAACTGTATGGTGCAGAAAATACACCAAGCCTGGATAAAATCACAGGTCTGTGTCTAAAATGGCACCCTATTCCCTATATAGTGCACTGCTTCTATATAGTGCACAACACACATATCTTTTTCAAAGAGACACATCCTCTCTTGAGCCTCAAAGTAATATGTCTTGTACATTATTATCTGTCTTGTAGATTTGATCTAACAGTTATCAGCATACTGCAATCAAATCGGATTTGTCACATGCGCCGAATACAACAGGTGTAGACCATACAGTGAAATGCTTACTTACGAGCCCCTAACCAACAATGCAGTTTCCCCCCAAAAAATATGAATAAGAAATAAAAGTAACAAGTAATTAAAGGGCAGCAGTAAAATAACTATAGCGAGACTATATACAGGGGGGTACCCGTACAGAGTCAATGTGCGGGGGCACCGGTTAGTCGAGGTAATTGAGGTAATATGTACATGTAAGTAGTTATTAAAGTGACGATGCATAGATAATAACAGGAAGTAGGGGGGGGGGGGCAATGCAAATAGTCTGGGTAGCCATTTGACATGATGTTCAGGAGTCTTGTGGCTTGGGGTAGAAGCTGTTTAGAAGCCTCTTGGACCTAGACTTGGCGCTCTGGTATCACTTGCCGTGCGGTAGCAGAGAGAACAGTCTATGACTAGGCCTTCCTCTGACAACGCCTGGTATAGGGGTCCTGGATGGCAGGAAGCTTGGCCTTAGTGTACTGGCCGTACGCACTACCGTCTGTAGTGCCTTGCGGTCGGAGGCCGAGCAGTTGCCATACCAGGCAGTGATGCAACCAGTCAGGATCCTCTCGATGGTGCAGCTGTAGAACATTTTGAGGATCTGAGGACCCATGCCAAATATTCATGCCTATTCCCCTCCTGAGGGGGAATAGGTTTTGCCGTGCCCTCTTCACGACTGTCTTGGTGTGCTTGGACCATGTTAGTTTGTTGGTGATGTGGACACCAAGGAACTTGAAGCTCTCAACCTGCTCCACCACACCCCCTTCGATGAGAAAGAGGACTGAGTACGCCCCCATTTTCGTGTATTCCACAATCATCTCCCTTTGTCTGAAGTTGACACAATGCTGGAATGACTCATATGTAGGTGGATACTAAAGCTTTTATGTAGTGTGGGATCTAACGAGTGCAAGATCTGACCTCTACAACACATGGTGTGGCGAGGAACTTAACAGACCATAACAGACACTTCTCCTCGCATGTTCTCATTTCACTGGTCTATTGCCTGTAAATTACGAATCTTTAAAGCAATCTCTTCCTTCCTCTTCCCTGCTAGAGGACCGTTTTTGTGGTGATACAGGGTTGTATATAGTGCTCAAAACATCACTTGTTACAGTGCCTTCAGAAAGTATTCACACACCTTTCATTTTTTCCAAATGTCGTTGTGTTACAGCCTGAATTTAAAATGGATTAAATTGAGATGGTTTGTTATTGATCTAAAAACAATACCACATAACGTCAACGTTGAATTTTGGTTGTAGAAAATGGTATATATATTTATAAAAAACTAAAGCTGAAATGTCTCGAGTCAATAAGTATTAAACCCCCTTGTTATGGCAAGCCTAAATAAGTTCAGGAGTAAAAACGGGCATAACAAATCACATAATAAGTTGCATAAATTAAATAGAATTAACATGATTAAATAGACAATTACACACAATACTCCATAACGTCAGAGTGTAATTATTTTGGGGGCAAATCCAACACAACCCATATTTTATAGTGTTGGCTGCATTATGTTATGGGTATGCTTGTAATCTTTAAGGACTGGGGAGTTTTTCTGAATAAAAATAAATGGAATGGAGCTAAGCACAGGCAAAATCCCAGAGGAAAACCTGGTTTAGTCTGCTTTTCACCAGATACTGGGAGATTAATTCCCCTTTCAGAAGGACAATAACCTAAAACACAAGGCCCAATCTACACTGCAGTTGCTTACCAAGAAGACAGTGAATGTTCCCGAGTGGCCAAGTTACAGTTTTGACTTAAATATCCTTGAAAATCTATGGCAAGACCTGAAAATGGCTGTCTGGGAATGATCAGGAACCAATTTGACAGAGCTTGAACAATTTTGAAAAGAATAATGTACAACTGTTGTACAATCCAGGTGTGGAAAGCATTTAGATTCACAGCTGTAATTTCTGCCAAAAGTGCTTCTACAAAGTATTGACTCAGGGGTCTGACAATTTATGTCAATTATATTTTTCTGTATTTTATTTTCAATACAACATTTATTTTCTTCTAAAAACTTTTTCATTATGGGGTATAGTCTGTAGATCAATTTAAATAATTTTGAATTCTGGCTGTAATACAACAAAATGTGTCAAAGGGCATGAATACTTTCTGAAAGCACTGTATGTTGTTGAGAAACCTACAGGCGGCTGCATAACATTTTATGAATTTCCTCTACCACAAAACAAATATGAATGACATAAGAAAGCCGGAACAACTACACTTTGAAGTGAAAAATCCCCCAGGGAGTCAAACAAACACCACAAATACCAAACAATAATTCTGTCCTGAAACTTAACTATGAATTCAGTCTGCATACAGTTTTTCTATGAATGAGAAGTAAAGGGAACCAGACAGTGCAGTTGATGGTCACACAGCTTGACAGAGTTAACTTGACAAGGAGCTTGTTGCCGTGGAGATACAGATCAGTGTGTCAACACTAGGTGTAAAGAAATAGTTCCGTCTCTGTTGAGGTAGGACCTTGTCTGGGGCTTATCAGCCTTAGAACTACCTGAGACTTTGAGCCCAGGGCTGTTTGCTCTGGATAAGGCCTCCTTGTCAAACACTGCACGTCTCCCATAGCGACAGGGCAGCCCGCCTTAGGAGCTGAGGATAGTTGTGTGTTGTGTGTATAAAAAGGAATGGTCAAGGTGAAGTGAGGGGGTCATTGTGGCAGTGTTGAACTCCCTTGTCTACAGCAGTGGTCCCCGGCTGGTTGATCTCCAAGGCATTCCTAGTTGTTCGCCCACCATTTATGTAAAAAAACAACAACGATAAAGCCTTCCGTTAATATTTTGTACATTTGTCTCACGCTGTTGGCGGCAGGTGCACCCGATTCAGCTGCCCTGCGCGCCAGGTAGGCAACATGTTCCCATTTTGAACCATTTCATATGTCTGGAGGTACAAACTCTGCCTTCCCGGCGGGCCCGGTTGGAGCAAATCAAGTGCACTCGGATCGGATGTCTGCAGTAACATAGAAGGCGTAAAAGAAAGCAACAGCAAAGTTGAGACTGTGAGATTTCTAAACGTTTAAAACCACGACTAGAGAGAGACTGTCAATGAATACAGCAAACAGCTACCTTTTGTATGACTGAGTTCATGTTGACGTTTTTACTCAGCTGTCACGTTCTGACCATCGTTCGTGTGTGTTTTCCTTGTTTTAGTGTTGGTCAGGACGTGAGCTGGGTGGGCATTCTATGTTGTGTGTCTGGTTTGTCTATTTCTATGTTTGGCCTGATATGGTTCTCAATCAGAGGCAGGTGTTAGTCATTGTCTCTGATTGGGAACCATATTTAGGTAGCCTGTTTTGTGTTAGGTTTTGTGGGTGAGTGTTCCTGTCTCTGTGTTTTTTGCACCAGATAGGGCTGTTTCAGTTTTTTCACATTTCTTGTTTTGTAGATTGTTCATCTTTATTAAAGATGTTTACAAAGTAACAACGCTGTGTTTTGGTCCGCCTCTCTTTCCCCAGAAGAAAACCGTTACAGAATCACCCACCAACCAAGGACCAAGCGGCGTGGTAAACAGAGGCAGCAGCAACAGCAGCAGCAGGAGAAGCGACAGGTGCAGCAGGAGCAACAGCAGCAAAGGCAGCAGCAGGAGAAGCAACAGAGGCAGCAGCAGCAGCAGTGGGGAGGCTGCACTATTTGGAGAAATGGACTTGGGAGGAGATCCTTGACGGGGAAGGACCCTGGGCAGAGCCAGGGGAATATTGCCGCCCCAAAGCTGAGCTGGAGGCAGGGAAGGCAGAGAGGCGGCATTATGAGGAGCTAGCACGGCAGAGCGGCTGGAAGCCCGAGAGGCACCCCCAAAAATGTATTGGGGGGGGGCACAGGGAGAGTGTAGCAGAGCCAGGAGCCAGACCTGAGCCAACTCCCCCTGTTTACCGTAAGGAGACATGGATGTTATCGGAGCTATCGGCGAAGCTGAGGGCTGAGTCTGAGAGGGTCGAGGAGTTATTGGACAGAATGGAGGAGAGTGAACGGATGGGAGATGAGAAGACACTCGAGGAGGTGTTAATAGAATTGGGGGAGTGTGAAGAGGGAGAGCAGTTGATTTGGCGTAGTATGCAAGGCATTCGCCCTGAGGTGTGTGTCCCCAGCCCGGTACCACCAGTGCCGGCACCCCGCACCAGGCTGTCTCTCCGTCCCATCAACACAGGTGCTCCCGCCTGTCCGGCACTACCAGAGTTTCCGCCCCTCAGTCCAGAGGCGCCAGGGCCCCTCAGTCCAGAGGCGCCAGGGCCCCTCAGTCCAGAGGCGCCAGGGCCCCTCAGTCCAGAGGCGCCAGGGCCCCTCAGTCCAGAGGCGCCAGAGCCCCTCAGTCCAGAGGCGCCAGAGCTTCTCTGTCCAGCGCTGCTAGAGTCTCCCGCCTGTCCGGCGCTGCCAGAGCTCCCGCCCCTCAGTCCAGAGGCGCCAGCGCCCCTCAGTCCAGAGGCGCCAGCGCCCCTCAGTCCAGAGGCGCCAGCGCCCCTCAGTCCAGAGGCGCCAGCGCCCCTCAGTCCAGAGGCGCCAGAGCCCCTCAGTCCAGCGCGGCCAGAGCCTTCCTCCTCTCCAGCGCAGCCGGAGTCTCCCGCCTGTCCGGCGCTGCCAGAGCTCCCGCCCCTCATTCCAGAGGCGCCAGAGCCCCTCATTCCAGAGGCGCCAGAGCCCCTCATTCCAGAGGCGCCAGAGCCCCTCATTCCAGCACTGCCAGAGCCTTCCTCTCCAGCGCCGTCTGAGCTACCCGTCTGCCCAGCGCCGTCTGAGCCGCCAGTCTGCCCAGCGCCGCCAGTCTGCCCGGAGCCGCCAGTGCCGCCTGTCTGCCCGGCGCCGCCTGTCTGCCCGGTGCCGCCAGTCTGCCCGGAGCCGCCAGGATCAGTTAGGTCAGCCAGGATCCGCCATTCAGCCAGGATCCGCCAGAACTGCCAGGATCCGCCAGTCAGCCAAGATCCGCCAGTCAGCCAAGATCCGCCATTCAGCCAGGATCCGCCATTCAGCCAGGATCTGCCAGTCAGCCAGGATCTGCTGGAACCGCCAGCCAGCCAGGATCTGCTAAATTCATCAACCTGCCTGAGCTTCCCCTCAGTCCCGAGCTTCCCCTCAGTTCCGAGCTGCCCCTCAGACCAGTGGGGCCCGTTGTTAGGGTTCCTAGGCCAAGGTTAGCAGCGACGGTCGCCACTCAAGGGACTCTAAGGAGGTGGACGAAGACAATTATGGAGTGGGGTCCAGCGCCAGAGCCGCCACCGCGGACAGATGCCCACCCAGACCCTCCCCTATAGGTTTAGGTTGTGCGTTCAGAGTCCGCACCTTGGGGGTACTGTCATGTTCTGACCATCGTTTGTGTGCTTTCCTTGTTTTAGTGTTGGTCAGGACGTGAGCTGGGTGGGCATTCTATGTTGTGTGTCTGGTTTGTCTATTTCTATGTTTGGCCTGATATGGTTCTCAATCAGAGGCAGGTGTTAGTCATTGTCTCTGATTGGGAACCATATTTAGGTAGCCTGTTTTGTGTTGGGTTTTGTGGGTGAGTGTTCCTGTCTGTGTTTTTTGCACCAGATAGGGCTGTTTCAGTTTTTTCACATTTCTTGTTTTGTAGATTGTTCATCTTTATTAAAGATGTTTACAAGTAACCACGCTGCGTTTTGGTCCGCCTCTCTTTCCCCAGAAGAAAACCGTTACATCAGCACTGTCAACACTTTGATAAGCCATGAAATGTTCATTCTCCCTACTTCCACTACTGCTACAACCAGCACTGCAGCTGCAATGAATGAGTAGGAAAGTGTATCTGTAGGCTTGCGTTGTTGTTGTTATTAGCGGCTTGTGTCTCTTTTAATAGCGAGGAATATTTAACTTTCTCTGTGCATTACATAGAACTAATGGGGTGCAAGGCAACATTCTCCATCAGCTGGAAGACGGTGTCCCTTTTTGGTCAGTGTCAGTGGAGGAAAGGGAGAGCGGAGGGACGTTGAGAGGCGGACCATAAGTCTGCTGTTGTCTCCCTCCGCTGAGACTGACCATCAGATGCAGGCTCCATCAGCCCAGTAAAATAAGAAAAAGCTAATTATAAAAACGTACGCTCACTCAGCTGTGCCTCACAAGTAACAAAACAAATGATCTATTACCGGCGTGATCATATAGCCTACCTCAAATGTTGAAATATGAAATAAAAATGGTCTTAGAAGAACAACAATGGATTGGCAGGGCAATATACAGAGAATGTTTTGGGCCTACTGCACAAACCTCACTACTACAGTACTGTTTTTAACAGGTTAATGTGACACAGGCTTACGTTTTAAAGTCACGTCCCCAACAAAATGTAACGGTAGATCTCGGCTTCCATTTTCACTCAAAGTGATCTGGACTCAAAGAAGGTTGGTGACCCCGGGTCTATAGAATAAATAATGCATGCGTACCAAACCATGGTTCCTGCTTAATGTGTGTATAGAGTATCTCTATAGTGAATGCAGGATGGTCAGGGAAAGGGGCTCATTGCTTACAGTACTTATAATGTCTATCGTGGATCCACTGTAACAAACTGAGGACATACTGGTCTACATCAAATCAAATCAAATCAAATTTATTTATATAGCCCTTCGTACATCAGCTGATATCTCAAAGTGCTGTACAGAAACCCAGCCTAAAACCCCAAACAGCAAACAATGCAGGTGTAAAAGCACGAAGCAAGTACATAACAGCGGTCTTGTCTTTAGTCACTCCCTGTATACTGGATCAAATCTGTGTGTTATCAGGGCAGAAGCTACAGTGTGATGTATGTATGCTGACCCCACTCTGCTCAGTGCATCTAGAGTTAATTGCTATGGTGAGAGAACAATGGGGCTGTCCTGGCCGCTACATTATCTATGGTGAGAGAACAATGGGGCTGTCCTGGCTGCTACATTATCTATGGTGAGAGAACAATGGGTCTGTCCTGGCCGCTACATTATCTATGGTGAGAGAACAATTGAGCTGTCCTGGCTGCTACATTATCTATGGTGAGAGAACAATGGGGCTGTCCTGGCTGCTACATTATCTATGGTGAAAGAACAATGGGGCTGTCCTGGCCACTACATTATCTATGGTGAGAGAACAATGGGGCTGTCCTGGCCGCTACATTATCTATGGTGAGAGAACAATGGGGCTGTCCTGGACGCTACATTATCTATGGTGAGAGAACAATGGGGCTGTCCTGACCGCTACATTATCTATGGTGAGAGGACAATGGGGCTGTCCTGGCCGTTACATTATCTATGGTGAGAGAACAATGGGGCTGTCCTGACCGCTACATTATCTATGGTGAGAGGACAATGGGGCTGTCCTGGCCGTTACATTATCTATGGTGAGAGAACAATGGGGCTGTCCTGGACGCTACATTATCTGCTGTGTCACTGCTCCTTGTGTCTCAGGCCACTCCGGTTAATTGTAACGCCTCCCGTTTGTAACTAAAGCCAATTCCCTCTCACGATGGGGTTATTTCATCCAGGAAGTTGTTGAGGACACACATGCACACACACGGTGGCTTGTGTCTTAAGAGTGTCTGCATATGTCATTATGTGTGTGTGTGCGTACTCCCGGATGTGTGTGTGTGTGTGTGTGTGTGTGTGTGTGTGTGTGTGTGTGTGTGTGTGTGTGTGTGTGTGTGTGTGTGTGAGAGACTCACTAGATCTCCATTAGTGCATATTGGTAGGCTGAATGTTATTTCTGGTGGTTGTAGCACTAGGTAGGAATGTAATACTGTTTCAGGAAGTAAAGAGTAGGAACCAGTAGTAGTAAATGAATGGTAGTGACCAGTGGTGCCAGTGTTAACTGACCTGAGCCTGTGATCCGTTCAGCATCAGGTAATAGAGCTTGCTGAGGATACTCTGCTGGAGCTGGTCCCAGGACATGGTACGCTCCTCTCTCATGAGGAAGGGAGGGCCGAACCTGGAGGGGGGGGTTGGGGTGAAGGAGAGGGAGGGAGAGAGAGAGAGAAGGAGGGAGAGAGGGAGAAGGAGGAGGGGAGAGAGAGGGAGGGAGGAGGAGAGGGTCAGAGAGGCGTGAAGGAGAGGAAGATGGAGTAGGGGAGAGGGAGAAGAAGAGGTAGCGAGATAAGAGAGAGGGGGTAAAAGAGAGAGAGGTAGACAGAACGGGATAAAAAAAATACTATGTTATTCTGCAGTTGTTTGAGAGAGGCAAACATACGTTTGGATTTGCACAAAGTAGAGTACATTACAACCCTGTGGCCTTTTGAATGTGAAACGTAGTTAAGCAGGTCTCTCAACTCAACATGTATTTAATGACCACAGGACTACAAGTGAAGAGAAAGCCAGTATTTTCAATGTGGCACTGTAAGCATATTTCAGGCATGAGAACATTTTGGCTGAGAATGTCGTTTTTAAAATGATGGATTTACATTTCCAATAGCATTGTGTGGATTTGAGAGAGAACTAGTCAGTGATCCGAATGAGAAAACCTAGAAGAAAGCACTTTCATTCAATGAATTGAACATATTTTCCATCTACTGCTTAGATTGGTTTTCTCATAAAAGCAGAGGAGCCTGTTTTGAGACTTCAATGTGTGTGTGTGTGTGTGTGTGTGTGCGTGTGTTTGCGTGTGTTTGTGTGCACACATGCGCACCTGGTGTGTCTGTGTGAAACATAGTCTGTCCTCGCGACCAGCGCCATTCTGTCCCTCAAAGCGGTTTATTCGAGTGAGCAGGCAAGCCATTGGCCCAAACTCTACCTCAAAGATCTATGATCACCATCCATTCAAACGTTCTGTTAGACACAAGGTGAGCCCAGGGTGAAAATCCTCAAATGATGACCAGGATGTAACAACTCAATGGGCTGGTTACCTGGACACATTCCTGGAGAATCTCTATTGCATTTTAGTCCAGGACTGAGCTGAGCTTAATCTGTGTCTGTGAAACGGGCCCAATATCAACCACAGCAGCGTATTAATACCAGTATGTGGTTATGAGCGGTAGGTTTTGCCTCTGTTGTAGAGACAGTTGGGGGGTATATTTGACAGTAGGTTTCTGTCAAACAGGCAGCAATCTGGGACAACCACAGTTGACATGTGCCAGTCATGGGGCCAGTCACAGACCACCAGTCTCCCCATGGGGCGAAACATAAACACACGTGGCTAAAATGGGGCCTCCACAGGTACTCAAATATCCTCCTGACATTAACAAGCTGACCGTGGGACTATCCCTCCTCTGGTTCCCTGTACACACACACACACACAGACACACACACACACAAATGAGCATACACACTCAAGAGGAGTACGTGGAGGAGGGAGCAGACAGACAGTATATGACAGCATACAAAACTCAAAATTACTTTTTGATTGACAAGCATGGGCCAATAGTGGGCAGTTGGCTGGAGTGAGTGTCTCTCTCTCTCTCTCTCTCTCTCTCTCTCTCTCTCTCTCTCTCTCTCTCTCTCTCTCTCTCTCTCTCTCTCTCTCTCTCTCTCTCTCTCTCTCTCTCTCTCTCTCTCTCTCAATTCAAGGGCCTTTATTACCATGGGAAACATATGTTAACATTCCCAAAGCAAGTGAAGTAGATAATAAACAAAAGGGAAATAAACAATACAAATTAACAGTTAACATTACACTCACAGAAGTTCCAAAATAATAAAGACATTTCAAATGTCATATTATGTCTATATACAGTGTTGTAATGATGTGCAAATAGTTAAAATACAAAAGTGAAAATAAATAAACTAAAATATGGATTGAATTTACAAATAGTGTTTGTTCCTCACTGGTTGCCCTTTTCTTGTGGCAACAGGTCACAAATATTGCTGCTGTGATGGCAGACTGTGGTGTTTCACCCAGTCTGTGTAATCTGAGGGAAATGTGTCTCTAATATGGTCATACATTTGGCAGGAGGTTAGAAAGTGCAGCTCAGTTTCCACCTCATTTTGTGAGCAGTGTGCACATACAGTAGCCGGTCTTCTCTTGAGAGCCAGGTCTGCCTACGGCGGCCTTTCTCAATAGCAAGGCTATGCTCACTGAGTCTGTACACCATTACATAGAACTAATGGGGTGCAAGGCAACATTCTCCATCAGCTGGAAGACGGTGTCCCTTTTTGGTCAGTGTCAGTGGAGGAAAGGGAGAGCGGAGGGACGTTGAGAGGCGGACCATAAGTCTGCTGTTGTCTCCCTCCGCTGAGACTGACCATCAGATGCAGGCTCCATCAGCCCAGTAAAATAAGAAAAAGCTAATTATATAAACGTACGCTCACTCAGCTGTGCCTCACAAGTAACAAAACAAATTATCTATTACCGGCGTGATCATATAGCCTACCTCAAATGTTGAAATATTAAATAAAAATGGTCTTAGAAGAACAACAATGGATTAGCAGGGCAATATACAGAGATAATGTTTTGGGCCTATAGCCTCGGTCTTGTCTTTAGTCACTCCCTGTATCCTGGATCAAATCTGTGTGTTATCAGGGCAGAAGCTACAGTGTGATGTATGTATGCTGACCCCACTCTGCTCAGTGCATCTAGAGTTAATTGCTATGGTGAGAGAACAATGGGGCTGTCCTGGCCGCTACATGATCTATGGTGAGAGAACAATGGGGCTGTCCTGGCCGCTACATTATCTATGGTGAGAGAACAATGGGGCTGTCCTGGCCGCTACATTATCTATGGTGAGAGAACAATGGGGCTGTCCTGGCCGCTACATTATCTATGGTGAGAGAACAATGGGGCTGTTCTGGCCGCTACATTATCTATGGTGAGAGAACAATGGGGCTGTCCTGGCCGCTACATTATCTATGGTGAGAGAACAATGGGGCTGTTCTGGCCGCTACATTATCTATGGTGAGAGAACAATGGGGCTGTTCTGGCCGCTACAATATCTATGGTGAGAGAACAATGGGGCTGTCCTGGCTGCTACATTATCTATGGTGAGAGAACAATGGGGCTGTCCTGGCCGCTACATTATCTATGGTGAGAGAACAATGGGGCTGTCCTGGCTGTAATCTGAGGGAAATGTGTCTCTAATATGGTCATACATTTGGCAGGAGGTTAGAAAGTGCAGCTCAGTTTCCACCTCATTTTGTGAGCAGTGTGCACATACAGTAGCCGGTCTTCTCTTGAGAGCCAGGTCTGCCTACGGCGGCCTTTCTCAATAGCAAGGCTATGCTCACTGAGTCTGTACACCGTCAAAGTTTTCCTTAAGTTTGAGTCAGTCACAGTGTTCAGATATTCTGCCACTGTGTACTCTCTGTTTAAGGCCAAATAGTATTCTAGTTTGCGCAGTTTTTTGGTTAATTCTTTCCAATGTGTACAGTAATTATCTTTTTGTTTTCTCATGATTTGGTTGGGTCTAATTGTGCTGCTGTCCTGGGGCTCTGTAGGGTGTGTTTGTGAACAGAGCCAGGACCAGCATGCTTAGGGGACTCTTCTCCAGGTTCATCTCTCTGTAGGTTTAGGTTTTGATAATTAGCGGGTATCGGCCTAATAGTGTTTTACGTTGTACGCAGAGGATATTCTTGCAGAATTCTGCATGCAGTCTCTCTCTCTCTCTCTCTCTCTCTCTCTCTCTCTCTCTCTCTCTCTCTCTCTCTCTCTCTCTCTCTCTCTCTCTCTCTCTCAGACATTGAATAATTCAAAGCTGTTTACTGGGATTTACAGTATTTGGTTTCTCTCAGGAGCGATGCTCCCTTTGATTCTCAGTAGGAAAAAATACATGTTTTAAAATATGTCCAAACATGATGACCTATATTACCAATTAGTGGAAAAAGATCAGAATTGTTCTCCCTGTGTAAATGCAACCTGTGTACTGTGAACTGGAAAATGGAGCTCGGAGCATGTCCCCTTGGGCCCAGTGGGTACTCGTTACAGCTGGAACTAGTAAAGAGAGAGCAGAGCTTTTGCCCTGATAAAATACACTCTGTTCAAACTGTTGGTGCATATTGTTTATCATAACTCCTCTGTTCACCCATGAGATACTGTTTCGCTATAAACTAAAAAGGCTTGTTTGATTCACACCTAACCTCATATTTTCAAAATGACCTCTCTCCATCCCACCCAATCCAGACTCCCACCCACCCAATCAACCAATCCAGATTCCCACCCACCCACCCAATCCAGACTCACCTGACGGCCTGCTGGCCAGAGCCTGCCGTGTTGCAGATTACGAGGAGGACCTTGGTGGAACCACCGTGGTTCAGAAACTCTGAGGACAGAGTGGTCGATGGGGGTATCCTTTTACCCTCTGGCCCAGAGGTGTACGGCGAGGATGGGAGGCTGTGGTGGAAGCCTGAGAGAGGAGAGAGAGGTTAAAGGTTAGACACGGGTCGAGAGAGGTCAAAGTTGAGCTCAGACACAAGGCCGTATACATAACGGGGGTAGCTTGTGCCAGAGTGTGCTCAAGAGGGGTTCTATCAGGTCTCAATGACTCAATATGAAACCACCCACAACTGTGAAAACTAACTGTATCAAGTGAAAATCATTATACAATGGAGCAACGATTGTGGTTTACCCAAAGGGTGGCATTGTAAAATTGACATCTGTTACGACATGTACACATTAATCGTAGGTAATAGCTACAGGGGGAGTGTGTAGGAGGCTGAATCTCTGTCTCCCGGGCAACGTACATATTGTAAATGTTGACATTATCTGAGGTTTTAATTAAACACACTTGTCCAACGCCGCCGAGCAATTAATCACTGTCGCTGTAGAAATGTGTCACACACACACACACACATAAACAAGTACACACACACAGCGGTGCATGTACTGAGGAACTCTAATCATTCAGGAGCACAGGAAGTGTACTGTAACATCGTATCATGTCAACTCAGATATCGAAGCTGGCAGAGAAAAGGCCACCACTTGAGTATCAACGGATGTATTCACCAGTGCATGGCCTT
Source organism: Oncorhynchus keta (assembly GCF_023373465.1). Classification (NCBI taxonomy): domain Eukaryota; kingdom Metazoa; phylum Chordata; class Actinopteri; order Salmoniformes; family Salmonidae; genus Oncorhynchus; species Oncorhynchus keta. Next base: position 3,764,147 of record NC_068452.1, on the reverse strand, counting down.
TGGTGAGTAAGACTAAGTGAATGAATAATCAAGTATTCCATTTTAATCAAGTACCCCCCCCATGCCAGACTCGTCCCCCTCTCTGTTATTGAATTCCCCAATGGGAAGGTAAAAGGCACTGAAAGGTCAAAGTCAGCTTCATTTCAATCCACACAGAAAGGCTAGCCTGTTACCACGACAATAAGGAGCATAAGCAAATAATTAAATACTAAGGACACAAAAGCTTACTTCTCCCACAAGACGATACCACTATGCTATTTTAAACATATACAAAACCTACACTTCTATGTCCTAAAATGACAGTGCTTGGGATAGCTGAGTCTGTGAGGAGTGTGGGTGGGTCTGTCTGTCTGGCTGCTCTATCTTCCAGACAGGGTCTGAGGGGAGAACCCCATGCCAGACTCCCATTCTCACAACCTCGCCCTCATCCCTTCTTTCTCAGCCAGCCAGGAGAGAGGGATATATAGAGTGAGAGAGAGAGAGAGAGAGAGAGAGAGAGAGAGAGAGAGAGAGAGAGAGAGAGAGAGAGAGAGAGAGAGAGAGAGACAAGGAGGAGAGAGTAGGAGGGCAGTGCTAGTAGAAGGGGAGTGTCACTGAAGTGTCTCTTCAGGGACTGAGCTGTTTAATTACAATTCTCACACTCCCACAGCTCTTCATCTCCATCTCCCTCCCTACTTCTGTCTCTCTATCGCTCTCTTTCTCCACCCCCCTCTCTTTTTAGACCTACTATTACACTATACTTTTTCCACACGCAGACACACACACTACAATTATCTCTCTCTCTTGCTTTAGCTATTCCATTGATGCTTTGGGGCTTACCTACTCCAATATTCCATTGATGCTTTGGGGCTTACCTACTCCAATATTCCATTGATGCTTTGGGGCTTACCTACTCCAATATTCCATTGCTGCTTTGGGGCTTACCTACTCCAATATTCCATTGATGCTTTGGGGCTTACCTACTCCAATATTCCATTGCTGCTTTGGGGCTTACCTACTCCAATATTCCATTGCTGCTTTGGGGCTTACCTACTCCAATATTCCATTGCTGCTTTGGGGCTTACCTAATTAACTTAATTGTATCAAAACTGCAGTGAACAAAATCAGTGTCTAGAGTTGATATACACTACCGGTAAAAAGTTTGGGGTCACTTAGACATTTCCTTGTTTTTGAAAGAAACATGGAATTGATCAAAAATACAGTGTATACATGGTTAATGTTGTAAATGACTATTGTAGCTCGAAACAGCAGATTTTTTTGGAATATCTACAGTACATAGGTGTACAGGGGTCCATTATCAGCAACCATCACTCCTGTGTTCCAATGGCACATTGTGTTAACTAATCCAAGTTGATCATTTTAAAAGGCTAATTGATCATTAGAAAACCCTTTTGCAATTATGTTAGCACAGCTGAAAACTGTTGTTCTGATTAAAGAAGCAATAAAACTGTCCTTCTTTAGACTAGTTGAGTGTCTGGAGCATCATCATTTGTGGGTTCGATTACAGCCTCATAATGGCCAGAAACAAAGCACTTTCTTCTGAAACTCGTCAGTCTGTTCTTGTTCTAAGAAACAAAGGCTATTCCATGCAAGAAATTGAAGATCTCGTACAACGCTGTGTACTACTCCCTGGCTCTAACCAGAATTGAAAGAGGAGTGGGAGGCCCCGGTGCACAACTGAGCAAGAGGACAAGTACATTAGAGTGTTTAGCTTGAGAAACAGACGCCTCACAAGTCCTCAACTGGCAGCGTCATTAAATAGTACCCACAAAACACCAGTCTCAAAGTCAACAGTGAAGGGGCGACTCTGGGATGCTGGCCTTCTAGGCAAAGTTGCAAAGAAAAAGCCATATCTCAGACTGGCCAATAAAAAGAAAAGATTAAGATGGGCAAAAGAACACAGACACTGGACAGAGGAACTCTGCCTAGAAGGCCAGCATCCTGGAGTCGCCTCTTCACTGTTGATGTTGAGACTGGTGTTTTTCTTTCATCAGCACAACAGTTTTCAGCTGTGCTAACATAATTGCAAAAGGGTTTTCTAATGATCAATTAGCCTAATTAAATTATACATCTGGATTAGTTTACACAACGTGCCATTGGAACACAGGAGTGATGGTTGCTCTTAATGGCCCTCTGTATGCCTATGTAGATATTCCATAAAAAATCTACCATTTCATGCTTCAATAGTCATTTACAACAATAACAATGTCTATACTGTATTTCTGATCAATTTGATGTTATTTTAATGGACAAAAAAAATTGCTTTTCTTTCAAAAACATGGACATTTCGAAGTGACCCCAAACCTTTGAACGGTAGTGTATACTGACCAAAAATATAAACACAACATGTAAAGTGTTGGTCCCATGTTTCATGGCCTTAAAATAAAAGATCCAAGACATGTTCCATACACACAAAAAGCTTATTTCTCTCAAATGTTGTGCACATATTTGTTTACATCCCTGTTAGTGAGCATTTCCCCTTTGCCAATATAATACATCCATCTGACAGGTGGGGCATATCAAGAAGCTGATTAAACAGCATGCTCATTACACAGGAGCACCTTGTGCTGGGGACAATGAAATGCCACTCTAAAATGTGTAGTTTTATCACACAACACAATTCTACAGATGTCTCAAGTTTTGAGGGAGGGTGCAATTGGCATGCTGACTGCAGGAATGTCCACTAAAGCTGTTGCCAGAGAATGTAATGTTCATTTCTCTACCATAAACTACCTCCAACACCATTTTAGAGAATACGGCTGTACACCCTACCGGCCTCACACCCTACCACACCAGCCCAGGACCTCCACATCCGGATTCCTCAGCCACGGTATCGTCTGAAAACAGCCACCAGGACAGCTGATGAAACGGAGGAATATTTCTGCCTGTAATTAAGCCCTTTTGTGGAGAAAAACTCATTCTGATTGGCTTGGCCTGGCTCCCCAGTGGGTATGCCCTCCCCGCCCCTCCTATGGCTGCGCCCCTGCCCAGTCAAGTGAAATCCATAGATTAGGGCCTAACGATTTTTTTTCAATAGATTGATTTCATTATATGAACTGTAAAATTGTTGAAATTATTGCATGTTTGGTTTATATATTTTGTTCAGTATAGAAGATGTAGGGATGCAGGGTGGTCGCACGAGGACATTGGAACACTGTAGCACACTGCACCAGAGCACCCGCAGCACCTGTCTCACATTCAGATAGGAGGAGGGATACGTATTGTAATGAACACCAAAATAACTACGGCTCTAATATATATATATATTTTTTTACAGTAACCCCCAGGGATCTACTTCTTCACCGCAGTTACCAAGGCCTACTTTTTTTTGCTTCACTCCTTTAAGCTAGTTTTAATATCAGAGCCTTATTTAAAACTGTGTTCCCTGAAGTACCATCATGGCGGATGACGACTCGATTATCTCTGTCTGACAAGATAGTGAGAATATATGAATACTGGCTCATTGATGATAACTTGACATACTAGTCTCTTCTATGACAGGGGGATTAAAACATAATACTTTTGAGATGTCAGTAGAAAAATAAAAGTGGGTTTACAACCTATTTGTGAATATAGGTCATAGGCATAAAGCTGTTGTTATCTGGCGAGCCTGCAGGCACATACAGAGCTGCTTGAGTTTATTCTGACCATAAATTTCCAGCTGGTTGTTGTGCCTGTGACTGCTGAATTGAATGCTCAACCGAAATCAATTATTACTGTGTACTAGTAAATATCACAAAATCATGCTTTTCAAATGCTTTTCTGCTCCTACAAGCTTAGCCGTCTTGGTTTGTCACCTAGACGAGTGACCCCTGTCAATTCTGTCCACACTCTGTGCTAAAAATACCCAGGGGGTAGCTCTAGACGAGACAGACGTCGCAACATTTCCTGTGTCTGGTTGCCGTCACCGCAGGTGACCAGAGGACACCTGAGTTGTCTGCTGCCTGAGTAAATGACAGATGGAGGAAGACAGCAGAGAGAGAGAAAGAGAGAGAGAGAGAGAGAGAGAGAGAGAGAGAGAGAGAGAGAGAGAGAGAGAGAGAGAGAGAGAGAGAGTATAAACCTGCCACACCTGCTCCCCCTTGCCGGATCCCAAACCTGCAAAAAAAAATAAAAAAAATAAAAAAAATCTCATCACTGCCACACCAGGTCCCCAAAGACCTCCGACCCCTATGATTGATTCCACGGTTGCCTCCCGGTATCTCGGCAACATGTATCTTGATAAAGTATCTATCTGTGCTATCTATAGTGAATTAGTAAAAAAAGGAAATAGAGTCTTGGGTCTAAAATCCAGTAAATTATATGACACCGACAGTCAGAGATTATAGAGGCTGTAAGACAAGCAGGGGAAGAGCTGGCTCACTGATGGAATGTTGGTATGTGGTTGTGATTGTGATCAGGCTGATGCATCCTCTGTGGGTGTATAACTAGTCTAAAACCACAACTACACAACTGGTCTATTCACATGGATGGCATTCTTTACTGACTTTAGACCTGTGCCCTCCCTCTTTCTGAATGGCTATCGCCCCATCCTGCCTAACTCTGATTGGATTGTGGAAAATATGCCATGACACTACTCCGGATGTTTACTCAGAAGTAAACAATAACGATGAGGAAATCAATTAACTCAAGTTTCTGACGTAACAGTATATCAGTGACAGAGATGAAACACCATGGCCATGCTGCTAACAGCTAAAAGACTGTCTTTCAACATACAGTTGAAGTCGGAAGTTTACATACACCTCAGCCAAATACATTTAAACTCAGTTTTTCACAATTCCTGACATTTAATCCTAGTTAGGATCACCACTTTATTTTATGAATGTGAAATGTCAGAATAATAGTAGAGAGAATGATTATTTCAGATTTGATATCTTTCATCACATTCCCAGTGGGTCAGAAGTTTACATACAATTAGTAGTTGGTAGCATTGCCTTTAAATTGTTTAACTTGGGTCAAACGTTTCGGGTAGCCTTCCACAAGCTTCCCACAATAAATTGGGTGAATTTTGGCCCATTCCCCCTGACAGAGCTGGTGTAACTGAGTCAGGTTTGTAGGCCTCCTTGCTCGCACACACCTTTTCAGTTTTGCCCACAAATTGTCTATGGGAATGAGGTCAGGGCTTTGTGATGGCCACTCCAATACCTTGACTTTGTTGTCTTTAAGCCATTTTGCCACAACTTTGTAAGTATGCTTGGGGTCATTGTCTATTTGGAAGAACCATTTGCGACCAAGCTTTAACTTCCTGACTGATGTCTTGAGATATTGCTTCAATATATCCATATCATTTTCCTGCCTCAACTTAGTGTATGTAAACTTCTGACCCACTGGAATTGTGATACAGTGAATTATAGTGAAATAATCTGTCTGTAAACAATTGTTGGAAAAATGACTTGTGTCATGCACAAAGTAGATGTCCTAACCGCCAAAACTATAGTTTGTTAAAAAGACATTTGTGGAGTGGTTCAAAAACAAGTATACAGTGGGGCCAAAAAGTATTTTACACTCATAATACAGTGGGGCCAAAAAGTATTTTACACTCATAATACAGTGGGGCCAAAAAGTATTTTACACTCATAATACAGTGGGGCCAAAAAGTATTTTACACTCATAATACAGTGGGGCAAAAAGTATTTTACACTCATAATACAGTGGGGCCAAAAAGTATTTTACACTCATAATACAGTGGGGCAAAAAGTATTTTACACTCATAATACAGTGGGGCAAAAAGTATTTTACACTCATAATACAGTGGGGCCAAAAAGTATTTTACACTCATAATACAGTGGGGCCAAAAGTATTTTACACTCATAATACAGTGGGGCCAAAAAGTATTTTACACTCATAATACAGTGGGGCCAAAAAGTATTTTACACTCATAATACAGTGGGGCCAAAAAGTATTTTACACTCATAATACAGTGGGGCAAAAAGTATTTTACACTCATAATACAGTGGGGCAAAAAGTATTTTACACTCATAATACAGTGGGGCAAAAAGTATTTTACACTCATAATACAGTGGGGCCAAAAAGTATTTTACACTCATAATACAGTGGGGCAAAAAGTATTTTACACTCATAATACAGTGGGGCCAAAAAGTATTTTACACTCATAATACAGTGGGGCAAAAAGTATTTTACACTCATAATACAGTGGGGCAAAAAGTATTTTACACTCATAATACAGTGGGGCAAAAAGTATTTTACACTCATAATACAGTGGGGCCAAAAAGTATTTTACACTCAATACAGTGGGGCAAAAAGTATTTTACACTATAATACAGTGGGGCCAAAAAGTATTTTACACTCATAATACAGTGGGCCAAAAAGTATTTTACACTCATAATACAGTGGGGCCAAAAAGTATTTTACACTCATAATACAGTGGGGCAAAAAGTATTTTACACTCATAATACAGTGGGGCAAAAAGTATTTTACACTCATAATACAGTGGGCCAAAAGTATTTTACACTCATAATACAGTGGGCCAAAAAGTTTTTACACTCATAATACAGTGGGGCCAAAAAGTATTTTACACTCATAATACAGTGGGGCAAAAAGTATTTTACACTCATAATACAGTGGGGCAAAAGTATTTTACACTCATAATACAGTGGGGCCAAAAAGTATTTTACACTCATAATACAGTGGGGCCAAAAAGTATTTTACACTCATAATACAGTGGGGCCAAAAAGTATTTTACACTCATAATACAGTGGGGCAAAAAGTATTTTACACTCATAATACAGTGGGGCAAAAAGTATTTTACACTCATAATACAGTGGGGCCAAAAAGTATTTTACACTCATAATACAGTGGGGCAAAAAGTATTTTACACTCATAATACAGTGGGGCAAAAAGTATTTTACACTCATAATACAGTGGGGCCAAAAAGTATTTTACACTCATAATACAGTGGGGCAAAAAGTATTTTACACTCATAATACAGTGGGGCCAAAAAGTATTTTACACTCATAATACAGTGGGGCAAAAAGTATTTTACACTCATAATACAGTGGGGCCAAAAAGTATTTTACACTCATAATACAGTGGGGCAAAAAGTATTTTACACTCATAATACAGTGGGGCAAAAAGTATTTTACACTCATAATACAGTGGGGCCAAAAAGTATTTTACACTCATAATACAGTGGGGCCAAAAAGTATTTTACACTCATAATACAGTGGGGCCAAAAAGTATTTTACACTCATAATACAGTGGGGCAAAAAGTATTTTACACTCATAATACAGTGGGGCAAAAAGTATTTTACACTCATAATACAGTGGGGCAAAAAGTATTTTACACTCATAATACAGTGGGGCCAAAAAGTATTTTACACTCATAATACAGTGGGGCAAAAAGTATTTTACACTCATAATACAGTGGGGCCAAAAAGTATTTTACACTCATAATACAGTGGGGCAAAAGTATTTTACACAAAACAGTAAAAAGTTTTTACACTCATAATACAGTGGGGCCAAAAAGTATTTTACACTCATAATACAGTGGGGCCAAAAAGTATTTTACACTCATAATACAGTGGGGCAAAAAGTATTTTACACTCATAATACAGTGGGGCCAAAAAGTATTTTACACTCATAATACAGTGGGGCAAAAAGTATTTTACACTCATAATACAGTGGGGCCAAAAAGTATTTTACACTCATAATACAGTGGGGCAAAAAGTATTTTATACTCATAATACAGTGGGGCAAAAAGTAAACTCATAATACAGTAAAAAGTTTTACACTCATAATACAGTGGGGCCAAAAAGTATTTTACACTCATAATACAGTGGGGCAAAAAGTATTTTACACTCATAATACAGTGGGGCCAAAAAGTATTTTACACTCATAATACAGTGGGGCAAAAAGTATTTTACACTCATAATACAGTGGGGCCAAAAGTATTTTACACTCATAATACAGTGGGGCCAAAAAGTATTTTACACTCATAATACAGTGGGGCAAAAAGTATTTTACACTCATAATACAGTGGGGCCAAAAAGTATTTTACACTCATAATACAGTGGGGCAAAAAGTATTTTACACTCATAATACAGTGGGGCCAAAAAGTATTTTACACTCATAATACAGTGGGGCAAAAAGTATTTAGTCATCCACCAATTGTGCAAGTTCTCCCACTTAAAAATATGAGAGAGGCCTGTAATTTTCATCATAGGTACACTTCAACTATGACGGACAAAATGAGAAGAAAAAAAACTGAAAATCATATTGTAGGATTTTTTATGAATTTATTTGCAAATTATGGTGGAAAATAAGTATTTTTTTAATAGTGTATGTAAACTTCCAACTTCAACTGTACTCTTAGAAAAGAGGTCTCCAAAGGGGTTCTTCGGCTGTCCCAATAGATGCGTTAAAGGAGTCAATCGAACACAGTCGTTTCATTGACCAGATTGGCGCACATTCAACATATCTGATCGAACAAAGTTAATATTTGTCAAATGGTTCCCATTCAACTTTCAAACTACAGTATTTCTATCCCAAGTACTTCTGATGATGGGTTTAAATAGCTCATCATCAATCATTGAAGAACTGCCTTGTAAAAGCAGATGGGAGATATGTGGGCTGAGCCATTGAGCACAGCTGGGCCTTTTTCTTCTCAGTATTCTCTTCACCACCCATTAGCAGATACATCCACAACCTGTGTGTGTGTGTGTGTGTTGGTTTAAAGATGCTTGCCTTGAGTGTG